>NC_133587.1:3068990-3368990 GCF_964106895.1 Numenius arquata | reverse complement strand
ATGTGAAGACTTTCCAATTGATCGTTTTGAATGTGTCCCCTGAGAGAGATTGCTGTGCGCAGGGGAAAGCTGCCATCCATCCCTCAGACGACTGGCAGCGGGTTTTACTTCTAATTTGTGAGAGAGAAATACGATGTGACAATGCCACCTTGGGAAGGCTGCTGCCTGCCCTGGAGGAGGGCAGTGGGCCGGCTGATGAGCTCGTAAGGCCAGAAAGCACCAGGACAGGGACGTTTTGCCTTTTGGATGTGGCATTGATAAGGCTGGAGTGCTCTGACACCGCTGCGTTTGATCAGACGTCTGTAAAGGCACCGTGACCCAGATGAGGTTATTAAAATGGAGAGGAGGTGATTGTAAATGAACTGAGCGGAATAATGCACCCCACGTGTGTCATGGGATGTAAGACCGTCTATAGCTTTCAGCAGCTGTGACAATTACAGGGTTTGGGCTGTGAAGAGACATGTCCCCAGCTAATACTTTTAGCCTCTATTGCTCATCTTGATCTGTCAGAACAAGGAGGCTGTGGATATGAGGGATAACGAGTTGTGGAAAGGTGCCGCTGCTTTGTTTCAAGTGTGCTAACTTTGTTCCTCAATTTCTTCTGAAGTAAACCTGTGACTTCTTGAAATAATTTGGATATATCAGTCAGGAACAGGTAACAAGGCCCTGTTGTTGCAGGTTACACTCCCCTGGCAGTGCAGCTGGATCCATGCAACCCCCGTGGCACATCAGATTTGGATGAGAGGAGGTTCCTGATTCAAGCACTGGCTGAGGATAGGGGCATTCAGTCTCTGGAGCATCATCTGAACCTGAGGATAATTCCCAAATGGATTTCATCCCCTCCACCCCCGGCCATGAAGTCAGGACTTGACCAGTGCATCAGGATCTTGAAGTGAAGGGGAATCCTTGGGAATTAAAGGAGGGTAAAAGAAACATCTAGGATGTCTTAAACATCCCTGAGGCACAGCATTTGGAGAGGACTGCAATAATCACCCCTTGACTCATTCCCTTGTCTTGGTCCTCTCCTGGTGGCTCTCTGATGGAGAGGGATGGCGCTGCCTTCGATTGCCTTGCTCTGTGTACACACATCAGGGATCAACATCCCTGCTGAGAATCCCTCAGATGCCATCCAAAACCCCTTAATCAGGAGAAATCCTTCTTGACACCCAGTGTGGACTCTCAAAGCAACATTTTGCCCATCACAAGCTGAGGACGAGGTTATTTTCCAGGAAGAAAGAAAATCAGGAAACTGAGCAATTTTGGTTTTCTTTCTTTTTTGCTTAATTCAAAGTTTTAGTTGGTTTTATGAGTTGAAGTCTCAGGGTAGATGTGTGGCCCTGCAGCGCTCATGCAGGAATTCAGATGGGTCAGGGCTTCGCACAGTTTTAGGAGATGCTGGCAGCTGCTGTGGCCATGCCGAGCCAAGTGCCACTGCGTAGTTGCACATGGGGGACCACTGGTGATACCCTGCACAGCCGTGATGGCACTGTGCTTTGGCAGCCTCTGGGCTGCCTCATCCAACGGTGCCTTGTTAATCCACCTGCTAATTAAATAAACCTAATTAGAATCTATGTGGTTTCTTGACTTAGGTCCAAATTCAGCTAAGTTAGTATTTCGTCTCATGGAAATAAAGGGTTTTCTGGGGATCTGCAGGAGACTGTTTAATTGGCCTGTAAAGGGTAACCAAAATACCAAGCCTGTGGTCAGGAGACTCAAGCTCGATGCACCTCCACTGGTGTTCACAACCAGAAGGGGCTGGAGAAGCAAGTGTCCAACTTCCAAGACGTGAGTAGCCCCACTAAAACCAGTGAGGCTACATGGATGCTTAAATGGATGCAGATCTCCTCTGTGTCCGGGCCTCCTGCTCTACCAACGCAGACCAGAAACCAGGCAAATGAAGGTTACAGGATCAGGCTCTGGGAGTTTTAAGTCTCTCCCTTTGAAATACAGGTTACATTAAAGTATCTCAAGGGTGGGTTGAAGGAGGAGGGAGCCAGACTCTTTTCAGTGGTTCCCAGTGACAGGACGAGGGGCAACGGGCACAAGTTGGAACATAGGAGGTTCCACTCGAATATGAGGAAGAATTTCTTCACGGTGAGGGTGACAGAGCCCTGGAACAGGCTGCCCAGGGAGGGTGTGGAGTCCCCTTCTTTGGAGATTTTCAAGACCTGCCTGGATGCAGTCCTGAGTAGCATTCTCTAAGCAATCCTGCTTCAGCGGGGGAGTTGGACTAGATGATCTATACGGTCCCTTCCAACTCTAAAAAAATTCAGTGAAATTCAGTGAAATTATCCCTGTGGTTTCGCCCCTCTTAATAAGCAAAGGAGAAGCAGCGTGTTTTCTTTCAGACACGTGGAGTCCCAGCCAACACACGGTTGCCTTTTATTTGGCTTATTAAGATAAAAGTACAGGCGGAAAAAATCCTGTTTATGTCAAACTCAGTTTTTCAGCAGCAAAACCTTTTGCTGTTTCACAGGATGCCTCCTTTGTAGCACAATAGAGTTGGAAAATAGCTGTGCTTACGGGAGGTTTTTAGAAGCGGGAGGTGGTACAAGAGATGCGGGAAACCTTAGGAAAAGGCACAAAGGCCGGCACTAACCTTCGCGGCTGCAGCCCAGCCTTCCCCATGCTGTTCCCAGCAGCTTCCAGAGCATGGAGCACAAACCAGCCTAACCCCAGCCTCCCAGTCCTCAGCTCCTGTTTGAATTCGGCTGTCAGGTCGCCTGACCCTACAGCGCAGAGCGAGACCTCCCTACACAGTTTGGAAGGAATGTTTCATCTGCATTTGTTAAAAAAATCAAATGGTCTTTGTTCCTATTACCTCCGCCATCCAAAAACCATCTTGCTGGGAAGATAAATGCTGCCAAAGCTCCCTCAGTCCACAGTTTTCTGGGTGAAGTAAATTGATTTCTTCACTGGGTGTATTCCTTTCACCTAAAATAAAATGTGTTTTATTGTATCTGACTGCATTAATTGATGCTCTGGTTATGCGCAGTGCACAGGTCGGGTAATCAATACACTTCACCATTTAAAACCAGTAGGATTTGTGATCAATTCAGAGTCTGTCTCCTAATCTTTGGCATTCGGAGTTTGCTTGTTTGTTTGTTCTCTTTCTCCCTGTGGCTGATTTGAATAACAACAGTGCTGTTAATACAAGGTATTTAACATTCATAGCACTTTAGGACTAATCCTGCTTCCTTGGGGTATAGTCAGGCAATGCTATCGCAATGATAGAGCCTCCATCCTTTCAGCTGCCGTCTCCTTCTCACACCGGTGTGATAGCGGCGGAAAGGAACGCGGAACTGGTCACTCGTGGTATGAAGTCTCACCCTGCTTTGGAGGCAGAAATGAAACCCTGGGTTGCTTCAGAAGGAACAACCTAAGAGGAGCAGAACGAACTGTGGTGCAGCCACCGGAGTCACTGGAGATTGCGAAGAGACAACACCGTCATCAGATGAGTCTCTCCCAAAGCTTCTTATCCTGTTGTGTTGAGCTTAGCGACAAGTCTGTCCCAGTCACTGCGTGACCTGCTCCTCGGACCGACCAGAAACGTGTAGGACAGGGAGGGCTGACATGATCCTGTGTCTTCTGCACCCCGCTCCTCCTGGAGAGGAGGCAATGGGAAAGACCAGGGTGTGTGAAGGAGGGGGTTGTTTGCTCGTGAGTTTGCTGTACCATTGGCAATTGAAGTAGTCTGACTTTTCTGCAGGTCCAGGGGATGATGGGTGGTTCATAGATGGTGCTCAGGTAGAAGCTGCTCTTGGAAGAAGAGAGGTGCTGCCCTACGTCCCTCTGCTACTAGTCAGCTGGGATTCATTCACAAGTCGGGGCTATACTCTAAAATACCCCCCAAACATGCATTTTAAAGAATTCCTTGTCTTATCCCCCTTTTCTGAGTTTGTCTTCCATGTGCACGCTCACTGACAAATTTTATGGGAAGAATCGTTGTATTTTAGGTTCATTCTAGCCTTCATGATTTTTCGGGGGAGCACACCAGCACCTGCGCGGGGAGGAAGGTGATGGGCACATGTGGGAAGGGGGAGAGGAGCTCCTGATTCCCGTCACTTAGGATGCCCTATAGGCTCCGAATCCTATAGACCCAGCTCGCCCGTCCAGCCCGCTCCTCCGCCCGCCTGGAAAAAAAAAAATCGGGGTCCGCCCCACCAGCCCCTCAAGGGAAAGAGGAGCTGCCCCCGGCTGCGCTGCCTGGCTCAGCCTCCCGGGGGAGGGCTCTGCCCGGGGGGCCGGAGCATCCCACCGCGCCAGCCGGGGCTCCGGGGGTGGGCGAGTCCCGGAGGCGGCAGCCAGCCCCCGCCCCGCCAGCCCTGCCCGCACTCGGGACGGCAGCCGCCGGCGGGGCATTGCCCTTTTAAGCTGTGGCCCCCACCGCCTCCTCCCCGGCTCCCGGAGGGGCTCCGGCAGCCGCCGCGACCTCCCTTCCCTTCCCTCCCCTCCATCCCTCTCCGCTCCCGGCGGCGGCGAGCGGCGGCTGCGGGCCGGGGCGCGGAGCAGCCCCAGGGGCGGCGGCGAAGCGGGGTGCCCCTGCCCTCCGCTGCTCGGGGACCATGGGATGCTGCACCGGGCGCTGCACCCTCATTTTCCTCTGCACTTTGCAGCTGGTAAGTGGAAACGCTCCGGGAGCCGGGGGAACGGCGGAGAACGGGGGGTTCGGCTCCCCGGGACGGGAACAAAAACCCCCTCCTCCCCCCAGCGCCTCGGTGCCCCCGGGGCCGGCGGAGGCTCCGGTCCCTCCTCAACTCCGGCTGGGAGGAGGGCGGTGGAGGGATGTCAGGCTGCGCTCCGGGAACGCTTTGCTGCGCGGGGAGGCTTACTGATGCCTAAAACTCGGAAAAAACCTTTGGTTTTCTTTTTTTTCTTTTTTTTTTTTTTTTTTTTTTTTTAAAAGTTCTCAATTCATAAGTTTGTGCTTATAAAATAGAACTTTTTTTTTTTTTTTAAAAAAAAAGCACTCCTTCAAAGGAGTCCCGGCGGGCTCGGTGGCGATGCTGCAAACCAAAGCCAACCAAAGCCAACCAAAGCCAACCAAAGCCAAGCAAACTTTCTGGGTGCCGAAACCCACCGGCACCTTCAGGCTCTGGGTGTCCGGCTGCAATTCAGCCCTGTCCGCCCCCGCTCCCCTGCACGGGAGGCGTTTGGGCTGCCTTGGAAGGAATTATTCCCAACCTCCTCGGGATGAAGGGCTTAGGTAGAACGTGCTTAGAAACACATCTATGTATTTATTTAGGAATTAACTTCCCCGTGTGCGGGATGGGCCGTCCCTGGTGGGCACGGGTCCCTCGCCCTCGTGACATCTGCGTATCACGATAACGTGATAAACAAAGGTCTGGTTGTTCCCCGAGCGTCTGTGCATCCAGCCGGGATCTGGAGGGTCCCCTTCTTGTCTATAGCTAATGGGCTCCAGGGCTCCTCCAGCCTTAAAAAGGAAATGACAGCATCTACGGCTTTAATTTCATTTGCTTCTTCCAAACTTGCTTTATTTTGGAGCATTAGCAGCCTGCGGGAAAGGGCAGGCTTCCTGCCGAGTCCTCTGGAACAGCAGGCGAGTGCCAAGGGGTGAGGCTGGTGAAACTCTTTTGTTTTGGGAGTTGCCGACTGTGACAGCCCGGTGGGTTTTCCCCAAAAGGGACTGCGAGTGGGCACTTTGCTGAAGGTGGGAGAGGAAAAAAATGGGAGCCTGCTGGTTTTCAAACGTAGACCCATCAGCCCGGGGGTTGAAGGGGAAGAGGGTGAGGGTGCGAGGCTGGTAACTCCGAGGATGGGCACGATCGGAAGCTGCGGAGGGAAGATTTGACTCTCAGTTGAACAAAACACGGAGTAGAAGCTGTGGGGTTTTCTTGCACAAAGCGTCTCGCGAGGCATATTTATGAGTGAGCTGAATGGCTTGGGGAGTGTATTTAGTCTCCTGGATTATTTCTTTTTGATTTTTCACCCGTGATCACAGAAGAAAGAAGCTGTACCCTGTATTACATTGGAAATTGGCACCTCAACGCTCACTGTCTCTTAAACCCATCACTGTGTCATCCTGCTTTAAAGCACACTCTCACGCACACTGGAGAAGAGAGAAAAAAAAAGACTAAGAAGGAGAAAAAGCCCTGAGCTGCTGGTGCTGTTCTTATTTCTGACAAGCGTGGGAGTTTTCTCGTATCCAAGATACAGGGACAAAGAACCCCCAGCATTTTATTTTCCTTAAGACCCTCCTCCTCGAAGAAAAGAATCGGTTTGGCTCATTCTTAAGCAAGTTTGGATGCCTCAGCCGTAGCGATTTCCCAGGGCACTTGCTGGGTGAATTGGTAGAGCTGGAAAAATGCGAACTATGGTGAGGGAATTCCTGGAGCCGTGCTCCGATGGGGGTGAGGTCAGGAGATCCTGGCCGGTTCCCAGCAAGTGCTTGGGTGAGGGTGAGATCCAGCCCGGTGCTTTTTTATTTTTATTTATTTTTATATTTTTAAGCAAACTTTGTCTGTAAATCATCACCTCCCTTCCACACCAGTATGGCCGAGCGACCTGCGGGATTCGCTGCTGCTCAGGGTGGGTTAAGACAAAACACTGAAGCGATGAGGCCAAGATCATCAATAAATTATAACGATGTGAACTTCCTTTGTTCCTCCCGTGTCTCTGCTCTGCTTCATTTGATACTTTGAACCCCTCACATTGCCAAGCTCCGTGTCTCCCACTACCGAAGTCTCCCAGGGGTGAAATCCTGGCTCCTCTATGGTCAGTGGAGGTTTTGCCTCTGACTTAAACAGGGAGAGGATTTCGATGCTGGGATTTCCCACTGCACTTTTGCAGCACGCCCCTGTGTTTCTTCACACGTTCTCATTTCTCTTCCTCAAGGCTTCACCAGGGCTTTTTAGAAACCATGAATGGAAACACAAAACACCCCCCCACCCACCCCAAAAAAAACCCCAAAATCAGATTAGGAATTTGAGTTGCGATGCTTCACAGAGATTGTTTTATTATTAGGTGTAAGCAGTTGAGCGAGCGGGTGGGGAAGTGTTTGTACGCGGCAGCCTAAATGTTTCCCTGGGGCAAAAAAAAGAAGGCAGAAAACAAACATATTCATCATTGCAGTGTGTGTTCCCAAAGAAAAAGTTTGCGATCCAGTCGGAGGGCAGAACAACGTGTGAATTGAAGGAGCTGCTACACAATGCGAATACCAACTAGATCTTCGGTGTGTCCCCCCCCAGGGCTGAGTGCTGGTGGCGCAGATAGAGGAGAAGGAGGAGGAGGAGGAGGAGAGGCGTCTGCCTCCGTCTGAAGAAAATCAGGGCTGACTCCCCAGCGGTTTGCTAATCAAGGGAGGAGGGAAGGCTGTAGTTTGAATAAATAATTTGCCATGTTCCAATTTTAGGTTATTGTTTCCTTGAAGCATCCACGTTAGGCTCTGGCTTTGCCGATGGGTGCTGCAGGGAGGCTCTCCCTCCCCCCGATCCCAGCGTGTGTCTCTGTCCCTAAATCCTTCTCTTCGTCCCCATCCACCCCCGTCTTCAGCTGAAGTTTGGGTGAGCGTTGGCCCAGGCCAGGGCCACCCTGCAGAAGAGCTTATCCTCAGCCATGGCATAGAGGAGGACCATCAGCAAGGTGATGGGGTGTTTGTAGCCCAGTTTGTGCGTTCCAAGGGTGTTGTGTCTTCCCAGTTGTCACTTTGCCCCAACACTTCTGCCATTCTGGTGCTGGTGTTGCCTTGCCAGCCCTCGCTCATCCCACCCAGCCTTTGAGCAGTTGCATATTAAGAAACACGAGCAAAACTTAAACGAGACATGGGCCTCGCCAGGAAAAAAATCAGGACCCCGTAAGAAGGACTCTGCAGAAGGTTAAGAAATGTCCCTTGTAGGAATCAGGGCTGAAAAGGGCTTGTCGAGGGCAGGGTTTCCCAACTCGAGTGGTATGACAGGGACTGTCACACCCAGCGGGACCGTGGGCTGGGTGGGTCACGGTGAGAAACCAGAAACCAGGGCTGGGTGTCAGGCAGGGAAATATGAAAAAGTCATTGATTTGCTTCTGTCCTCTCTGTCGGGCTGAGATTGCACCTAAACGCTGGGTTTTCTGGAGCAGTAAGTGATTGTGCACTTGAAGGCACTATGCGAATTTATTTCCACCGAGCATGGAAAAATTCCCTCCCTCCCCGTGCCCTGTCCCAATAAATCAAACAACTGTAGTTTCTTTACATTCTGTCCGTGGATTGAGAGCTCAGATGCCAAGCAAAGCCTGGAGACAATTTTACAGATATATTATAAATCCCCCTAGAATAAGAGCTTCTAATGGAAAAAGTGACTAATACTTCAAATGAGCACAGACCAAGGCGCCCTGGGACGGGGCTGCATATTGAGACTAACCAAAAGTAACTATATACCTTTATTTATTTATTTTCTCATGCTCTCTTTCTCCCTCACTCCCTCCTCAGCAATGCCTTTTTAATCTCTTACAGAAGGGGGTGACCAGTTCTGGAAACTATTTGAAACCAGCACAGATCCTTCTCTAACTACTCTCTTGTAACTGAAGCGGTCGTGTCGGTTTGATGGGGACGTAACGCAAGGAAGAGCACGCAAGGGGTGAGGGCAGGAGGGGAGGGTGGCAGCCAGGCAGGTGGGATTGCAGGATCTGGGCCTGACAAAAAAAGCATTATTTAAAATAGGTGGACTCGTTGGGATCAAGAGGGAGGTTGGTAGAGCATCTTCCTACCCAAGGTAAGGAGCAAGCAGGATTACTGCACTTGGGGGTTGTGGAGACGCCTTTCATGGCTTTCTCCTTTCCATCCCAGGGATGTTTTGAGCTGGAGACAGGGTCGGGAGAGCAGGACCCATCTCTCCCCTCTTCTGCAGCCGCCTCCGGAGCTGGGGCAGTTCGGTGCATCTCCTGGGGGATGCGTGATCTCTCACAGCTGTGGTTCTGCAAGAGCAGGTGGAGGGGGACGTGCTGTGTCCCTTTGCTCATCACGATGCTCAGGACCCCTCCAAAATTACCTTGTGCTCTCCCCAGCTGTTTATCTCCTCCCTGGTATGTGCTTGAATTACAATCCCTCTAGGGAAGGGACTCTCTTTCATGTATACGCACAGCACCCAGCACCGCGATGGCTTGAACCTTTCCTCAAGTCCTCGAACAATACTCCAGGCTAAATACTAACATAAGTCTAAAGACTACATTTGACAGATGCTGTCTTCTCCGTGTCTGTTCCAGACAAAGGAAAATTAAAGCTGTGCCAATAATAGAGCTCGTCAGCATTTTCCACTGAAGCTGACTTTCAGTAGAAACCTGGGGATTTGACTAAATGAATATTTTCATGAGAAGTATCTGCTTTCCATAGGCAATTCTGAGTTTTTCTCCCAAGTTTTGGCCGGAATATTTTGGCAAAAAATCAAAAATGTGCTGGCAAATGTTTGCTGTGCTGGCAAACATTTTTAATTTTGGAGTTGTGGAGCTTTTCTTACAAAAAGTTGAATTTTTGCATGGGATTTTTCTTTTTTTTTTTTTCTTCTTCTTTCTCCTGAGCAGCTGGAGTCGGTACCGCTGTAGCACAGTGGTCTAAGCCCCAAAGCTTCTGCGCAGACCGAGGGAAGAGAAGCTTTGGGGTCTGTGTCTCAGATGCGCCCCCGTTGCAGATTGCCCACATCCACGTTTCCCATTGCGGTGGTGAAGACTGCAAATGACTCACAGGAACCACGGTTCTTTGTGTCCTCTAACCAAACCCATCTAGAGCATTCAGACCAGGAATGAAATTTGGCAAAGGCCAAGCCAAAAAGCGGCTCAGGGCAGGGTGGCGTTGAAGTCAACTCTTCCTCTTGGACAACCAAGGCTTTATTTCGGCTGACGCAGGATGTTTGTCCGACCACTCTCTGATTTCTTCCGGCCACTCTCTGCTCCTTTGCCTTCCCCTTTCTCCTCTCTCTGAGCACCAGGGACGTGGAAGAAGAGAAAGAGGTGGTTTTCCCCCGATGGGGAACCTCTCCCCCCGGCCGGTGTGGGGTTAAGGGAGCGCGGCGCCTGCCAGCCCCGAGCTGACGTTGCTCCATTGTGTGCTAATAATATACGGAAACTCAGATCATTTTGGCCGGGGTGCAAAATGGAGCTTTTCCAAGAATCTGCTCCAGGGGCCCTCAAGTATGAACTCTTGGAGAACAAACTGCATAACAAAGGCCAGATTGTGATCGCTTTTCCTCCAGGAAAACCCTGGAATAGCCCGTTACTTTTCGAGCACTTAAGAAAATGCGTATGATCTAGCGAGTAGTAAGTGCCCCAGCTGTAGCATTCCCTTTTCCATTAGCAAAACATCGGGTTTGAGGTCAGTAGAACCGAACCTTTATTATTAAAAAAACCCCAGATAATTTGTGATTTAATGTCCTTCTGCTTGCCGGGTTCCCTTTTGTCCCCACTCCTCCTGGGCTGCAGTAGATGCGAGGAGGACACCGAACTGCACAGGTTTTGTCTCTGTGTTTGAGAGAAAGAGAGTTTTCAGCAAAGTTGAAACTTTTGTCTCAGAAGTAGTGTGTTCTTCTCCCGTTCCCCATTTCTAGAACACAAGGAGGAAAAAAAAAGGACATTTCTGGGCAAAAAATGAAAACACTCTGGCATTCAGCGATTGCTGAAAATGATGGGGGGGTTTATTGTGCCAAACCCCAAATATTTTATACTTTTCAGAAGTGTTTTCAAGCCTCTGTAAAAAAAAAAAAAAAAAAAAAAAAAAAATTTGAAAAGTCTCCCTAAAAAGAAGTTGGCTTGGTGTTGTGTTTTTTCTTCGGGGTTGTGCGCTCTGAAAGTTCTCATCTTCCAGATATCTCTGACATCATCATGTCTCCCCAAAACCCAGCTCGTGTTGGGGTTTGAGGGGAGAAGTGCTCAAGGAGAAAGCACAGGCTTGGGTTGCTGCAGGGTCGCGCCTGGTGAGTTGACTCATCTGCTCATAAACCAGTGGTTTTGGGTATTTTTGTTGTAGAAGGAAACTCAATGAGTAAACGCCCCTGCAGAGTTGCCCATCAGATATTTCATAATCATTCCAGAGTCATAATATTACCTTAAAGTTCATGAGATTTCAGAATAAGAATAAATGACTTCTGCTTCGCTTGTTTACTGGGCTTTGAGAAGGGTCAGAATCTTATTTCATCTTCTTCTTGCCAGGGATAAGAGCAGGGATTAAAAAAGCGAGGACTAATAGTAAAAGCAGGGAATCAGTAGTATTAAATTAATAATAGGAAAGTAGGTAGGAAGAATAAGGATGGAAAAAACTTGATTGAAAACGATTGAAATGATTGAAATATCTGGCAGAGATCTCTGAGAGGGGGTGTCTCACCAGCGTGTCGGATTGGTGTTTCACGTTGAACACAGAAAAGTCAATGGTGATGTTGCTCTGGCTTCTCCCTGGGTTCACGGGGCCCTGGGCCCACGTCTGAAAGTCCTTGTGAAGTGAAGAACAGAAATTTCATTTTGCTGTATGTTCTGAGGTTTCCCAGACTGGAGAGGAGTGAGCGGCAGGTCTCTGCTGGGGCAAGATCAATAGCTCCTCCCTTGACTTCGCTGTAGCTCATTAACATCAACTGTCTTTTCCAAGGGATGCTTTTTTGGTCTCATTTCCACAAGGACTTAATTGCCATTTTCCTGGTGTCTGTGGCTTGTTCTCAGCACAGCTGCTTCTCTGTCAGGACGTGAGACACAAATATGTTGTTTATCAGGGAAGCGCACGTCCCAGATTTTCTCTCAAAGGTGAAGATTCATGGAAATGGGAAGAGCAGCTTTTCTGATGCCCCGTCTCCCTCCATCCTGGATGTTGTTTGGGTGACTCTGGGTTTAGTAATTGAGGTGTCAGATTCCCTGACACCTTTCGGCTGAAAGGATGGTGGTGTGGAAGCGGTGACCTCCGCTGCCATCTGCCACTGCTTAATGAAAATATACTGTGGGAATCAAGGCAACAGCTTGTCTTCATCACCTGCTTGGAGAAGGCAGACGTCAGGAGTCGCTGTGCCAGCTTCCTTTGCCACCTTTCAGTGACTGCCCAGCCCCGTAGGCAGCTTCCCACCTGCTCTCCAGACTCTCTCAGGCCAGCAAAATATCTGCTTTCCTTCCTTTTTCATCTTTTTTTTTTTTTCATCCAATGCTCAAAACTCCAGAAAACCAGGGCCATCGTCATATTTTTTCTGCACGGTTGGAGCAAGCACACAGATGTCCACCTGGCTTCCAGAAGTGTGGGAGCACCAGTTGTCGCCCCGTTTCGGCAGCAGGCAGTCCCGCTGCCCGGCGATGGGGCGGGAGGGCTGAGTGTCGGGGGGAGATCCAGCCTTCGTGCCCTTTCTGCACTTTTTGGGGCAGCCCCTCACCACGCAAACTTCGTGTTCCTCATTACACCACCCTCGGAGGAGACAAGAATGCAGCTGAGGATCCCTCTGATGAGATCCCTGGAGATGGGACTCCTGGAGCAGGGTGAGCCAGGGCTCCTTGTTCCGCTCTCTCTATGCCCAACCATGGAGCTACCCATGAGCTCGGTCTTACAGGTCTAGGAGGGCATTATAGAACCATAGAATGGTTTGGGTTGGAAGGGACCTTAAAGATCACCTCATTCCAACCCCCCTGCCCTGGGCAGGAACATCTCCCACCAGACCAGGTTGCTCCAAGCCCCCTCCAACTTGGCCTTGAACCCCTCCAGGGATGGGGCAGCCACAGCTTCTCTGGGTATTGCTCTGAGACAGGATCTTGTTTCTCAGCCCAGTTCTCCAGGTCTCTTTCCCTGTCATTGTGCCATCCCCAAGTGACCCGGGACATCACTGACCTAAGGACAGAAGGTCAGAATCATACAGGACAGACTCTCTCCTTCATTACTGAGCACTTGGGCAACCAGTGACCTGTTCCAAGACATTAAAGAACAAGAATTGACTATTACTGAGGACAGTTGAGTTACGCTTCTCCTCAAGAGCTAAATATACTTAATCAAAAATGAATCCTGGTGCTCAGATGAATACACAGTTACAGGAACTACACAAAGCCTGGGAAGATGCCTCCTGTGACTCCTCTCCGGGGAACAGGGACCTGTCCTGTGTCTGTGGTGACCCTGACAACAGCCTTGGACCCATCAAAGCATCTGGTGCTGAATTATAGTTTCCAAGTGCTGTTCTCTGAAGACAGTTCATCTCTAAGCACCGTTTCCTCTGAGCAGGGAAGGTGAGATAGAGGACACTAAAGAAGGGGGATGGAGCATTTTATTACCCACACAGAACTTATAAAATATTGAGTGTAACCTTGCATGGAGCTCTCTGTGTGGTGTGTTCATCCATCACAAATAAACAGCCTCACCACAATTAACAGTTTGTCACTGTCTATCTTCAGCTCCACGTGGAAATTACCTCTGTAGTAACCAGAGCTCAGTCTCAGGACCAGGAGGGTTAACCTACCTGGAGATCAGGAGGAATCTAAATCCTAGCCTTACTCATATTTCTTCTTATTTAAGAGGTTTGGACATTATTTCTACAGTACTACAAGTAGAAATGGCTTCTTCTTGTTGGGAGTGGATTGTGTTGTACTCTAAGGTCTACAAGCAAGCTTTTCCCCTCTATGAAGCTCAGCAGATAGATGGTCTTCTTGTGGAGGGCATGTGGCAGAATCTTTCATCATTATTACTGCTGTGGTCCAGATACTCAGGAGTGCCTGACTCCATGTTGTGGGGCTTGGGAGCATCCTTTCATCCTTTCAGAGGTGCTGGACCCTTGATACTCCACTAGGAGGGAAATAGTCCCACTTGGTGGAAGTACCACATCCAAATGCTCCAAGAACCAGGATGTAGTCATGGGCACTTAAAAAGCTTTTCTGCTTCCCTGAGAAGGAACTATTGAGCGAAGCTGACTGGAGGAAAAGTTCCTCCTGAACCAAAGACCCATCTCAACAGGACAAGAAAGAGCTGGCCTAGTCTGACTGGCTTTGACCTTCATTTAGAGACCTTGAAAGCAGCAGAGACCACAAGTATGTGTTTACCAGCTAACAGGTTCACAGAGGTAAGGCCTAGGTCCATAAGCTGATTAACCTTGTGGAGAACGACCAAGACCTGAGTCCTCAGGGTTGGTTGGACTATCGCGCTTCCCCAGAACCTAAAACCCCTTTGAGGTTCTGGACCAAACACCTCCTGTTCAACTGCAGCGCAGAAGAGCTTCTCCTGCAGCTCTTCCCTGGAGAACGGTGAAGAGAACGGCCAGATCTCTGGCCAGATTTGAAGCCTGTGCATTTAGATAGCTCGGATGGATATCTGGCCTACTGGCTACTGAGCCAAATCGACCCCAGTTCCCAATTTCCCATGGCTACTGGTAATCCGTCAGCAGTAGATTTCCATGTGTGAGATGAGAATGGGCTCTGACAGGCGGCTGGCAAGCCCGGCTGTGGCAGACAACGCACTTTTGTGGTGTCGTTGTGGGAAAGGCAATACACCTGCTTATATTGTATATGTACAGAATTAAGGGAGAAATCTGATTATCCTAATTACTCAGAAATGCAAAATATGTGCAGAATACAGTCTGGCTAATTAGCCGGGGAGATTGCTGGCTGTTCGGCAGGGAGGAGAGCGGGTGTTGGGAGAAGTGTGATGGGAGTTCACAGTCTGTTATGTGCCCTTTGCTTTCCGAACATGTGGAGAAAAGGGAGCGTGGGGGCTTGGAGATGCGATTGCCAGCCTTAAAAGAAATTACAAAGCTGGGAAAGGGCAATTCGTTTTCAAATGTCTGCCACTTCTTAGGATTCTGGGTCTTCAAGTTTCCTATGTCATTATTCTGAGAGGAGGCGTTGAAGGGGAGGACGGGGCTGCGCAAACAGCTGGTGAGAGCCCCCGCACAGCACCTTCTCCAGGTATCTGTTCTTTGTGCTCTTCATCCTGCCGTTGTGCTGACACAGGCAGATTCCCAAACTCTCAGAAGCCTGAGGAGATGGTGATGGTTGTTGGTTCTGTGAATGGTGCTGCTTTGTTTGCATTTCACGGGCTCATTTGCACCACAGAAGTGCGTGTTAGAAGAGGTCTTCTGGACCAAAGTCTCACTTGATTTTCCCAGAGATGCAGAACAAGTCAGGGAGCTGCCAGGCAGGGTGGAGGGTGGTTCATGCCAAGCACATCTCAAGTTATTAGTCCCCAGGTGTCTAGACCCAGAGAATCAGGCTGGTTCCTCCAGCTCCCACCAAGCTGGACATACACCCACCAAGCAAACCATGACAAGGCATGGGATGGCTGCAGGTGTGAGGTGAGGAAGCTGGCACACACACCTCGGTGTCTTCTTGGGGCCTACACAACACTCTGCCATGGACCAGAGCCCAAACCCAGATCTTCTGGGTATAACCAGTGTCCAAAAGGAGTGCTCATCCGTTGCTCCTTGCAGCCGTGCTTCCTCGTGTCTTTAAAAAACCCAGCATGGCTTTTATTCCTGACCTAGCCAGAGACTACCATCTGTCTCAAGCTTTTCTGGAAAGGTTAACTTTCCTCTCCCGAGTTGCTGGCCATCCTCGGTGTGCTCGGGATCAGTCCCGCTGCCGGTTTAAAACAACATTAGCTGGGAAGTTGGCAACGAGGAGCTACAGGAGCGTTTGGGCTTCCAGGGCTGCCACTGGAACAGCTTAAAACTGAGTTGTGTGACAGCCTGAAAGAATAGATAGGGTGATATAAAAACTCTGCCATGGCTTCAGACAATGAAGACTGTGTCTCCCTTCAGATGAATAATGGCTCTTTGTTTTATTCCTTAGATGACAGGGCCGTTACAACTGCTGAGAACTATTCCAGTGCTAAATATATGGCTGTGTAATAAAGGCTCTGCAATCTATGAACTGGGACTGAATGGATACTTGAGTGAATCATTTAAAGTGCGATGAATTTCTGAAGCAGCTCATAGTGACAGGAGGTGGAGGGGCAGTAAAGTCCCTTGCAGATCTTGTAGCCAAAGGATGCTTTCCTGGCATGAGACGTAACCCAGGTTTCACAGCTGCCAAGTTTTCCCCTCGTGGTGGCTCCCATGGCCACGTAAAGTTCTCCGCTCCCCGTTTTGGACACTAACCTGCAAACAAAGGGCATTTCACACAGAGCTCCAGTGCTTGGGGGTGAGACACTAGACAGATTTTCTAGCAGAAATCCTGGGAACCCAATCCTGGCGGACTCAATGGGAACGCAGCAGTAAATCCCGTGTTCAGCTGTAACCCAGAGCTGAGAGCACGGTGGGACTTTGCTGGATCCCACCAGAAGCAGCGACAGTCTGGAGCCTGCCATGATAAGGAGGAAGATGCTGGTTCTTACCTCTGCAGTGTTGTCACGCTGGTGGAAGAGGCGATGCACAGATATTGTTATCATTGTTCTGGAGTTCACCTCCGAGCTTTGCCAGATTGAACTTCCTCGAAATTACTTAATGTAGCGGCAAGGATTGGAATTTCCATAATGTGGATTAGCACTTTGCTATTTTAGCTGATCCTTGCAGACAGACCTGCAAGCGGGAAGATCGAAAGACTTGAAAAAGCTGGTCGGAAAGTTTGGAGTAGGGACAAGGCAAAGATGCCGTCGTTCCAGGGGTGAGGAATCATCTCGCGCCTCCGAGGGGAGCGACAGCAGAGGGGAGGCAGGGCCACGCGTGGGTGAAGCTTTGGTGACACAAAGCTAATAGAGGGCAAGTCTATGTCCCTTTCCGTGGCTGGAGGGGACACAAGGGCTCGTCAGTGCCCCACGGCTGAGCTGCTGCCCTGTGGTTTGGGGTTCAGTCCCTGCAAGGTCACCAAACTCTTGCGCTGGGGGGACACGACGGTTGAAGATCTGCCGCCAGCGAACTTTGTTCTCCAGAGCTGCCAAAGTGGCACCTATTGACCAGCCTCGATTGTAAAAGGGGGAGGAAGGGAAAAAGAGAAGGAAAAGAGAAAATCCAGCTTTGCTGTTGAATAAACCATGAGCCCTTGAGGAGCTGGGAGTCAGCAGGGGAGGGACAGGGGCAGCGCAGAAGCGAAGGGGACGCAAACGTCATGCGAAAAACGAAGCGCAGGAGGGGCCTGGCCATTGTGCGACACTCTTGGACACTTAATTGGAGAGTGGGTTGGTGGGAGGCCAAAAGACGGGCACAATAAAAGAGAGACACTCGACTGGACTGAAAATGCAAACAAATTGGGTAGCACAACAGCGGAGATAAATTATGCTCATAAAATAAACAATGGCTGAGTGACACTGGATAAACAGTTACATATAATAACGCCACTGTTTGTCTCAGGCACCCTAATTGGGAGGCTGGGCAGCATCCGATGAAAACTCTGTGTTGCACATTTTCCCTTTATAATGAGGAAGATTTTTCCCTTCCCCTCCCCCCCCCCGCCGAGAGCCTCCTCCCAGTCCCATTTAGCAGAAAACTGAAAGGCCTGGTTTCATTCCACTTTCCCACAGCAAACTCATCCTGGCAGGAACTGCATTAAGAAGGACAAGTAGAAAATGATAATAAATTGAGGACTTGCTCTTATTTCACCTTGTGACAAATCTATCCAGTGGGTGACTCGGGGAGGGTGATAAGAGCATGGACTGGGCTGCCGTTTTCCTTTTGACGCTTGGTCATGTGGAAAATAACCCCATTCTAGCCCTCACTCAAAAGGGCTTTCCTTTAAAAATAAGGCTTTTTAAAAGGCACTGAATCCTTATTTACACAGTTGGAAAGCCAGCAGCTCCCCTCCATCGAAGTGAACGTCATGGGTCTCGTTTCATCGTCTGCTTGGGCTGAAGGGCAGAAACAAAGGGGATCCCGCACAAAAAGTGGTTCGGTCAATGCCGTTAATTCGTGTGGGAGAACTTGTTAAACCTTAGCTTTTTTCTTTTTTTTTTTTTTTTTTTTTAGCATGATACTGTATTGCTAATAAATCCCTAATGAGGATCTTTCGTTTCATTGAACTCCTCTCAAGTACAGCAGGAAAACACAGCGGTGCAGGGGATGCTGAGCATGAGAAAAATATGGGTTCAGTGACTTCTACCGCGGCTCACTCTGTGCTTTGAACCCGAGACCCTCCGCCCCCAGCACTTATTTCCAGCACTCGGTGGGGTTTGTGGCAGAGACAAGCTCTTACCCTTTAATGACTTCCCAGAGTAGATTGCACTTCCCAGGCTGCTTCATCAACCCGGGGAAGAGAGAGGCTGATGCTCAGCCTCAAACGTGTGTCTAAACTTTTCACCATCTCCATCCCATAGGAATTTACTTGGTTCATCTATTTGAGCGCTTCATGTGGCTCTGTTCTCTTGCTTTTATTGACTTAAGAAAAATAAAGCCGAATCTCTGCTTCCCAGCCTGTCGTGTTCATGGGGAGGTTCCAGCCGAGGAAGAAGCCCAAGAGGAGGTCAGCCTTCCTCGTCTCCGAGAGCGACGGGGACCGCGCTGCTGGGGCCGTGCCGAGGGGACCAGGGACTCCTGAGACGCAGGTGGTGGCTCAGAAGTCATCTTGGGTGGCACAAAATTGGCTTTGCCTCCTAAAGTGGCTGGAAAACTGAAATATCCCTAGTTTACATGTCTTGAGGGAGCCAAGGGAAGCTAGATTTATTCCCTGTAATTGCTAAGGTAATTAATCAATTAATTAAGTACGACTGATTTTCTTCCAGTGAAGCAATCAGAAGATGGAAGTCAATAGTGACTGATTCATTTTGTAGCCACTTTGTAGAAGGGAAGTTGTTCGTGGGGATTGTGGTTACTGGCAAATTCCTGCAATACCCCGAAAGCCTCCGACAGTCCCCATTTGTAACAAAATAGTTGTTTTCCTGTTTGTGCCAATTTAAAACCCTTCCTGTCAAAAGCATTTTACTGGAACCAGAAGCTGGGCCGCTAAATGTTTTTCGTGTCCAAAACACTCTTCTTCCCAGTTCTTTTTCACTCCACGCTGAGATGACAGGTCTGGAAGTTCCCTAGTACGTTCGTTAGGGGAGAGTGGGTCAGTATTTCTTCACTGATATTTATTTTTCAGCTGAAAAAAATGGCTACATGTTTTTTCAACTCTAGTTTTTCAAGAGAAATTTTTCTTTTGTCCTTTTTTTAACTGAAATAAGGACATTTTTATGTTAGGATGGGGTTTTTTTTTGGCAAAGCATAAAAAACTGAGAGTGTTACCAGTGATGATTAGAACTCGGCTGTCACAGTACGGGTCATTTTATATTGACGACAGCGTGTATGAAATACAAGCAAATCACTTGGCCCATTTGCAGCCAAACTCCTCAGGCTTCTGATTTTCCTGAAAACTTTCTGGATATCGCCACGACGTGCAGAGGGGAAAGTCTCCTGGGCCGGTTTTGATATATAAACCCAATCACTTCTGCAGTATTAGCTCATCTGCTCTGTCCTGACTTCCCAGCTGTTTATTAGACTAAAGTTACGTCCTCCGGCCGCCGAGGGCAAGGGAAGATTAATAACTGAGCCCAGCAGCAGCGGGGGGGTCTGGCAGGTGGAGCGACTGGGCATCCTTTGCCGGGCAGTGCTGGCATTTGGTTGGAGCATCAACAATTCGGCTGGATTTGGGGGGATGCAGGCAAGGGAGCAGGGTGGTTTTCCTCTCTGTTTTGAGAGTGGTGGGAGAGGTGAGGGGGCTGGGGCTGCGATCGGCACGGGGAGGTCCCCAGACTGAAACGCCACCTCTTTTTACGAGCATGCGGGCATCCCATAAAAACAGTATTGCAACGCTGATGCGGTTTCTGCTGATGCAGGGTGATTAGTATGAAATATTAAAGAAGCTTTTTACAAATACAACCCGAGTCTCCAGCTATCCTCTGTGTAAAATGCAGGTGGTGTTTCTTATTCCGCTACACAGATGGGAAGAGAGTTAAGAACCGTGCGGGAGGGCTTTGGTGGAAGGCGCGGGAGCAGAATGAAACCCAGCAGACTGCTCCGTATTTGGGGTTTCTGCTGCCCCTTGAGACCCAGGCTGGGTGTCAGTGCGTCGATGCCCAGATGCCTCCGTGTTGTTCCCGTGGGATATTCCCTCCTGCTCCATCAGGCCCAGGTTTCAGTCTGCAGCTGGACGTAAGCTGTGCCTCGGGTCAGCAGATGCTCCAGCGCTTGACTAAATGCCAGCTTCCGTCTTCCTCGGGGCATTACGGTGGGGTAAAAAGCATCGTAGCTTTGGAGCTGCTGGCAAAAAGTGTTGGCGCTGCTGGCAGGCGGAAAGGGGAAGCTGTAAAATCATGGGAAACGCATCCCTTTGGCTTCACAGGTAGTCCCTCCTTGACCCCCCCCAACTTCACGGCTGGGTATTAGGGAGCAGAAGTGCTAAGAGCACTTCTCTGTGTCCTGGTGGGGGAGAGAAAGTCTCCATCACCACTTCGCTTTCCACGAGAGACAGTTGCTCTGTGAAGAAGGGTCCGTTTGTGCGGTAATTACCAGTGGAAGTTTCTGGGTGCCTGTGCTCTCCCCGCTCCCGCTGCAGGGTGGTTACAAACGGGCTTTCCTTCTAGGAGAAAAGACCACGGCAGATCCCAATTTCCTAGATTATTAATAATAACAATATCATTTTCTTTCTCCCCTATTTCTCACCCACCCTGTGCTTCCCTTTTAATGAATTCTCCTCTCTTGCTGTAGACTCCGCAGTGACACCAGCCTGATTTGTAATGTAAATAGGCAGCCCAGTGTAAAGGCGACCCGCAAGAGCACCGCAGGGCTCTAATTATAATTTTCATTAAACTCCTCCTGTTTACGAATATCCAAGCAATCTGGCATTGCAGCAGGAGCAAGAGGAAATTAAAGCAGCACTACCGCTCAGCCACAGCATCGGCGAGCGGGGTGTGGAGCGGAGACTGAGAACAGGGTTCCTGCAGACAAAGTTTTGAAGAGTTATTTCAGCTTTGGCATCCTTCCTCTCTCAGTCTTTTACCCCGGTTGCAGGGCTTGAGTGTTTTTCCTCCAGAGGATCTGGCTGGTGCGAGTGTTTTACGCGTGATCTATTGGTGACCTAATTAAGGGGATCAGCTGCTGGAGCTCCCAGGGCAATGCGCAGCGAGGAGCTGGGGGGGAGCAGCCGGAGCGGGACGGGGCGAGTGGAAGGTGCTGAGCAGGGGGAGAGGGACTCTCAAAGAAAGGTGAGAGCAGGGATCTGATAGAATCATAGAGTGGTTTGGTTTGGAAGGGACCTTAAAGATCATCTGCTCCAACCACCTGCCCTGGGCAGGGACACCTCCCACCAGACCAGGTTGCTCAAAGCCCCCTCCAACCTGGCCTTGAACCCCTCCAGGGATGGGGCAGCCACAGCTTCTCTGGGCAACCTGGGCCAGGGTCTCACCACCCTCACAGCAAAGAATTTCTTCCTGAGATCTCATCTCAATCTCCCCTCTTTCAGTTTAAAACCATTCCCCCTTGTCCTATGGCTCCCCTCCATGATTAAGAGCTCCCCCCCCCAAGCTTTCCTGGAGCTCCTTTAGGGACTGGAAGGGACGCTAAGGTCTCCCCGGAGCCTTCTCTTCTCCAGGCTGAACCCCCCCAACTCTCTCAGCCTGTCCTCACAGCAGAGGGGCTCCAGCCGTCACAGTATCTCTGTGGCCTCCTCTGGACCCACTCCAACAGGTCCATGTCCTTCCTGTGCTGAGGACTCCAGAGCTGGATGCAGTTCTCCAGGTGGGGTCTCACTAGAGAGGAGCAGAGGGGATCTAGCAGGGCCCTGGGGGGCACATAGATGCCAAGAAAGTCTCATCCTCATATTCCCCTGGTCAAGAAAACCAGCTTCAGGTGACTTTCTGCGGGTGTTTTGCCTTCAGAGAGGCAGTTTTGTAACTCAGGCTACAGCTGACCCTTCCTGAGGAGAAAGTTCTGTGGGTGCCAGCCGGGAATTAGACTTGCAGGGGACACTTTTGTTCATAAAGCTCAAGGCAGGGGATGTTCTCAGTGTCCCCCGGACACAGAGAGTCTTTCTCGGGCAGTGTGTGGACAGGGCAGAGGAAAAACCAAGAGTGGCTTTTTGAGCCTGAAGCAAGAGTTTCTTCCTCCTTTGGGAAACTGCCAGCAGTATATTTAAGGTCATAATTCAACTTTGGGGTAACCAGAGGCAAAATAAAATTGCAGTTTGCAATAAGTGCCTATAAAAAATAGCAAAGATAGCCATAATTTTCTCTAAACTGGGTGAGTCCAGCTGGTACCTCATGAGCTTTATTTACACATAAATCTTTCTGGTGCACTTGAGAGCTCATGGGCATCTCTGAGCTGTTCCCAAACTGCTGCTCCCACGTCCAGGAGACTCCAGGGAGCTGCACCGTTAGGAGACAGGCTGGGCAGTCCTGGACCGAACTGTGCGTCGGTACAGCCTTGTACCTTCTCTGCAAGCCCCATCGATGTGTTTCCTCTCTCCCTCCCGCAGCAGAAATGGCTCTTTTAGCTAAGCAGACAATGCTTAAGACAGCAGGTCCAGAAAATACAGGCTATATTCCCTATACTAAGCGACCCCTTGGCTAATTTTTAAGTATTGTCACTTTTTTTTTCCTGCATCCCTGTCATGTGAATGAGCCCAAACTTTGGATAGCCTCCCTGGCTGAGCAGGGGCGGGGATCACAGAATAGAATGCCCTGTTGGTAGGAAATAAATCTCTCTATTAGAAAATTAAATTCCTGCTGATCTCCAACACGGCTCTGCCTCACAGCCTTTATAGTCGTTAGATGGCTTCATAAACGGTAGCAGATCTCCCGAGGGAAATGGCTGGGGAGTTAATGGCACATCTTTAATATACTTCACTTTCACAGGGAAATTCGTGCTACTGGGGGGAGAAGGTGTCCCCCCTCCAGTGCTAAAGCCCTTTGCCACGCTGTTGGTGGGGACCAAGGATGTTTACCCGGGTTCATCAGGACGAGGTGAGCTAAGATGGGACAGCAAGTCCTCCAACAGGCGAGGGAAAGCCAGGGCTGCCACAAGTGCAGAGTCTGGGATGAGGCTGTGCCTTACGGAGCATTTGGCTGGCAAAAATGTCAGGCACTTGTTGAAGAAACTCATTATTTTTTATGTCTGTTGCAAACACAGTCACATCCCCTTCGTTCCGGTGCCCCCCCTCTCTGTTAGAAAGCTGGAGAGCCAATGCTGAGCTAGAAAACAGCTGGGAGGGGGAGAGAACATTGTGGGCACAACAGATTAATTTAATTATGTTTGGGAAACTTAGGTTTGAGTGTTGACGTAGGTTACAAATAAAACAAGCTTGTCATTCTTGCCAGAGCCCTTTTTTCGCCTGGATCACAAAGGCACCTGCTTATTAATTTAGCCTGATTGCTAATCTGGGCAATCAGCAATCACAGCAGCGTGCAGTGCTTAGATGCTATCAGGAGACACAGGCAGGAGCGAAGGGAACGGAGCAGCTCGGAGGGTACCTGATGCTGCTGCAGACTCCTCTCCACATCCCTGAGGTCTGACCGAGCCCCGAGGCGAGATGTGGTCCTGGAAAACCAGACGCCAGGGGCTGTGTGGGGTGTCCAGAG
The DNA here is from genome assembly GCF_964106895.1 of Numenius arquata. Classification (NCBI taxonomy): domain Eukaryota; kingdom Metazoa; phylum Chordata; class Aves; order Charadriiformes; family Scolopacidae; genus Numenius; species Numenius arquata. The sequence continues at coordinate 3,345,586 of NC_133587.1, read as the reverse complement.
CACAAGCCTCACCAGGCACGTAACTGACCCCAATTTGGGAGAAGATGAGGCACTACGGGGCAATAATTTTACTGAAACATTCCTCCTAGGCAGCAGTCTTGCTCCTGGGAGATGTATTCTGAGCACCATCCAGAAAGTTGGTGCTGGGTAACCTCTTCTCTCCTCTGCCACGTTATGTGCAGGAGCCAGCTAATTAACTCTACTGCTGATCACCCCGTTTAGAGGGTTGTGGAACAGGAGAGGGGCTGCCACACTTGTGCTGCCCCTGGGGATGTGCCATTGGGTAGGGACCATGGACTACTGAGTCTTGCCAGAAGAAGCACTGCCAGCTCCTACCTTACACCCCCACACCGTCTCTCTCCTTTCACAAATCCCTGCCTTTTTGCCCACTTTATGGCCCAACCCAACCCTGGGAGAAAGAAGGTTTGAGAGGTTTCTGTGCCCATGTCTGCAGCTGAGCAAGGCTGGTGGCTCTACGTGATGGAAACCTCAGTCCTTCTTGAAGCCCGAGCCTCAACCCCAGACACACACAAACAGGCTTCTGCGCCGCTTCGGTGCCAGTCTCATCCCTTCTGTTTAGCAAGGATTGTGCCTTTCCTGGAATGCTAAACAGCGTTTGGGCATGTGGGACTGAATAATGACATATCTCTGCAGCTGGGATGTTTCTGAAGGGCATCGGCAGCAGAAAGCACAGGGATGAAGGTCAGAGCAGCGGCACTCCTGAGAGCATCGTTGCCAACGCACAAAATGACGCTGGGAGGGCAGAATCCAGAGCACAAAGGTGCCCCAGGCCAGGGAGGTGGTGAGGACTCAACTCTGAGCTATTTATCAGCAGGATGCTCTGGGCTTCAAGCAAGGAAGAAGCAGTGACCTGGCCTGGGGCTCACGCCAGCCACGGGGACTTCTCCAGCTGCCTCAGGGGATCTTTGGCAGGCGTTGGTCCTCCAGGCCACCGCAGTGACCACAGTTTCCTTCTGAATCAGAAATGATTTAAAGATACAAGGTCTGCTAGAGGCCTCCCTAACGTCTGTGTGAATTTTCTCCCCCAGCAGCTTCTGGGGAGAAAACGGACCAAACCGAGCAGAGAATGGGGCTTATTGTATCCCGTGGCCAGAGTGACCAGAGACGCCTGAGAGACAAAGTGACAAACAGAGACCTCCTGTGCAATTAGTCTCTTGACCTCTGCGGTTCGGCGAGGGATGCTGGGAAGGGAGCTGTGGATCACAAGGCCCCAAGGAAGGTTTCCTTGACAACACTTACTGAAGAAAAATGAGATTTCATGAATGCAGCGGGTATTAGCACGTGAGAGGCTGACTCTAGAAGAGACAAGGACGCGACACGTAGCACAACGAGCCCCTCGATCAGGGGGGTGTGAAGTAGCAGCTCAGTGAACTGCTTTTTCAGATAAACTTAATTAAACAGCGATTACAACCATTAATATTTATTTAGAAATGCAGCCGCTGGGGTGAAAGCAGACTTATTGTTTAATAGTTTTTCTGCCCAGAAAATCTTCCCCACCTTGAATGAGCGCTGGCACACGGAAGGGAATTTTCTGCTCACTGCTGATAGTTTCACCACTCTGCAGCTTGGGCTTAAGGTTCTTTAGATCGAGTATTGTTTCCCCATTTACAAACACAAACCGATAGTTTGGAAAGACTATGTATAATAATATATCATTATAATAATACCAGTAATATCGATACAATAATAATAATAATAATAAACAACAAAGCAGACAGGTGTTTAGTATTTCCAAACTTAAACTGTTTGAAAGAATCAAAGGTATCCGTCTTTAAAACCTAAATAGATATATTTTTAAATCATACATTTGAGACTTTTTAGTTTCTCCCTGCTGTTTCAGCCAGCTGGGCTTAAAATTTTCATCCTTATATGATGTAGGGACTACATCCCTACTTATATGATGTAGGGACAGCAGGACCGTGACTTTGTCCTGAACTCAAGCCATCAACCACCGCAGGGCCAAAATACCTCAGGAAATCAGTGCTTGAGTTTTTTCCTCAAGAAAGGACCCGTGACCTTTTTCAGTGAAAGTCTTGGCCGCCCCGATGGTGTTTGCACAGCAGACAAACAAAGAGCGTCTTCTTAAAAAGCGAAGCCAGTTGGCAGGGAATCAAACGCTGAATCAAGGCGCCGGGAATCAGCCAGGCAGCCCCGAACATCGCGGGAGCCTGGTGGTGACCGGGGGCTGCAGCTGAGGCTCCTTCTCAGTTCAGGCTGGAGAAAAAGTAAATAGAGGGGTTTAAGTTTGCAAATTTTGGCTGTGTTGATGCCGTAGAGACGCACGCAGGGGCCCAAGGCAGCTGTGTACACCCCTGAACAAGGGCAGGGCAGGAGCTGGAGCGGTCTGTGAGGCTACGTGTCCTCGGAACAGTAAAAGACAAGGAAAGGCAGAAGAATTTTCAAGTTGCTTTTTTATAGGCCAAGTGGAAAATTGTCTGAGGTTCTGGGTAAAACATTTCTTCTTCTTTTTTTTTTTTTTTTTTTTGCCGGAGTATCTCCTTTAATTCCTGGCTGGCCCATAGCAGTAGGATCAGCCTTTCCCATTTGCTCCATTTATTGCATGCTTGTAAATTTATTTCTAACATTTAATCTTAAAAAAGAAATCTCTTATTGTAAAAGCTGAAGTTGGAAAGTATAAAAGCAGGTTTGCTTGCAGGAGCAGATACATGGCGGGGGGCAGGGGGGGGCAGGAATTCCTCTTTGCGTATCTGTACCTGGGCTTTCTGAGCATCCTTCCTGCATCTGCACGAGTCAAGTCAACATCTTGAAAGTGATATTTGTTATTTCGTGTCCCAACTGATTTCAGAAATGCAGTGAAAGACACAGATCCAGACCAAATAAGATTAAAGGCTTTAAAAGCTTAATAAACTAAGAAGAGCAAATCTAGCTGATAACATGGCCTTGATGGCAGGCTGTAACGGACAGGGGGTTAAAGAATTACAGGGAACCCACTTGCTCATCAGCATCCCCTCTTCTTTAGCAGTCTGGAGGCACAAGGGGAGCAGGGGGAAGTCTCCAGTTTATCAGCATGACAGGAGCAACTCAAGACAAAGATGAAGGGATAGGAAAGATTTAAGGGACCAGAATTTAAGCAAGCCTCCCCCCCCCTAGCCCATGTTGAACCAGCTCCGAGCGTCCTGTTGGCATTGACATCTGTGACACTGTCCTGCCAGAGCCATGGGAAATGCAACTGGAATGGTTTGAACCCCCCCAACAAGGAACTGTTCCACATTTTGAGGTGTTTCCTAAGACTATTTTCCTACTCTGCAATGGGCTCCATCAGGCGACGCTCCCCTCCAGCTCGGGCAGAGCTTCCCTCTCTGGTGAAGTTTTAATGCCGTAAAGACCTTGAGCGTGTCCTGTCGTGCTGCCTTCCAGAGCCTTTCTTTGCTGAGGGAGGGTGAGCCATGCGATAGGACCCTCCGTAAACTGCAGAACATCTTCTCTGCCTCTTTTATCTTTCCCGGCCGTATAAATGAGCGATGGCCCAACAGAGAGCTTTGGCTTGTTTTGTTTGCCTGGCTAACGATTGCCTCACACGGTTATTTGCTATTCCAGTTTCACTCAGATCAGCAGAAACGCGGTTTATTTCAGGAGAGAAGAGTCTGCCACAACTATTCTGATTTTAGTACCGCAACAAATCATTTAATTTAAAGAATGAAAGGTAAAAATGTCCTGTGGGCTAGAGAAGCAAAAGGAGCAGAAGGAATCCTGGTTTTAATAAGAATAGTCATAAAGAAGAAAAATTTGTCCTCCCTGATGGAAAGGTCCTGTCAGCTTCGAATGGGTTGAAACCTGTGCCACAATCTGTGAAATTTCTCTTTACAACCAATATCTCTAGAATATAATAGGCTTTCTCAATAGAATACTGTGAATCATCGTAAAGAAAGCTACAGCCAGGATATTACTCTGCAGAAACTTGGCAGCAGCAGGGAACGATGGCATTTCCCCTGCTCAACAAGAGGGATCCGAGAGAGATTCATAGGAGGGTGCAGATCCATCGGTACCCGTAGGGAGGGCAAAGCCCGACCCTGCCGTTTCTGAGCCAGACTGAAGGAACCAGGACTGAAAGGAACCACGACATTCTTCACATCCCAACCCCAAATCAGGGCCAACTTAGCCCAAACATCAGCCCCCTTTACCTGCAAATCTCAGCAGGGTAATTTAAGGGGTAAGCTTTGCACACAGACCTGTAGCGTAATGAGCGAAACGGTTGTTTATCTAGCCGTTTTTAGCAAATATTTCCATAATTATGCTAGATTCCTGGGGGAACAGGGACAAACCGTGGCTGGATTGCAGCACAGACTCACTACCTGCGTGTCAGTAATACAGTGGTAGAGTTTCATCGGTAGCATTTGCGCTTGTCGTCAACACGCATCTTATAGAAACCTGCTTTTATTTTTATAAATGAGCTCGCACATCCCACAAAAGCCTCCTGACCCAGCTCCTGCTCCCCTTGGCTGAACCAGCAGACAGGCACAGCGATCTCCGTACCAGCTGAATCACACCTCCAGCTCCCAGGAACAAAAAAACCACAAAAAAAAAAAATGCAGAGAAAGTAGCAAAGGAACGTAAATCAGAAGAGAAACAACCTGGAGACAAGGGTAATTGCAGTAGGGAAGAGGGAAGTATGACGGTCCCTTCCAACCCCTACCATTCTGTGATTCTGAAATACTGGGATTCTGGGATCAAGGGGAGAAATCCAGCATGGCCAGGGACCAGGGACCTCTCTAGGAGCTGTGCCCCAGTCTGAAGTCAGTGTAGATTGGCAGGTCCATCTCCAGGATGGTTGGGTACCTCTCACTTCACAGACCAATGTCTTCCCTGGACCAAACAAGCCAGGAAACATCCCCAAGCTGTGGAAGGACAAGCTGTCCCCTTTTATACAGCCCTAATGGCAAACCTTCATTTGTGAGAAGAAAACGCTTTTCCAGACATGGATGCCCTGATTCTGGAGTGGGAAAACCGATGGCAGAAGCCATGGGTGGGAAGGATCTGTCTTTATTCCCCCTTTTCAGGGCCTGAAGGCAAGAGGGGAAGCTGAGCAGGGCGTTATCTCTGCGGAACACACCCCCACTGTGTCCCCTGGGCTAATTGATGCTCTGCGCGGCACAGGCTCCCGCGTTAATGTAACGCACAAAGCCAATTAAATGCCTGATTGGATGAAGCGGTCACAGTCAAGTGACCCATCGCCAGCCAGTCAGGATTCAAAATTTCCCAATATCGTTAAGGTATGTGCGTTAATCCCCTCCTAAAAGATTAAGCGTTCAACCGATTACTGCTGTTTCTGAGGAGATACAGAAAATCTGCTGTGCTGGGGGGGGAGAGCAGGCTGAACGGTGACATGAGCAGCACTTGCCCCGTTCCAGCCCCACAGCCCCACGCGTGGCCGTGCATCACATCTCACAGCATCTTCCAGGGGGTTCACGTTGATCAAAAGGGGGCAGCGTGCATTGCTTCAAAGGGAAAACTAATTATTTTGCAGAAGAGACATTTTTGGTGACGGCCTCCATTCCCTCCCGCTCTCTCTGTGCCCCTTTGCCAGCGAAGGGAGATGTCAGGGAGGGGAAGCTGCTTCCCCCCGATGCTGGTTGATCTCCCTTAGCCAGGGCTGCCTTAAATACAGCTTTTTGTTCAACTCCCAAGGTAGTGTTGAGAATTGCAATACCTTCCTAGCCCAAGAAGGTGATTTCCACACTGATGCAGGAAGAAGGAGAAAAAATGGTCATTTGATAGATGTGGTTTTCCTCATCGGGTGGCTTGAGTGGGACCCGCAACCACTCACATTCTTGAATGCTTTAAGCCATTACGGATGCTCCAGTGCTTGGTCCCCAGCCGGCATTTAAAAGCCAAGCCAGGAAAAGATGCCACATAGCTGATCACACACAGTGGACTAGGAGCATCCACAGTTAATGCCTAATTAGTAGCTAGATTAATATTAACTATCAATGGTAAATTGTTATTATTTATTACAATAAAGAAGGGATGGACTCTTTATCAGGGAGGGAAGCCATAGGATGATGGGGGATGGTTTTAAACTGAAAGAGGGGAGATTGAGATGAGATCTCAAGAAGAAATCCTTTGCTGTGAGGGTTGTGAGACCCTGGCCCAGGTTGCCCAGAGAAGCTGTGGCTGCCCCATCCCTGGAGGGGTTCAAGGCCAGGCTGGACGGGGCTTTGAGCAACCTGGTCTGGTGGGAGGTGTCCCTGCCCAGGGCAGGGAGGTTGGAACTCAATGTCCTTTAAGGTCCCTTCCAACTCTAACCATTCTGTGATTCTATGATTTAGTTGAAAATAAAGATGAAATGCAACAATGCAATCCCATAAAATACAACTGTCCTAATTAAACAGACTTTGAAATCTTACCCTGACAGGGGAAAAACTGGCAGCAACAGTTTTGCCCCCTCCACTCACTCTTTTCCCTATAGCCATAATATTTCAAGGCTGTGGGAAGGTAAAGGCCGGCATGGAATTGCACGTTTGCTGTGCTCTCAGCTGCGGGCTGTTCAGATGCAGGTTACCAGTTGTTGCCTGATACACAGATGAAAAAGCTCATTTTTATGCAAATATGATTTGAAAAGCAGGCCCAGCACTTCAACAGTAATGGAGTTTTATTTCCAGAACACAGTACTAGCCTTGAAGCATGTTATTAGCGCGGGAGAGGAGCACGGCCTGTCCTCCTGGAAAACCGATGTGTTTGCAGAATTTCTTTGCTGGGTGGCAGCATTTTCTGCAGGGTTAAGGTAGGGGAGAGAGTTTCCTCTTCCCTCTCACTTTGATGGATGTGTGCTGGAGAGCAGAGACATGAGAAGTGTCAGGAATGATGGAGTGATGCTGAAGGCTCTGACAAATGAGCTCTTGAAAGTCCTGCTGCAGCTATTTAAGATGTTACTGTCCCACCGCTCCCCTCTGCCCGGGCCACCTCCCCATCGCAAAGTGCATGGGACAGAGGATGTGCTCCCAGTACAGGCACTGGAGCTCACTGGTCCGCGTTAGTTTCGCCATCGGAGGAGACGGGATGAGTACAAAGTGGAAGGGGGGTGTGCAAACACAAGTTCTGTCCTACTGACCTGGTTCATAGGCAGTAAATTGCTTTGGGAATGGAGTAGCATCTTCAGCCACTGCCGTGATTTGCTCAGGGAGCACGTCAAAACCTTGAGAATAAACATTGTGAGCCCAGAAAACTGTAACTCTCCTTTTCCTTCTCCCTTCCAGCTTGCTGCGTTAGAGAGGCAAGTGTTCGATTTCCTGGGATACCAGTGGGCCCCCATCCTCGCCAACTTCCTCCACATCATCATCGTTATCCTCGGCCTGTTTGGCACTATTCAATATCGGCCTCGCTACATAGTGGTGGTAAGTGACACCCGTTTTGTTCAGAGCCTTTCGCAGCCTTTGCTCTGGTGGGACGTGGCAAGTGATGAAGAACCCAGTAAAGCCCTTGGGAAATCAGGCAGGAGCTTTGTGAACAGTTTTAGCAGAAGGTGCTGTGCTGGGGAACGCCTTGTTCAGCGGTGCTGCGCTTTCACGGCACTTACTCCAGGCTTGGAAGGTATCGGATAATTATTATTGGTACCAAAGTAACACCGAGATACTGCACAAACAGAAAGGAAGAACTGGATGCTGGATAAAGGTACGGCAGAAGCTCTTCCACTCCCTCCAAACTTCTGCCCCTGTGTCCCTAATCAAGGGACCATCTGCACATGGGAAACAAACAGAGGAAGAGAAAATGGTTGCAGCACTGACTCAGGGCATTTAACTGCCCCCAGCTGCATCACATAGGGGTATAAACTAATTCCAGTGACTTCCTCATATTTATTGCTTCTTTCTCTCCCCCCATTCCCTTCTAGTATGCCATCTGGACTGCAATTTGGGTCACCTGGAACATCTTCATCATCTGCTTTTACTTAGAAGTGGGAGGGCTCTCAAAGGTAAGTAGGAGCTTTATAGGTGAGTGCCCAGGCTTTGCATCAAGGGGGATGGAGCTGAGCTGTGAGAGAAGGGGGGGCGGGGAGGGATGGTTCAGGTGAGGGGCAGGGGGGTGCCTGGGAGCAGGTCTTGTCCCTTTGCCCATGGAGAGGGCTGCCTCACTAGGGGATGGAGGAGTTCTGCTGCTTGTATGGTAAAACTAGGAGGGTAATACTGATTTCTGGAGCCCTTTGCTGGTCAGTGCAGGTGGGGGCTGGAATAAGCCCTGCCCTCACAGGGTATTTGCTTGTTAAAGGTGAGAGGGAGCCTGGCAGCAGAGCCATCCTGGGGGGAGAAGGGGTTCGAGGGCTAATTCTCAGCCCCGATGGCAGAGGTAGCTGAGGCAGGCCATGAGCTAACTAGCTTACAGCTGATCCTCTTGTGATCTGATAACACCTTGGGAAGAAGGTGTGTGACTCGGAGGGGAAGGCCCTCGTGCAGTAGTGAACGTGCTCTCTGTGAGCCTGTCCCAGGGAAGAGCTGCTGCAAGGACTCGCTATGGCTGGGCTGACTTGGACCAAGGGCTTTGCTGTAACTCCATACCTGACCAGAGCTTGGTATCTTTTTGCCTCCTGGTCCTGCTGAAGAACCTAATGCACTTCAGCAACAGGGGTAGGTACGTGGTTGTTGCTACACCAGGTGAAATATTTCCTGTTGCACCTTTTGGGAGAGGCTTCTCTCTCTGCTGAATGAAGGATGGACCAGAGGGATGCTGGGGAGGCTGGTCCATCTCCCCTGGATGTGGCCTCAGACATGATGCGACTTCCCTGTCTTAATTCTTCCTTCTTAAACACAGCGGTAGTTATTCATGGCTCTTGGCCAGGGGTATCGTGGGATAATATGGGAAGCTCTTTGAAGGCGAGATAAGCTCAGTATTGCTGTCTGCTTAATGAGGGGTGAGTCAGAAATAATAAAAATGGGAGGCAGGCCCTAAATTAAGCCTGAGCTGTAAGCAATGAATTACTAAGTGTGGCTGGAGCTTAGCAGACTCTGAGTGATTATAGGATACAGGTTCATTTTGGAGCGCTCTACATCTGGCCTGAATTCCCAGGTCATACATCTAAGTTGCAGTCATAATTGGAACTTCACTATGTTTTCTTTATCAGGCCTACAGCAAGTCATGAGTGACAGCATAAATCCTTTGCAGATAAGAAAATGTAACTTCCTAATTCCTCAATTATTCCCCTCTCAATTATCCACAGAAACTTTTGAGAGAGTTCTTGCCCTAAACAGTGATTACTCATGGTCTGAAAGCTCAGCCTGAGATGATCTCGGTGTCGGCTGTGACCGGCTAAAAGAAGAATTTTATGTAACTATTTAAATGCTCCCCTCTGCAGAGGAAATATTGGCTTGATAAACTGCTCTGGGAGCTTCTCTGACAGCCAGAGTTTGCTTCCAGCCAGCTGATTACTTGTGTTTACTAATCCCAGCCCGCCCTGCAACGCATCGGGCTGCTGCTCTGCAATTCAAACTCTGCTTTCTCCACTACAGAGGTGCTTCATCCCGTAACCTTGCTCTGTGCTGGGGCTCGTTTTAGCAAAGCCAGCACACAGAGAGCCTTTATTTAGCCTACAGGATGACACTTGTGATTGGGGACTTTTTTTTTTTTTTTTATAGAATCGGGCTGCAGTACAAGTTGTTATTGACTCGATGGACTTCTCTCTAGAGCTGCAATGAGAAATTCATGCTGTTATAGAATCATAGAATGGTTAGAGTTGGAAGGGATGTTAAAGAACATCGAGTTCCAACACCGTGCCCTGGGCAGGGACACCTCCCACCAGACCAGGTTGCTCCAAGCCCCATCCAGCCTGGCCTTGAACCCCTCCAGGGATGGGGCAGCCACAGCTTCTCTGGGCAACCTGGGCCAGGCTCTCACCGTCCTCACAGCAAAGAAGTTCTTCCCCACATCTCATCTCAATCTCCTCTCTTTCAATTTAGAACTATTACCCCTCATCCTATCGCCCCACTCCCTGATAAAGTGTCCCTCCCCATCTCTCCTGTAGGCTCCTTTAGGTACTGGAAGGCCATTATAGTTAGTTTGATGGCAAAACCAAGACAGTACTTGTGCTTGTTTGGTGGTAAATTCCTTTACAGCCTTCCCTCTGTTCTTAAAGAGTTAACTTCATTTTAAAGAGGCTGTCTTGTAAGAAAAACTCATGATGCTGCTTTCCATCTGCCTTCTCCCCTTTAACTGAAGTTAATTGGGTTTTTGTAATGGCCAAACAAACCCTCACTTCCACACGAGAACAAAAGCTGCACTTGAAACAGGAATTAAGGTTTCTGTGGGACGGTGTGGTGCTCTGCAGGCTGGACTCAGGAGCAGTATTGCTGTCCCACTGCTTCTCTAGGAACCTGATCCAAAGCCAGCTGACATCTCCCGAGTCTTATTGATCTCTGTCTTGGGATCAGGTCCCAGAAGGACACCTGGGCTTGGATGAGCAAGTGTTGGACAGGCTCTTGGAGGGGCCAAGGGAAGAATCAGCCAGGGGTGCTGCAGAGGAGCAGGTACCTCTGTGTGCCCCCAGGGGCCTTGGGAGGAAGCTGTCCTTCAGTTCCTAATAAGAAGTCAAAGTCAAAGCCTGTAATTAGCCTGGCAGCAAGCAGGTAGACTGCAAATATTAGAAGAAGAGCTTTGGTGGAGTGAGGCTGATGGAGCTGGTCAGGTAAACACTAACTTCATTAACTACTAGACTAAGCGTGAACGTGCTGAGGGGTGTTTCAGACAGGGCTGTTCCTATGCAAGTCCCTGAAGGGGTTGATAGCTCTGAGGAAGGTCTTCAGGTGCTATTTTCTCTCCTGGTGAGGCTGTGGGAGAGAGCTGGGGAGTGGGAGAGTAGTTCCTGCCAGACCTTCTGAGTTCCTGAGGGGGGCAGCATGCCAGGGAGATCTCTGTCAGCAGCCAGCTAATTTATAATGACAAAATGCAGAAAGGGCAGTGAGCTAGAAAGAATGGAGTTTGTGAACTGGGTGGCTGGCCCAGTGCAACTGAGGCAGGTGATAACGCAGATGGGGTGAAAAGGGGGGGAAAGGTTCCAAGTGTTTCTGCTGTAACAAGTTTAGGAAATCCTGAAGAACTGAAAAAATGAGGAAGTAGTTACGTGTGCTTATTGCAAATAATTCTTTGTGCTCTGGTGGCAAGATCTGATCTCCCAGCAGTGAGGGAGCACAGGCTGTGACCAGGGAAGGGCTGAGGTGAGCACGGACACTGGTTCTTGTGCCCGGCTGATCTCCAGAACAGAAATCAGGAGTACCACAGCTGTGGGGTCTGGGAGGTGAGGTCCCGTGCCAGCCTGTGAGCAATCTGGCAAAGGGGTTAAGAGAATATCTCTTAGTTATAAACTCTATGTCATCAGCAGAATATGGGCTGGTAGGTGCGTGGTGGTTGAACTGCAATTTGGGGGCTGGCTGTTTGCTTTCCTTTCCCAAGCAATCACTTCTCCCCTGACTCTTTCCCACCACTTCTCACCCTCTCCTTCCTCTTGTCTTTTACATCGTTCCCTAAAGTGCTCTTCCTCCAGCAGTGCTTGCTCTCTCCTGGCCAAGGAAACCTTGAGAATGGCTGTTCTGGTCTGCCCTGCTCAGGGTAGTTATAACTACTTACTAATCATCTACTTCCTAGCCACTAGTTATAACACCCTGAATTACTTCTTTTCCAAAAGGAAAATTCTCTTTCCTGCTCTGTGACTCTATTCTCTACTTCTTGGAAGAGTTAAACTGGCCTGGTTTCTGTATTTCTGTCCTGTAAACCTTTTTAATCTTGCTATCTTTTCTTAGTAGGAACAAGTGTGCGAAATATGGCACAGCAGAACTTCATTAGGAGGCCAGACACAAATGGATCAGCAGAAGTGTCTAAGAAAGCACTTCCCTTGTTGCCGCAAGGGCCTCCCCAAGCGTGTAGCCATTGCCAGCCTTTCTGTAAATGCTTTGCCAATGAGCAGGCAAGAGAGAGAGCAATCTGGATTTGAAGGGTTGCCTCTCAGCACTGGCGGTGAGATGGTGATGTGCCTCCGGGCGGCTTTTGGCAGCGTTACCGCTTGCTCCGCTCGCAGTTCTGAGCGCACTGGCAGCATCTGGGGGGGGAAAAGCAGCCGCTCTGAAGGTGCTGTACCATTGCTCCGTGGTGGGGATCACAGCTGAATCTCCAGATTGCTGTTCTTCCTCCTCCTCCGGTCTGTTCCTTTTCCGTCTCCCTCTTTTCTCTTTGTCCATCTGGCCGTTTGGTGAGGTGGATTGTTGGGAGCAGTCTCTGAAGTTTCTAGGCTGTGCTTGAAATAACACGTTAAGCTGCTCCCTCTCTACTCAAGTGTGAAACAGTCCCTCCTGCAACCCCCCAGTCTGAGTTAATTATTAAAATCCTGCTGGTAAGACATATGAGCATCTGTCTGTCCAGCTGCCGTGCTGATTGACTCCTCATCATGTACTTGAGAAACATTCAGAGAGGTTTGAGGAATCGCTGTTGTGTATTTCAATGTATTCCTTTGTCTTTTCCCTCTGGAATTATTCATCTTGGAATGGTGACTTTTTTTTTGCCCTTTCTTTATATTCTCTCTTGTCTACCCAGTGCTTTGATCTGAATCCAGAGCTGTGGTGGTCTAAATCTCCTCTTGAAATGGAAGCAGCCCTTATTAGTCAGATGGGGGGTTATTTGTATTCCAGAGAATCTGGACGGCATCTTGGGATGACTTTGTACCTGGAAAAAAATACCGTGCATGCGTAATTACAACTGTCCCTCAAGTCCATCTAAATTTAAAATCTGGAAGCCTGGGATCTGGCCCTTACGTGCTGTGGCATTGTCAACAAGCCTGCTGAGAGACAATAAAAGTGCTTCTCTCTCGTCTCGGGGTGATACAGCTATTCAGCACACACGACTAAAAGATAAACATTTTATTTCCTGTTTTGATAAGAAATGTTTCCAACTGAAAAGATTTAACATTATTCTGCTGTCAAGGTCGGGGGGCTCCCATACAGGGTTCGGTTTGTTTCCAGAGCCATTATGGTGCTGGCTTGCCTGCTAATTAAGGAAATTTGGAGGGAGAAAGTTCAGAAGGCTATTAACAACAAGAAATAAAACCATCTCTGATAGCATCCCTTAGAAAATCATTTCAGAACAGCTTTCGGAAAACTTTTAGAAAAGGAACACAGCTGGCTCCGTGGGTGTCAGAGGTAGGTGTGAGTTTCCCCGTGGGACACACTGGGGCGAGGCTGGGAAAGGAAAAAAAGACTGTAAAATGAAGGTACTACAGTTTTAGTGCTGTTGCCTTCCTCCTCACGCTGGTGGCAAATGGATGGCAACCAGGTGCTACAGCACTTCAGAGTGATATGTGATTTTTTTTTTTTTGGCTGGCCTTCAACACGCTCCCGAGAAGGAGCTCGTATCACTCTCTCCTCATATTTCTCCTCAGGCTGAAGGTTAAAGAGGAAGCAATAGCCCTTTAAATAGCAGCCTGTCACGAAACAAGGGGGAGTGTGGTTACACACAGATCCCTCTCTCCCTACAGCAGGGCTTCCTCGCTTCTGGGGCTGATTAACATCTTCCCACCTGCGTACCGCTTTTGGGAGCATTTCAGTGTGTTTAGACTTCAAATGCATTACAGAAAGGTTTTGGGGAACAACTGTTCCCTAAACTTGCTCGCAACTGGTTCTTTGCTCCTGATTTTAGTGTGCTGTTCCTATTTCATGGTTCCACTTCTTCAAGCATCTCCTCGCAAATGAAGCCGGCACACCGCAGGGACATCCCGGGGTTGTTTTCCAAGTCTCCCAGCAAGCGCTGAGCAACTGGAGGTCAATTAAATGATTTTTCTTGAATGCTCTTTTATTGTGCCCCATCAGCACAGGTATCCTCTGAGGGCACCCAGCCAGGGACACAAGCAAAGGAAGGGCATTGCTTTGGATGTTGAGACCCTTCCATTGATGCCGCCCTCGTGCCCTGTGGTGTTCCAGACAGATGCTTGCTCAGAAAGGTGTCTCTGTGAACGTGAGGGCATCCATAATCCCAGTGTGCCATCAGTCTTCATTTTACATCTGCGAGAGGGATGGCTCCTGTGTGTGAGTCATTGTGTAGAATCCAAATGTGCTCAGTTTTTTCCAATCTGCTCCTAACCGGAGTGTTATAATTTTTTTTTTTTTGGTGGAGTTGGAGCATGATTGTGGGCAAAAAGCACTGAGTGCTGTGTAGGACCTACTGTTCCTCCACCTGCCTACCTCCAGCCCAGCACTTGTTCTGCTTTTCCAGGCTTTATTCACATACAAGTTCAGCTTCTGCAGCAAAGTTTAGCCAGAGCCAATTCTCTGAGGACTGCCAAAAGGGAGATTCGAGAAGGAAAGCAGCCTGTTTCTTACTTTGCCAAATACACATAGATGCCTCTGTAAGGAGCAGAACAGGCGCGGAAGGGGCTCTTCGCATCAGTGAGGCAGAAGGTTTGGGAAGGCACCATCTGTGAGCTGGGAGAGGGAAGCCCTAGGGACCGAGGTTAAGAGTAGATCCTGTGGTGCCCTGCGGAACAGCTTTGTTTCTCTGCTAATTGGGGGAAGCCCCAGGCAAAGAAACAGGAACTGAGTCTTTTTGTTGGAGAAACATGATTCTTTCCTTCCCTAACCCAAGTGGCTTGTGAGAAGGAGGAGAGCACGGGAGCTTGGAGGGCTGGCTGTCTCCAGGAAGAAAAGCTTTTGCTGGGAAAGATCCGTGTGTCTCAGAACCTACAAACTCATGAGAGAAAGAATGAGCTTTGCAGAAAAGATGGGCTTTGCTGGGTATGTGGGATGTCTGTTGGCCACTGAAGAGCAGTGCCCAGCAGAGGGAGCAAGCCAAAGACTTGTGCCAAAATTGTGAGAAGCTGGAAGAGAAAACCGTCTCTAGAAATGAAGCTAGCACAGCACCTTGCGCTGTGTGCATTATCCCGTAGCTGCCAATCTAATAATTATTCCCTGTAGCCTTTAAAATGCAGACAGCTCCCTCTAAACTCCCAACTGTTAATAGAGTTTTCCCTATTGTCTCCACTATTCAGGCTGCTTTCGCGCTGGTGCCCTACTCCATCTCCGTGCCCTCCTCCATCTACTGTAAAGCACATCCCATCTGTCGTGGTGATTATGTCAGGAGTTTGGCAGCTGTCTTCTCACTTAATTGTCCACATTTCTTAACATGTGCAGCATATTTGAATAACAGCTCTGCAGACTGTTTCTGAGTGGAGGGTACCTGCACAACATGCGTAGTGGGGCAGTTGGCTTCTATTCACAGGTTTTCTGGCTGGCATTTAAATTTTCTGCCCTTGTAACTCAAGTTTGCCCCTGGATACAAACACAGACACAGAGAAGTGTATCTGCAGGACTACCTGGCCAGCCTCCCTGTACTGGCAGCAGAGAACTCCTCTCTCCAGAGGGTAATTCAGAGCAGGATCTTGGATTAGCTGCTCTGAATGTGTTTTTCTCCCTTGACTCTACAGGGAGCTGAGGTGAAGGAGCTGCCATGCGAAGTTTCCCATGTTGGGAAGTGTAAATACCCCAAGCTCTGGTGCTCTTCTGGGAGCTGCTTCTTTCCTACAGGGACTGTGTAGGACCCTGGCACGTGCAATGTGAAGCAGTGGATGGATAGGTGCTAAAACTTCTAGTAATGGTTAGGTGGGGTGCGTATGTGTGTATCCAGTACCTATTTCTACCCTGTAGAGACACAGATTCTCTGCCTGATCCATTTTATAATCTGTCCTTCAAACTAAAACTTCCAATCCCTTGCACTGTTTTGTGGTGGAAAGGAGTTGATTCCACATCAAAGTGACTTGAGGGGGCTGCTGGGGCACCCAGCACTTAGCGCTCCTCTGTGAAGTGATGAGTTCATTCAGCCAGTTCCGAGTTTGGCTTTTACCATCCACAGGGAGGGTTTTGCCATGTCCCGTCAACTCAAAATCCCAAAGCTCTCCCAGGTACTCCAGCAAGTACCGCTCTTTTCTCAAGTGCGAGGAAAGTGTTGTCACTTTTAAATGAGCTCCCAGTTCCATTCCAAGCTCCTGCTTCACTGTAAATAGTGTAACCCATGCCCACAATGGCACGGTTTATGCTATTGAATGAGGAAAGATGAGAGGAGCAAAACAAAAAGCCTCTCTTGGGGTAGAGATGATAAGGAATTGCTTTGGAAGTGTTTGCAAGAAGCTGCAATCATCACGGTGAGGTCAGCTCGGCTGACAGTGAGTAAGGTCAGCAGAAAACGTAGACGCGTATGTGAAGAGCATGGAAGGAAATCAGACAGAAATGGTAAAGGAACTTAGATGTGTTAAAAGCTCGGAATAGAGGAAGATCTGTTGGGTTTTGAAACTCGCTTTGGGGTTATGAAGTTCATATTTCTCGGTTCTCTGTGCTGGGAAGAGCATACCCATAACACATGATTCAGCACAGGATGCGTAGTGCTGCCTTGTTTAACCTTTTCTTCTAGATTTGCAAGGTTAATCCCCCAAACCCACAATTTGAGAGTTCTTTTCTGGGCGCAGGAACCAGTAGCAAAGTGTTCTTGGGGCTGCAGCCTAGAAATTGTCTTTCTGCTTTAGAAGCTGCTCAGACCTGCTTCAGAAATGTGCAATGTGATGGTGAAATAGCTTTGGAGTGCTATTTGGTGAATAGTCGGAGTGCTGCAAGACTGTCTCAGAAATGCTTCCCACCACAGAAGCCTGTCTGTAAAATACTTTTTAATAAGGAATATAAAGCAAATCTATTTTGATCTGTGCTAGCATTTTTGAGGGTGGGGATCTCAGAAACTTTAGGTTTCCCATTGATTTAATACGGCCTCCATCGTATCAGACACTTGTAAATGGAGATCTCTTTGAAACGTTTCTCTTTAGGACAGTGAACTCTTGACGTTCAACATCTCCCGGCACCAATCATGGTGGAGTGAAAATGGTCCTGGCTGTGTAAGGAAGGAGGCTTCCATGTCTGGCATCAAAGGGCTGGATAGTCACTCCTACATCTCTGTGATAGGCTGTGCCCTGGAGTATCGGTACATCGAGGTCATGCACAGCTCCTTCCAGATCCTGATCGCGGTGAGTACATCGCTGAGATTGCCACGGGGTAAGGATTAGGGGGGTTGGAACTAGATGATTTTTACGGTCCCTTCCAACCTAAACCATTCTATGATTGTTGAGGGGATGCCATTTGTTTTTTTTCCAGACAGAGGTTGGCCCGTATTTTCCATCCCATTTTGTATCATCTGATTGCAAAAGCCTCTGTAAATGTTTTTTTTTTATTTGTTTGTTCTCTTTTATGAACAATATTGCTAAAGAGAATTGGAAATGGATGCCAGCAACCAAACACCTGAAGTACTGCATCACACACAAGCGTTACAATAACAAATCATTGTGTAGTCCTGTTGGGGGTGGAAATTCATGTTCTGACAAGGACAGACACCCTTCTGGAGAAGGATTTCTCGTATTCCATGTGACTTAGTGATGGGTGAGGGAGCACGTATCTGCACATTTGTTGTGAAGAAATAAAAGGGAGAAGATCCTTATCTCCAGAAAATGAAATAAAGTTTAAGGAAGCAGAAAACAACATGTTTTCTTTCTGCTGACACCAAAGATATGCACTAAATGTTTCCATCAACTCTTTCCTCATCAGAGTCTTCCACAGGCTTTTTAAAATACTCTGCAGTAATTCAACATCCTTAGTGTTCACGGTTAATTAATTGTTTCTCACTTGTCTGTGAAATTAACTGAAACAAAATGTCCTTTGTCCCCTTTACTTTGTTGGTACTCCCTCATTTTGTAGCTGCTTGAGTTAGTAGCCCTCATCCTCCCGATCTTTTTTGGCGTGTTACTCTGTGGTTAATGGCTTTAAGCACAAATGGATGTGGGCTGGTGAAACGTTCACGTTTCAGTTTTGGCTTAAGAAAGAAAGGTAACTTGCTGTGATCAAATGTTAAAGGATAACAAATAGAGAAACTCCAAGCTTCTGGAGTGCCAGGTACTTCTCTGCACGTTTTTGGTACAACTTTCCACTGTCTTGATCCTGCATTTCCTATTAGCTGGGATGCTCTGTGTGACCCAGTGAACTGCAGGGGGGGGTGAAGGGGGAAGGCTCTAAGTCCTTTCTTGCCATGTCACAAAAACGAGGCAGACAGAGAAGCTCCTGTTTCCTGAGTTGGATGGACTCCCCGGCGTGTGTGCTGGCTGTTAATATTTGGTTAGTTCTCCTTCAGGGAAAACGATCTGCATTAAAGCTGGCTGAGAGTTGCTGCGAGGCATGTGCATGAGTAAGGCAAACCAATGCATCCAGAAGAATAGAGCTCGTTGTCTTTTTATAAAGGGCCGTTAGCTGGAACTGGGATTGAGGCTGCTGAACTGGGGCTGTTCCTGACTTGGGTGAAACAATTGACAGACTTTTGAAGTCAGAACATCCCCGACTCTTAAAGTGCAGATGTATGTCACTGTCAGCATCCTTCCTAAATGCCTGAGCTGGCAGCTGTGCCCCAGGCTAGAGGTGTAGCCAACAAATGGTCCCAGGTTTGTTTTATGGCAGGTTACTCACTTAGGCACATGGCCCTGAGCTGAGAGGATACGATATGAGTCTGTGTCTCTGGGAGGGTTTTCTTCTTTGCTTGTTCCCAAAGGCACAGACAATATTCTCTGTGCATCTGCAAAACACCACCAAGGGCCAGATGGGGAGGCAGAGGAGGGAAATATAAGATAAAATAGGATTTAGGTAAATATTTTTTTTTTCTCTCCTTCTCCCTGAGATTTGAGTTGCAGTGGATTTCTGAATCGTAAACCCCGGAAATGAGGCTAAAATACTCATATGCAAGGAAGCCATACGGGCTGCACTATGCAAAGCGAATGAAATTTCTACTTGTCCTGTAATAAAGGTAGGGTATTGAAGCCCCAGGCCTGCAGCTCCTGCCAGCTCATATAATTCTGTTGTGTAGGGGCAGAAATAGAGCTTTTCCTCTCCGCTTTGCTGAGGTAAGGCAGAAAGCAAGCCTTCTCTCAGACCTTGCCTGAAAACAGTCAGCCAGTTCTCTCCCTTTTTAGTCTCTGAGGGTCAAACTCTTTGATCCCTGCCAGTATCTTTTTCTGTTCTCTTTATCTCATTTTAAGGCAGATTTTATTACAGGCTGTTGTCCTTCCCAGAGCGGCTGGCAGGTTCTGTGCTGCAGACGGGCAGGGACACCAGATCGATAGTACAAAAAACATCATGAGGAACTTGAAGGCTCAGGGGATGCAGCAAGGGACATGACCTAGTTCCCTCCTTGTCTGCCACATATTTGAGACCAGAATAGCCAGTTCCCTGTTAAGAAGGGCAAGGGACAGCCAAAAATGTGCTTTCTGTAGTTTTTTTGCTTTGCCTAATGGTTTTTGAGAAGTTTGAGGAGGGGAGTGTGTTTTGGGGTGTTTTCTTTTATTCCAGATACAGTAGCATAAAATACTATGCTAACGATGCAGTACCTTGCTGTGGACATCTTGGTTGTTTTCTGGAAATACCAGTTCCTTGAGACTATTGGGGAACTGTAGTGAGATATACTGTGTACTTGGAGTGAGGCTCACTAAATTCGATCTTGCATGCCAAAGGAGAGGGAAAGCAAACCTGAACCCATCTGGTGAGCACAGTGTTGGCTGTCATCTTGACTCCTGCTGTCTGTATTATCCTGCTCCTGGGCATGCATTTGAAGATACATAAGGTCTCAGTCTGTTGACGCTCAGAGCTTGTCTGTACCCCTTGAAGGCAAAAGCAACTCCTTTAATCTGGAACGCGATCAAACTTGGGGCATATCTGTCACCGTGCCTGATACAAGTAGCTGTAGGGCCCTGTATGAAAATCTTTCTTAATGCTTTAGCAGAGAACACATTGGAGGAAAAAGCTTACTGTAACAACATCTTAAAGTCTATATTGGTATAGAAATGTGACTGTAAAACTAATCCTACCAACTCAAATTAGGAAATGCAACAGCAACTTGTTTGTCAGGAAAAGAAATCTGCTTTGTTTTTATCTTAGCAAGGATTCATCTCGCATCTCCCCAACTTGCCAGCCAGCAGGGAGAGGAGCCATTTCTAGTTCTGAAATACCTGGCATAGCTCTGGGCTGTCCATATGGTAATTCTGGGAGTGGGGAGGGTTAGGCTTTTCCTGAGGCTCCACTGAATGGGATGGAAATTGGAAATGTCTTTCCAACCGAGAGGACTCATTGCCTGCCTGTCTGCTGTTTTCACTCAGACTGACAGGTTGGAAGGTTCCCAGGAAGGCGGCAATGCAAGCCTTGACAGCAGATGTTATGTGAGAAGCAACACGCAAGAGATGCTTTGCTGTTGGCAGAAGCTAGATTTTCAGTGGTCATAATTGCATCCAAAGAGTAAAGAAGGTCAAGGAATCAAAGGACTTTGTCTCTTTTTGCCAATCTGGTCACAATAGCCCTTTCACAAGCTGGCTTTTTACTTTCTTGTAGCAGAGATCTCTTCATTTCCCCCCTCTTGCACTGATGAGAGCATACACACTTCATTAGCTCTAATTAGAAGTGAAACCTAGAATACATCTGTCCTGAAGGAGGAGATTCTGCACATATTCTCTGTGGTAGAAAAACCAATGGCAAGTTTTTTCTACTAAAAGAAGAGTTGAAGAGCCCAGAATCTTCACTAGGAGAGATGTAAACTAAAGCTAAGATTTTACACAAGAAAAAGTGACACCTCCTATAATTTGCCTTCCCATCCTTCGTGTATTCTGCACACTCGCAGCCAGCTGGTCCCTTTCTGTAGAACTTGCTGTAATTCAGTCTTTCTGGCTCCAGCACTTTCCTTCAATACTGCTGTTTTATGAACACTTCTCAACTCACTATTAAAAAGTTAACTTCAGATGAGTGAGGGACAGAGGGATGTACAGACTTATGTTTTCCTCATTCCCTTTGGGCACACTTGTCTCTTCCTGTCTTTCCTGCTCTGCTGATTTACCTGCAGAATGCTTGGGACATCCCAGCTCTAGCCTCTTTTGTTTGGCTGCATGTGCATTCCCAGGCTGTCTGACAGGCTGACTGAACACACCTGCCTACAACATGTGTTCCTAATAAAAAGCCTAATCTGATACTTCTGCAGCCTGGAGGAAGCTGGTACTGAACATGCAGAACAAGTGGAGAAAACAGCAGCAGAGGCTAAAGCCCAAGAACATTCTTTGGGGAATTAGAGCAATAGCTTAGTGTCATTTTACATCACTGACATTTTCCCTCCTCTTCCACCTCCCCTACGTAATTTGCAAAGATCTAAGAATTATTGCTATTTCCCTGGGATAGTAGAGCTTAAAACCCTCTTTCATATTGAAATCACCAACCAAGATGGCACTTGGAGCAAGATCGAAATTACTTCCAAATTCTTGGCCTCTGTGAAGCTTTCTGATCTATTTTAATTGCTGTTACACTTGATAATGTTTAGGGGCTTGATACATCTTCATCAAGGGTGGAGTCAGAAGGGAAATGCTGGTGTCTCTTGGAGTCTGCTCATCCCATATTGTAGCAGACTCTCCCAGTGAAACTGGGCTGGACAATAGGAGTGGCATTTCTCCTCTGTAGCTATATTTCATTTATAATTCATGCAGAAGACACGAGGCATCCCAGGAGTTCATTTCATCCCTGAGGTGATATATTTAATTATAGTTTAGGTCAGCCAGTATGAAAATGCATATTTATGTTGCACGTCTCTTCCTTCCTTGCCGCTGAAACTCTCCTGTTCTAACCAGATCACAAGACTAGCAAAACTTCTTTCAATAAAAAGTGCCATTAAATAAACAAATTTTTATTGATGAAACTCATGTAAGAAGGAATAGATTATAAAGTCAATGAAAAGTAAATTTTGAATGCTAAGCAGGTAATTTTTGAAACAAAGCCAGGAGATAGAAGAAATAAAAAAGAAAACCCTCTGCTCCGATGGAATGGGATTAGATATTTAGAGAAGTTCCCTTAATTCACTACTGGTTGGTTGGCTGGTTTGTTTTTCTGAATGCAAAAGGTCACCTTAGTCATAAAACGAAAAACGTACAGGGTGAGAGGATTGATTGTTGAGGGTGATGAGGCATTAATTTCTGTGCAAAACAAACTTCCTAAGTCGATCTTACTGCTTGCTTGGTGCTCCTGAACCGTGAACAATTTTCAGAGGTTTAACAGGTTCCCTGTGACAGTAGAGCTGATAATCTTTCATGCACTCTGCCCATAAACTGGGCAGATAAGTCATTTTCATTGTTAATACTATCAGGAATTCCCTGACACAGATATCACATAAGGCTTGTGTGTACATGTTATGGAGTATAATAATAGTGAATGGATTCAGAGCTGTCACTCTGCATGGCTATTAACCTAAAGTTTCTACTCTGAGGCTTGATGGAAAGTCTGGGGAAAGAGAAAACCTTCCTAGAGTTCCGTTGGAATCAGGGCACACATTCAAGATGTATTTTTCCTGCTTTTGGATTTACGTACGTGAGTACGTAAATTGCATGATTTGACCTTACATCCTGTAAAATGTAAAAGTGTAGATCTTCAAGCTATAAAAATGCTAGAACGAGTACAAAGAATGTGTAACCACACTCCTAATTTGATCCTAGGGTGAGAGCAAAAGCACTTACGTTGGAGACCAGAGTGCACAGACGGGTGCTAGACATCTCACTGAATGCTGGGACGGCTTTAACCTGAAGCACTCTGTTTTTCCAAGAGCATTTATGAGTGTTGACGTCGTTAGCTACCCCAGTCCAGCTGATGAGCGCTAATTGCTAATTTCACAGCCAAGCCTGTTCCTGAGGCGGGGCAGCGGGAAGCAGCCTCGGGGCGGCGTCAGCACCACGGCCAGTTCCGGAGCCGCCGCCCTCCCGCCCGGCCCCCAAACTGCCCCCAAACTGCCCCAAACTTCAGAAAGAAAATGAAAATCCCTAGGTTTTATGTTAGCACAGAGCAAGCAATAGAAGGGAAGAAAATTCTCTGATTATTCTATGGGGTTTTGTTGTTTTTTTGTTTTGTTTTGCGTTTTTGTCTTGAAAAAGCAACTGTTCTACTCGGAGGCAATTCTAAAAGTCAGCAGGCAAAATTAGATTGGCCATTGCATGTGGCTTTGCCGTTACCATCATGCCCAGAAGCATTTATTTATTATTTTTTTTCCTGTGTGAAGTCTTCGGTAGATCCTAGAAACTTAGTATGAAGCAGCCCCGGTTTCAAAAGTGCACAGCAGGGGAATGAGTGAGTCCACGGAGCTTCCTCTCCTGCACTGTGGTACTGGGATACACTTCCCTAAGGCTCACCCAAGAGGAAAGGAGAGAGCTGGCTTGTCTTTCAGACAATTATAGAAAGTTGTAAAGGAAATACAAGGTTTAGTGATGCTAAAGAAAACCATTCCATTTCCTTCCAACGAGGTGTGTTTTGTCAGGGAGAGCAGGAGAAATCACGAACGCCTTATAACTCCCCACTAGAAATCTCATTATCTTGCCTTTCGTTTTCTGGTGTGATGTATTTTTCTGTCATGTTAAAAATGAATGGACTCTACTTTTCAAGCCCTCCCATGCATCATTCTGTCTTCCCTGAGAGTGAGTCACTGTATGTTACATTCTAACTCTTGTTCAGAAGAATTGAGTTCGCAGTGGAAAACAATTATGTCTCACAATAACTTTACTAATACGGTTACTGTCGACCGAGATCTCGCTAAGTGGGGTGTTATGTAAAGATGTAAAACGAAGGATGGAAAGGAGATTTGATTAACGGGAAGAAGGCAAAGCGAAATAAAACCCCGCTGGATCAAGAATGCTTGACTCCCGTAGTACCAGAAGTTTGTTACTCTGTTCAGGCTGAGTAACAACTTGCTGAATGAGGCAGTTCTGATGCTTTAGAGCTTCTACAAACCCCCAAGGACAGACCCACCAGGCTACTTGAGATTGCTTTTTTTTAATGCTCACTCTAGTTTTCTGCTCTAAAGACTGCTCTGAGCAACGGGTTGACATGAGGGCCACACCGCGCCAGGACGGCTGTTATTTGAGAGGCACCCTGTTGTTTTACTGCACCTTCCCTGCTTCTATCTGGTTCCCAGGAGGCGGGAATTTACTGCTAACCTGTGCAATTTGTGAATTAAGAGCACTGCTATCGCCTTGTCTGTTTCTCTCTGTGCTCTGGCCCATTTACTTTGCAGGCCCAACGCTTGATGTGTCCATGCCAAAGTGTTTATTCTCCAAAGCTATCAAGAACCTTAGAAATTGTAGAGCTAGTGTAAGACTGGGATTTCTTTCCAATTGATTTTTGATCTCCAGCCCTAAATTACTAAAGATTTCAGTGTCTCTGAACATTGCTGCCAGTACATCACCATTTCTATGGTTAACCCCTGTATTCAGCACTGGTGAGGCCCCACCTCGAGTGCTGTGTCCAGTTTTGGGCCCCTTACCACAAAAAAGACATTGAGGGGCTGGAGCGGGTCCAGAGAAGGGCAATGGAGCTGGTGAGGGATCTGGAGAATACGTCTAAAGAGGAGCGGCTGAGGGAGCTGGGGGTGTTCAGCCTGGAGAAAAGGAGGCTGGGGGGAGACCTTCTCACTCTCTCCAACTCCCTGAAAGGAGGGTGTAGCCAGGGGGGGTCGGTCTCTTCTCTCAAGTCACAGGTGATGGGACAAGAGGAAACGGCCTCAAGTTGCACCAGGGGAGGTTCAGATTGGATATTAGGAAACATTTTTATACTGAAAGGGTTATTAATCATTGGGATGGGCTGCCCAGGGAAGTGGTTGAGGCACCATCCCTGGAAGTATTTAAAAGCCGGGTTGACATAGTGCTTAGTGACATGGTTTAGTGATGTTTTTTTTATCAGAGTTAGGTTGATGGTTCGACTAGATGATCTTAAGGGTCCCTTCCAACCTAGACAATTCTATGATTCTAACTAAGTTTGCATCTCATCTGCATAAAAACTACTCACATCTTGTTGGTAGCTCCTGCACCAAAGCCATTTCTCTTCCCTCGCATACCCCTTATGACAGGAATACAGCACTGATAAGTTCTTTTCCCTGGACCTCTGTTAATAAAACCTACCCCTGTTGTATCTACCCCTGTTCTACTCTGTCCGTGTGGCCGGTCTGTACGTAGTTGTCTGTCTAAAATGTTACATAAGGCACTCTCCTGCCCCCTCATCACTTCTTATGGAGAGTAAACTTCGCACGGTAATTGTAATACCAGCAAAGCGAGCCCATGTTCTTGCCAATCATTCTAGCAACAGCAGGCTGCTGCTCTGAAGGTCAGGATGGGTCTCACAAGTTTTTGGTTTGGACCTTTGAGTGTGCTCCCAGCAGTGTCTTCCCTTAAGCCTAGACCTGCACCCCCATCTTACAGAATACATGACTTGGCTCCACCATTAGAGCAATGCTGTCAAGTTGACAGTAAATGTTGGCTGTTGAAGTCATGCCAAGTGGGTTTTGACCAGTCTCGCAAGATTGATGCTAAAATGATTTATTCTCTCTATTTTCCAGCTGGTGGGCTTTGTCTACGCCTGTTACGTTGTTAGTGTTTTCACAGAAGAAGAAGACAGCTGTAAGTATTTATCGACAGATCCCTTGGCAAAGGTTTTTTAATGTTATTCCTCTCTCAGATGTTCGTCTATCAGGACTGAGTTGCCATCAGACTCCTTTCCATCTCTCCATCTATATGATAAGGTACTACCTACCTTTCAAGGATCAGCTGGTTTTTTCTGTGAGGTGTTTTTCCGCATGTCACCACGCGTTAGGTGCTATAATTCTGCGACTCTTTCAGCCCAAAAAAGCTTGGGTATTGGCCACTCTCGAGCTGGGTTTTAGAGAAACTGGGCAGCTTCTTCTGTTCTCAAGCTTATATAGCTTAATGCCACTGAAATAATACCACTGTAATTAGGAGTACCTACAACAGAGAATACAGCCCACTACTCAAGCAGGCCACCTGCTGAGTATCATATGCCACAAGCCGGGGATGAAGCAGAGCATGAGATTTCTTGCCAAGAACCAACCTGACCACTTAATTTAACAGCAGAGGAAGTACTGTATCTGAATTACAAGAAGGAGGAAGGAGCCAACTCTCTCATGTTCGATATACAAATACCTTACGTGTCATGATGTGTCGGAGAAGAGCAAAGTCTCAGAGAAATCACAGGGGTGGGTGGGTCTGTGGGATCTATCCAGGTATCTATAGCCTGGCCCTGGATTACGTTGCCCTCCTAAAACTCCCTTTGAGAGCAGTAATTTTGCAAACAAAAGAACAGACACATAGGGTTCAAATAAATATGAAATCTTTGGCAGTGTTGCCTTTCTGTGTTGGAATTCTCAGCATGTTTGAATCCATAAAGTCTTACTGAAATCAATGGGTCTAGGCCATTTACTCCAGATAAGGATCCAATCCAAAGGCTTTATATCCAAGTATCACTTCTTTTAAGACATTAATTAGATTGGTGGAAGTAGTTTTGTTGTTTTAAAGAGCAGCTGGCATGGATTTTAGCTGAAAAAACAACAGCTTTGAACTGAATATTTGAAAGTATGTGAAGAATGTTGATTTCATAGGAGTGAGATGAGATGCATTTGCTTATCAGACTTGTCCTGATGTTTTTCTGTTTCTTCCTGTGTGGCTGAAGTGATTCTACTGACTTAATTGATCATTTGTCTAGAGCTTGGCAGTGCACTTAGCGGAAGTGCTACATTATAAGTAATATTTTAAAAATTACCATATAGCTCTTCTATTAGCTAAATAGCTTGAGTTCTAAGCCCCTTTTGAATATTGTAAAGTAATACCCCAACAGAACTCATTTTTGTAGGAGGGATCTGTTGGGAGAGGCAACCACATGGAAGGAAGCATTACCAAGAAACAGAGCCGTCAATTTCAGGATATGTTTGTGTTTTTTTTTTTTCCACTAACAAATTCCTTTTCCCTCCCAGTTTCCCAGCTTGGAGTTAAAATGCCAGCTTGAATAATTAACAATGACAAACCATCAATATTTCACACTCACAGTGGTAGATCCTTCCAGTGACCTGAACAAATTTGAGCTGCGTTTTAATTTTCCCTTCCATTTGTGGTTTCCTTTAAATGTTGCTTTGATATGCAGCATGAAGTAATTATAAGTGCTGAGGCACATTAATCAGGAGGCTCACGCTAACGTGATTTTCATGAGAAAACACAGCAGTAGGGATCTACTAAAGCTGAAATGTGGGCAAGAATATTTCAGATGTGCTAATGCGCTAATATATTGCAACAGTGAACCTCAGTTAAGATTTTTTAAGTGATTTGGGTTTTGAGTGCTTCCATGGTTGGGTGCTCAGATGATATCTTGTTTGTTCAAGGTATTAAACAGTTACTGAAAATTGCAATTCTTTAAGGTTTCCTAATTTAGACATTCCACAACCGAGGTAATACAGTCAGCGTCTGCTTTTTAAAACTGCAGAACTGTCTTGATTTTAAAATACTCAAACATTGTCAAAAGTGGCTGAGAAAAGGTCAAGTCTCACTGGAACTACTGGGAATTATCTCCCCAGTTAACTTCGAACCTATATAGATTTTGCCCATTTACTGACAGTTTTTCCAAAATGACAGTAGCAGCATGAAGCTATCCATCAAAATGGAATTTGTGAGAATATATTGTCTTTGGGTTTCAAAACATATTTTGAGATGAGTTATTTTTTCACTTCCAATATATTTAGTAAATATTTTTTCTATTTTTCACTAAAACATACCAAAACTCTTTAGCTAAAATTTAAAATAATAGTGCCACCTTCAGGAAAGAAAAATGAACAGGCACTTATATAGTTATTAAGACTTTCCCGTTATTTTTAAAATGGCATTGGAACCAGATAGCTTCCACGCTTCCAAACAAAATGCACGAACTTGGCACCAAAAAGTGGTCTAAGCTGGATCTATTTTACAAGGTTTTGCAAGGCCTGCTGGGTTAGTCACAAATCTCACCGCATCATACCCCGGCTGACCTGGCTACGCTGGCCAGTTCGGCAATATAGACTTGGCCTCATTTCAGGGGAACTGAGAGAGACTTGGAAAATTCTTCTCTGGTTACTAAGGGAATTGTCGCTTCAAACTTGCCTTGTTCAGTTACATTGCCCTTGTGTGAACACTGGAGAAGGGAAGCATTGTTCCTGTTTGTATACAATTGAAAGAAATTGAGTTGGCAGAGGGGACGTGAAAAATATCAGAGCTGAAGATAATGAGGTATTTGCAATTTTCCAAAGCTGCTGTTGTCTGTCTTGCAGGAAAGACAAGTGGGGCAAGAAAATTCCCACTTCGCTATATAGTCTTCACGGGGATTGCCGTGCTGCCAGCTTCTCCGCTGGCATTCGCTCTCGAGCCATTCCCCGGCTTCCTTCTTTCAGCGCGTGGCTGAATGGCTGAGGCTCTGTCAGCTCCGTTCTCGTGTGAAGTCACAGCGTGGTGACAATACCCAAGGAGGCGGAGGCAGGCCCTCTTGTTTTTCGGGAGTCTTTTGTTAGCTCTCTGCTTAAAGCCTTGTGCCCGCTGAATCTCCTCCTTGGCACGCTTGCCCGTCCCAGGAGGTCCTGGAAAAGAGGTCTGTACAGGCAGAGATTTCCACCAGGCAATCCATACCTGAAAAAAATCACTTTTCTGTTCTCTCACTAACTTTTGTGTTATGTCATGACATGCACCGATTTTTTTCTTTCATTTCCTTTCAACTTTTTGGCCATGTTTGTTTATTTATTTGAGTTTTAATTTTTTTTCAGTTGATTTCATTGGTGGATTTGATCCATTTCCTCTCTACCATGTCAATGAAAAACCCACCAACCTTTTGTTCAAGCAGACATACCTGTAAGTATCATCTCCTGTGCTAAGGGGCTATGGATGCCTCTTAGTTTGATGGCTCAAGAGTGCCATAGGTTTGGGTTTTTACCTGCTCACAGATTGATTTCTCCAGCACACTTTTCGGGCATGGAAGGAATGAACAAGTGGACACCAAAAGGGGTGAAACTGCCTCTGCTCAGCCCTAGATTGCCAAGGTGAAACTGGGGTTGCCGTACTTGGCTTATGGCAATGCTGTTTGATAGGAAGCAGTGGGGCCAGCTATAGGATGCTATTGTAAATAAACTACTGGATGCCTTGTCCTTGAAGAAAGCAGAGAGAGGCTTTTTAGCAGTGAATGGTGCCCAAGCAAGTAAAGGTAGGAGTTGGGAGGAAGAGTCAGCCTCAGCGGATGCTGAGAGTAAGCCATGTATAATCCTCAGTCACAAGCTTATATTGTAGTCTGTCAGGCAGAGCCTCAATGGAAGATCTTTACTGGGGTAAAATCTATGCAACATCTAGTTATTTAAGCCCTATTTTAGCTCTGTGGTCAGACAGTCACAACTGAACTCTGCAATTTCCCATCCATGCAGTTTTCATCACTGGCCACATCTTTGTCATCCTCCAACCATCTTCTCATGGTGGCACCACAAAATTTGACTCTGTGTTGGGTACAGGGTCTCCCTGTATCTGCTTTGACTTCTAGGGAACCGGTAGCATACAAAGCTAACACATCAGTGAATAAAATTAAACCCAGCATTAGATGGTTTGTATGCAGGATGGCACAGGTTTGCTCTTAAGGTTTCTTTTTTTTAATTCTGTTGCCTACAAGAACAGAGGCTTCTGTGTGGAACATCCCAAGAGTTCAGCTGAGAGCAGGGAGCAGAAAGGAGTGTTGCTCCCAGCAGCTCCTCTCATACCACTAATAGAGATCAACACCCTCCACTGTTGAATTCCAGCTTCTACCCTTAAGATCAACCCTCCCCACTGCTGAAGGCGCAAGATCACACTTTCACACAGTCCGCTTAAAACTGGTTCTCTAATGAGATTCTCAAATATAATGGCCAGTATTATCTGTTTAAAAAAGCAATAAGATCTGAATTCTTGATACGCTTTAAATCGAGCTGGAAGAAGGCAGTTCAATGTGCAGAAATGTTTTAAAGCAGCTACTAAAGGAAGTTGTTTTTTGAGAATGATGTTACCAGAGAGTCCTGCCAAGAAGAAGGATGTGAGGATGGGGGAGAAAAGTGGGGATGAGGGAAGAAAAGCTGCCCCCAAATAGATTTGTAGATGTACCCCTCTAATGCGGCGTGGTTATTACTGCCCACTTTGTCACCGCAGCACAAGACCAGGAGAACAAGTAATTTTTGCAAAGCAGTTAAATTCCCTGTAACTTTGGGGGTTCTATAACATTATTAGAAGGGATGGTACAGGAGATTAAATATTGATTTCCCTCTCATTTTGTCACAGGGGAATGGAATTTTCCACAGCCTGCAGAAGCTGTGGAGCTTTAAGCAGCTCCCTGATTTACTGGCCTGGTAGAGCAGTGTGCTGAAGAAACATCACACTTTTACAGTATGGAGGGAGCTGCTTTTTTCTTAAAATGACAAATTCTGTTTGTGAAAGAAGCTAGTACTTACAAATGGAGTTTTCTACGTGGGGAGGTTGTAATATTAACAGAAGCTAGCAACGTAAAACTTCCTTAGAAGGGTCTTGGCAAGATAGTGAGCTGCTAACGAAGTACACAAATAATTGTGGTGTTCTTCAGTCCCATTCTTCAGACTGTCACTTATCTAGTGATAGCTTCTGCCAGCACAATATAATATTTCTTTCTGGATAATGGGAGGTGAAAACAGCTGCTGAGCAGTAGATAAGATGACCCTCTATAAATTTCACAGCAGCCACCAAATAGCAATTTTCGTTTATTTATTTCAGCCCAGCTATTGCCTCTCACGCACACGTAGGAATGGGAGTAAGAGGAGGAACAGATACCCGATTCTCAGCTAATGATGCCATGGAGTTCTGCAGTCTGGGGCACTGAGCACCAGATGCCCTTGTCCTGCTGTGAAAATCACTTTATGATGACCAAAGGCATTTTCTTTTTTTATATACTGTTCAAGAAGATGCAAAACAACAAATACATCCAACTTCAAGTTTAAATTAATAGAACAGCTAGGGGTCAGGAGCATGGACTTTCTGGTTTTAACTCATTTTTATTGAAGGAAATGCTGAATGAAACCAAAGCTATTCTACAACTACTGACTTGGAGCTAACTGCGCCCATGAACTTACATTTTCGGGTGGCATCACCCCAATGTCAGTAGCCAGCTGCTCTCCTGACAATGCCCTCACCCTGTTGCCACAACTCTTAACAGGATTGCTTTCCTTCATTCCCTAATGGAATTATCCTGTTCACTTTTGTCTATCCTTTTCTGATGAGATCACACTCTTCCCTCTCCTTCCAATGTGCTCTTTCCCTTATCCTGGCTTGCATTTTTCCCTAGTTTCTCTTCTTCATCTCTCCAAATTTAGAATTTTCAAGGAGGAAAGGCCCCACAGAACAATGACATTGACCTGGACTAATGAGCACAACTTAAGTCTAAGACCGACCCCCATAACCTCTGTATCAAGCACGCAGCCTATGACTTAGATAACTTTTAAATATGCTCTCACATTTCAAAAACATTAAAGGGAGACTGCTGTGTTCCTTGGCAGCCTACTTCAGTGGTTATCATCTGCTAAATTCAGTATTCAAAATGTACACCCCATTTCTGGCCTTCAGCTTCCATTCACTGCACTGAAAAAAGTTATTAAAAATGTTTACCTCTTACTAGTAGGAAGAAAAAACATCTCCCCAAGCTATTACTGATAACAGGTACTTCCATACCATCATGCAGTTATCTCCCAGCTTTATCATGGTAATCTACTGACCTCCTTGACATCAGTTACAAGCCTCCAGTTAGTGGGAAACCTCACAAATCATCAAATCAGGTGTTACTTTTCTTTTTGAAAAAAGCCAACAACAAAAAAAGTCAACGAGCAGTTTTGCATTGTTGCTTACAAAGGCATGATTTAAGTGTGCTTCATCTTAATTAGCACCTCCACTCACACAGCAACAACAATGTTCTATAAATACAGTTATTTCTATTTCAGGTTCCACAACTACTTCTGTTCTACATTTCATTGACTCAAGGGGGTTTTCAGTTGTGATAGTTCCTATTTCAAGTCACAAGCTTAAGTAAAAGAGACTCAAATTATCCTGAAAAAAATTGTTCTGGAAGTTTTACTGTGGAGTAGAATTACCCTTAGTCTCACTGCTGCTTACCAGTCAAGGCACTGCTCTGATTATTTAACAATGAATCTTGATAGAAGATACGTTAAAGTCTTCAGTGCATGAGTTTCTGGGTCAGAGTACTTAGCCCAAGGATAATAAGTCACTTATTGAAAACCAAAGTTACTCTCCTGAGGCCAAAAGAGAACTTCTCCAATGAGTTTTCAGGAAGGAAAGGCTGAGCTCTTACTCCTCCATAGCTAAAGCTCAGATTCAAGCTGTGCTTTGCTTGCCCCACTGTCTCCTCTGGGGCTGCACAGGACAGGATATCAGCTCAGGGCTGCTTTTTTTCCTGTTCACCCATAGTACCGGAATTCTCATCATTTGAGGCAAAGAAACCTTCTTGCACTGATACCTGTGGAAGGGTTAACCAAGACAGCTTTGTAGTTTCTGCCTAAAGCTGTTATCCCCAGGCACCCTGCAACACCTGCCAAGGCAGGAGGAGGCCCTGATCGTCATGATCATTTCTCAGCGCTTCCTGCCTGCTGCATCCCTTCGCTCTTTTGACATCATTCTCTGAATTTGTTTCAGAAAGAAGCACTGTCCAATCTCAATTATAAAGCAGAACAGTCTCAAAGCATAATTTTGTACATGATTCAGTGCTAAATCAAGAACCCGCCAGGTGACAGGGGGTAGCCTCTAGTTATTTAAGAGGCAGAGAGATAGGCAATAGATCTCCCTGCCTTTTAAGACTGTATTTATAAGGCCAAGCAGTGAATTGTACAGTTGTGAGGCTTCTGTTCACTCACTGTGATCTGGCACCCCAAATACTACATTACATTTATGGCTTAAAAGCTTTGATTTTGAGTTGTGTAGGCAGATTTCACTGACTGCTTGCCTCAAACCTACCATGGAAAGGACCATAGCGTAACAGAGGGTGTGACTTTTATCAGATGTAGACTTCAGTATTGACTGGGTAGCAACAGGAGGTATTGGTTAATTGAATGAGCTAAGGCTCCAGTTGGTGATTGCCCACATTAACACTCTCTAATCAATTATTTTGTGGTGCAGTCTGTCAGTAGCCATAGGCATGAAGCAGCTGTGAGCATGCAGCATTAGAGGACTAGACCCAGTACAAGTCACCCACTTGTAGGTTGACCACTTATAGGTTGAAAGTAGGTTCTTCAAGATCAACTGACAGGTACAAGTACACAAAAAACACTCCTCAATTAAAAAAAAAAAAAAAAAAATCAAAATCCAGACTGAAACACTGGGGGAGAGAGAGGGAAACTCCTTTAGGATTGTTTTCCCCCCACCCCCTCCAAACTTTGATGACCAGAATATTTTACAAAGGAAACTTTTACTTAAACAGGGAAAAAAAAAATCCCATTTCATTTTAAGGAGAGAAAAAAAAGTCCACAAAACACACACACAAAAAAATGCTTTTGCTTTTCTTTCTAGGTAGACTTTTTCCCAAACAAACAATTTGCTGAATATCAACATGAATTTGCAAACTGTTTTGATCAACCTGAAGCTGCATGTTTAAGAGGTGATGTCTCAGCTGAAAACATTCACTCATCTTTAGTGCTGGCTACAAAAGTAGATCCGCTTATACTGCTGCATCTACACAACAAGCACGTCACTGCAATTTCAAGGAGCTACTTCATTCTAGAGATGACCCCTAGCTTTTAAAATTCCTAACCAAATTTTATGCAGCTCCAAATGCTGAGGATACATAGATCTAACACTTTGCCTTGGCCTAACTGCAGTATGTTCAGGTCTGCTATATGCATACCGTTCTTTCCAGACTTGAAGACTACCTAACCACGTTACTTCTGAGCTCATCAGTCCTATTCCTCACCTGTAGTCAATCATATTTAAAGCCTAGAACAGGGGAAACAAAGTGTCTTCATTATTTCCATGCCATTTCTGTTATCTTAAGTATTTGTTCCACACTGATGCCCTGCCTTCCCCTTTTCCCCACCCCCTACAGGCCTGCGTAAGTAAAGAGGAGCCAGAGGATGGATGAACCTTGCACTCCACCATCAAAGGTGCTGCAGGAGACAATCCCCTGTGGCCTGGATCTTTGGCAAAGGAAATGCAGGATGGTGAACTCCATTCCATTTTTTGTTCCTTGTCTTCTTTTCAAACGCAATGAATGTACATTGAAGAATGGCCACGCGGTTGGTTTTTAATTCTCCAAGTGCCCTGACAAACCATTCCTACCATAGCCTGGTGGCACGAGCCACTACACGGCACAGCCCTGAAGACCTCAGGCAGAACATGTTCACCGAGAGCCGCTCTCAAGAGCTACAGCTGAAGTCGGAGCTGCTTCCTTGCGCCATGGATCCATAAAGGAGGAAGCACTGCATAACACCCTGGGACATTTCATATGTTCTGTAGTTAGTTTCTTCCCCTTCTCCTTTCCCTCGTTCTGAAAACGGCCTAAATCCCCTAACACAACTTCATCTCCTCCCCGCCTGTATAGAACTAGGTGGGGGCTATTTACATTTGAGTTATTTAGGCTTTTTCTTTTTTTTTTTTTCTTGTTTTAAGTTATAGATGAGAGCTCTTCCCTTCTTCCCCCTGGCCCATCCAGGACTCCCTTCCTCATTCTCTAGACATGGGCAGCACCTTAGCAGTAGGCATTTGTCCTGGATTTCAGTGTTCTGTGACCTAACTCCTATAATGCTGAACAGCTAAAAAACTAGTACAAGCACCAAATCTTTACTCAGCATGGAGCTTAGCCCCATTTCAACACGCCAAGCCGTTCTCAGAGCAGCTGTAGCTTACTCTGGGTTTGCCCATCTCCATTGAATTAATACTGGTGTAGCCGTATACACAGCTGAAGCCTGCTGCAGGACACTGGAAAATGCCGAGTTCTTCATGGATCATAGATGGTTTTGTACCCACCTTCTTCACCGAGCAGCTGCGCTTATTCCAGGCACAAGCCTGGCATCATCCCGAGGGAAGGGGGTTTTTCTGGCAGGATAATTTTGGAGGGAGGGAGTGGGCTGAAGGAAAGGGGGAATATAAGTGTAATTAAGTTGCATTAATGAGCTGCAGCAATTAATTAAAAAAAACAAAAAACAATGTCTGTTTCATTAGCTGTATCTTCCAGCATGTTTTGTGTCGAGCAGAGAAAGAGCAGTTGTTACCCATCCATGGCGTTCTCTGGCTGGTACCTTCCTCCAAGTGCTGTTGTAATTCTTTATTGTCTCACCTAATCTGTTTGAGATTACCTGGCATTTTTGAGTAATGCTTTTCAGAAGAGTCAAACTAGAAGTCGTGCTCAGGAGAGGAAGCACGAGGGAAGAATTAAAAGAAATAGAACTGTTAAGTGCTAAGTCAAAGACAGAACAATGCACCTTTCTTTGTCATGTTCCAAAGTGCCCAGGAAGCAAAATCCTCTTCTATAAACCCAGAAGCATAAGCACTAAGAGAAGATTTTTGTTTCGTTCAACTTCCATTCCAGATACAATCTGCAACCTAACATCCTGAGTTCTGATCAGGTACACCCGCGAGTTAAAATGTTGTCTTCTGTAGGTATTTTTCCTTTTTTTTAGCCAGTAGAAGCCACAGCTTCTGACTGAGCAGAACAGATAACTGGCAGTTGCTGCTTTGCTACTAGTTTCATCATTTGAGGAAGAAAAAGCTCAGCCCTCTTTAAACAGCTCTGCCTGTCAAAACATTACCAGCTCCCAAATTAGTCAATACTGTGCCACTACAAGTTATAAAAAAATATCCTCATGAAACAAACTACTACACCACTTAGTGTACACACGCTGCTATGTGTGCTTTCTATCTCTCAGCACTTTCTCCACCTCTTCTTTGATTCAGCTCATTTCTGTATTACATTCATTCCTACTTGCCCACATGATGTTCCCTGGAGGGGCAGAAAAAGGAATGGAAGAATTCATATCCTCTAGTCAATGAGACTGAAGAAAGAAAACACCGATTTTACACTTCTTGGTTCAATACGATTTCTTTTCCTCAGAGACAAGTGTTGTGCATCAGATGCCAGCATTCTTTGATCGGCCTTGTTTGAGAGCAACCAAATTCAGCACAGATCATGGAATTGTCAGAGTTGGTTTGAGCTTTGAACAGCTGAAACATTTCACTAGTAGTTTCAGGAAGGAATTCTTCTAGATGGTAGTGTGAAGTCAGGAGGAACTCTTTGAATTATTTTGAGGTCTTCGTGTTTTCAACACTGTAACTCTCAAACTGACCAAGTCTCGATGCCACATTTACTAATAAAACTGATCAAAACCACTTGCCAAGTACTCTAAAGACACTAAGTACCCAACTATGCACTTAACAGCATGCCTCATCTTTTAATTTGCAGCAATAAAGATAAAATAAATAATATTTAGTATCAATGCCTGCCATAAATCATCAAAACCAAAATCAGTCTGAGAAGAGAGAAAATAAGACAAGCTACCAAGGATCATCTTCTGCACTTAATTACCTCCTCTGACTTTCATTAGCAGAGCCATTCATACTCTGAGAACCCTTCCTCCTGTTCTGCTTGTGCTAGACCTACTCTAAGTACTGGAAGGTGATGCAGTGACCCTGTTCCCTCAGGGCAGGGACTCCCAGCCTTTGCATCTCCAGGTGCTGTGAGAGTAAGGAGCAGCTGAAGGTTTTGCTCCAGCAGGTTCCCTTATCACCAGGTCAGGAGTGCCCTCTATTGGGGATAGGCATCACTTAAAATACTGCTAGTCAAAACAAGAAAAAACCCAACCAACATGTACTTGTTTCTGAAGGGACATCTTCCCATAGATAAAACGGCTCTGCCCTTCCAGATGCGGAAAAGCCACAATTTTCAAAGCGTTAAATAACAGAAGCTCCAGAAATAGCTGTTAAGTTTACAGCCTTGTAGCCCTGTTGCTGCTCAGGCTGAGTTCCGGCCACACTGAGCTGAAGTTCAGAAGGAAATAATGCCATTCCAACACAAATCTGATTTTGGTTTCCCCTTCTCAGATTAGCACATCTACTTAAGCTGTTGCTGTTATTTACAGAGGCAAAATAAAGGCAATGCTAGCTTGAACCCAGACACAACACCTAGTTTTGCCTGGTGGTGCAATTCTGTTCCCTATGAACACTGCTGTCCGGCAAAGACCCATCAGTTCCTCCAAGAGCTGGAGTGTTTCAACTGCTCAACTAGTAATTTCTCTCAGCTTTGCCAAGAGCTGCATTAATATTACCTTCTTCTGAAGAGAGGATGAAGAAATCTGCCCTCCCACATGGCACTGGGATAATTGACATCATAAAGTTACTCAGAGAAAAGCCAATAACCCTGTTTAGTATCCAGGGCTGGAACCAAAGAGAAGCAACTCCAGAGTTGCTCCAGTCTCCACAGATGTGTTTTAGAGCCACATACCAAAATTCCACATGGAGTTCAGCTGCAGAATTATTCCCCATTTACACAGCTTCATGTATTAGGTCCTCACCCTCCTGCATCCTTACCCCTTCTTTTGCAGCTAAGAGAGACCGGAGGACCCACGTGCTGTCGTGTTACTGCCAAATGAAGCCAAGGGATGGTAAGAAGAGTTGCTTCTCTCATTCATGCCCATGTAGCACTGAAGGGCTGACCTTCAAGTTATCTACAGCCTGCTGCCACTCTAACATCTCAGGACATCACCACACCCCCTCCCCCAGTAGGGCATTCTACTGGAATCAAATACTCAGACCTCTGTAAGATAAAGAAAACTTTATTCCATGAAAAAAGTAGTTAATTAAAAAAAAAAGTATTTCCTTTCCCCTGCAGTTGACAAGCTACAGTATTGACAAACCGTTCTTTTTTGCTACATGATAGAATGTTCCATTTAAAATAAGAATCATCAGTTTAGCCATCAAACAGAAGTCCTGAAAAGGTAAGTTTCCATAGTAATGTTCTAGTAGAATAGCATCAAACAGTCAGGGAAGAGGGTCCATAAGAAGCGTCCAGGAGATCATCTAGTGACCCTGACCATCAAAAGAGCCTTTCACCTTCAGTCTGGGGAGGTCAGCTGAGAGTAAAGAGCTTGGAGAGTCTACTACAGGCCAGGCTTTTCTCTTAGTTATGCAGATTTGAGCATTACTGAAACATTGTCAATTGTTAAAAATTCAGCCAGGGGGAGGGAGGGAAGACAGCAAAGAGCTCAGAAGAATAAGCTGGATTCTCCCTCCCCCACAATACATTGCTGCTGAGTATTCTAGTCTCAACGGAATGCATTTTATATAATACTCCCATTTTGACTCAGACTTACTGAAGGAAGCCATCAACCCTAGCAGAATAGTCTCTAAACAACTACTAAATGAGGGAAAGAGAACCAGAGACAGTCAACTGAACACAGCCTTTGATTTCAACACAGAGGAGGGATTCATTTGAGAATGCAAGAATTTGGAGAAGGAGAATCTCTGTCAACAAAAGCTTGTTTTTGGAAGACAAAAGAAACCAGCAGAGTTTTTCTGGAGCAGTCCTACAGCAAAATCAGCAAGAGTACAGCAAACCAGCAACTCTTACTAGAAACACTGTGCATCAGAGGCACATCTAGTAAGTTTTTACGCTTATGCCAAGCTACTCTGCAAATAAGATTGCTCCAGCATCAAACTGTTTACTTATTTTCTTCCTCAGCTGCATTACGAGTTGTATAACCTTAGTCTTTCCCCTTAGGCACATCATGGTTCAGGACATGAAAGTCCTCACACTTCCCTGGATAACCGCTCTGCAGATAGGGCACAATCTCAGATTGAGGGCACACTCGCCACAAGCAACCAGGTGGCCACAAGGAACAAACACAACAGACACATCTCTGTCCATGCACACTTTGCACATCCTTTCCTCTTGCAGGCGTCGGAGCTGTTCTTCTGTGCTCATCCGAGACTCATCTTTACCCCCAAAAAAAAAAAAAGAAAAAAGCCCAAACTGTTAGCATTATAACAGCTCCAGAGTGCCAGTCCTGTCATCTTAGAGAGTCACACTGCAATTTGCTCATCATTTTGTTGAGAGACTGACTGAAGATGGCAAAGCTACCTCTGGGGAAAGTTTCATTTAAGCTGAAAAACTACAGCTATTACAGGCTCCAGCTTCTCTACAGAAGATTTAGCATATCTACACATGCTGGACTGAGCAGGGAGAGAGATAGCAACATCTTTTTACTGGAATATGTAAGTTATAAAAAAATTTGGTTTATCAGGATAACTGTCCGCTTCACAGTGGAACTCCAGTTCCTGAGTAAGTGTTTGTGTTCAGTTACCATTCAAGCTAGCACATGTTCCCCTTCAGGATTTAAAAAGAAAAAAAAAAACGAACAAGTACAGTGACCACTGATACCGCTACTATAAAAGTCATCCCAACTATGCCTAGGCTCAATTTTACCACCACTGCCAGCCCAGTGCACCTGATTCCTTTTGCTGCACAGATTGCGTTTCTTCTCCCGAACTTGATGTTTCGGTCTCCCTCCGAACAGCATCTGTATTACCAGGAAAGAAGACGGTATTAAGTGCTACCCCTTTCCTCCCTCTTCAGACAGTACTGTTTAAAAACATGAAATATCCTGGATTTCAGTAGCTTTCAGGTAAACGCCTCTTTACTCAGCTCTTAACTTCACACACAGCCTGGTGAAGCTGATGTTCTCTGTGGTGTTTTAGTCACTAGGTATGTTAACCTCCCTACCAAGTCCTGCCATCAGCTGCTCTTTCCTACTCCTGTGCTACTATTTAATCACACTTTTGGTTTTGTGGAAATCATTATTTTCCTCTGCCCTTAGCTACAGAGATGGCAGACCATGATACAGAAGCTTTGGAAAGCTACCAGAGAAAGCCTGTGTGGAACTGTCTTCTAATAAACTTCACTTGGCAAACAGACTCCACAAAACAGATAACACAAGACAGACATAAATAAGTTAGGGAGAATATATATTATCCCAATAAAAAAAAAGAAGTATGGCTGTTTCTGATCAAGTCATTGATTCAGTTTTAAATAGGCTTGGAGTACTCATCCATCCTAGAGGCCTTGCTTCAGACAGCTCTG
Organism: Numenius arquata; assembly: GCF_964106895.1. Taxonomy (NCBI): domain Eukaryota; kingdom Metazoa; phylum Chordata; class Aves; order Charadriiformes; family Scolopacidae; genus Numenius; species Numenius arquata. Next base: position 3,305,597 of record NC_133587.1, on the reverse strand, counting down.
TCTGTCTGCACCGGATGTGATTTTGTGGACAAGCCTCCGCATTGTGCGGCTGTCCACTACTGCAGAAAATATCGAGGATATCTACTACCTACTGGAGGCAGATACAGTTACTGATACCCCAATAATCACAGCTCCTTCAGGTTTCTTTAAAGAAGAATCTCATTCTTCAGCCTCTCAAAGAAAGGCAGGCTTGAATATATTACTACTCTTAATTTCAGCCCAGGAAGAGAGAAAGCAGACCCACAAGACACCTCAGTGCTCAAGATGATGTGAACAAGAGGCTAAACATCCACTGAGATCATGGGTGTGCGATTCAGGCATACCTCTGCTCTCCTCTGCACTGCTGCTCTCTCCCCAGTCTGGCTGGAGCAGATCAGAAACCAGCTCAGACTCAGAAAGGTTGAAAGTCCCAGTCAGTATGGATTGATTCTCTATCAGGTTGGCTACCCACGTAGGGGGAAAGTCCATATCCAGGACATCCCACACTCTGGTCAACCAATTCAGAGGAGGAGCCCATAATTGCCAATTCCCCAGAGGATCTGTAAAGCAGCAAGCAGATGCTTTACCAAAAAGGCAGCACTTTGGGCAAAAAGTACACCACTCCCTGAAGCTGCTGTACATAAAATGGCATTTATATATTCTAGAACATTCCTCAAGCTACCTGTATAGCTAGATCAACATCCAGATTTACAGTTTTTACTTCCAATCATAATTCACAAGAAATTCATCAACAGCAACTTCATAAAAGCCAAGGGACTAATTTTAGATGGTTTATTCTACTGTATCAGTGAACCAAGTCTCCCATGTTTGGCCCCAGTCCAAAATCCTTATCTTTGTTTTCACATCCCAGAATACAAGTCTCAAAACTACCTTCATGAAGATCAAGAGGAACATCCCAATTGAAGTCTCTCCTACCTCATAATCTACCCCAACCACTCATCAGCAAAGACAGAAGTGGAAAATTCAGTTGGCAGCCTGTTCAAAAGCTTAAATCTTTCTTAAGCTCATCCTATCGGATGGACTCTTCAAGAGAATGAGAAAAATCAGTTTTACACAGTTACAAGAGCCAAATTTCACCTAGTTAGATTTCCAAGAGCAACTGATGAAAGGGAATAGATTCCCAGGATCACCACTTTCATGAATAATTAGACCCTCCAGCTGGTCTCTGGTCTCCTATCAAGTACGTTTAAAATGCCATAGTCTGAAAGACTCTACAGACAAAAACATCAAGAGCATGGACAAGTCAAAGGAAGGCTAGGCGAGCACCCAGAAGTCACACAATTAGAGGTCTCTGGTCTTAGACCAAGAGGTCTCACAAGAGCAAACAATTTTGCTTCTTGTACTAGAGACCATTTCCTAAAAACAAAATGAAACAGCTTATAGAATACCAAAACATCTCACAAACACCATGTCTGCAGGGTGCACAGTAGCTGGGATGGGGTAGAAAGAGTAAGACAACACCACTTTCAACAGGAGACAAAATACCATGTAATTACAGCACTGACCTGAAGAAGCAGGGGAACCTTGTTCAGTCTGATCCCAGGAATCCCTCTGAAAATGTCACAAAATGATTACATAAGAGAAGGACATGCTCAAAACACCCCCTATTTACTAAGCCCCCATCCTCTATACACAAAATATTCACGACTCACCGGAGATAGCAGGGTGCTAGAAAAGGACTCCTGAACACTGCGAATAAATTCTCTTCCTCTTGACCGCAATAAAAATTCACACCTATAACCAGAAAGAATTAGATACATTAGTACAGGATCTCATGTGAAAGTAGCAGCAGTAGTTTGAATTTTAGAAGCAAAGGGTGCTATTGGGTTATAAGCAAACTGCTATATTCATTAAAGAGGAGAGAGTATCACATTTTTCCCCCCTGCCCGCCACTTCTCACATGAAGGGCAATGAGAAGAGGCTCATGATTCCCCCCTTAATTCAGTTTTCATGTTTGGCCCAAGATGAGCTCAGTTGCAATGTCCTTTGGAACAAACCATAGAAAGCATGATTCAGAAAGTTCACAGAAAAACCACAAGAACTGTTACAGAAAAACGCTTACAATATAATTCTTTTTGTACCTCAGAGAAACCACAGCTGTTCTTTGATGTCAAAGAAAGTCATTTTAATTGAACTTTTAGATGGTAAATCTACCTAAGCTTGAACATTTGATTTTGCTTTTGAAGTGAGAGGGTCTAAATATTTAGGCTTTGTCACTTCTATTTAAAAAAAACTAGTTACAGCTTAGACAGCCATCATCCAGTAGGTTTCATCATTAACACAGAACACTCCAGTGATACATCAGCCTTTGGAGCAGAAGGTGTGGCAATGCCCAAGAAGCAGCCTAAAGGGACTGAAGCCAGATGTCCTGGAGTCAGCAAACTATTGTAAGGAATAGCGTTTGCAGAGAGACACATCAACTGCTTTTTGGGGAGGGTGCAAAGGGAGATACAGGAAAGGAGAGGGAGCTGAAGATACGATGATTAAGTTTTCAGGCCAATCTTTGGTTGTTCCACATACACGTGGAGACTGGAAGGAAGGCACTTCTGGAATACAGAACAGACTAAGTAGCAGACCTAGAAACAAGTTTTCTATCTTGACCCACTGCTAGGATCTGAAGATGGTCCCTTGCTGTGCAACTTTGAGAATTCAGAACCCTTCTCTTGAGGTTTCAGGGATTTCCAGAAGGTTACAGACTATAACAACGGTTTATGAAGTTTGATATATTAAATATAATTGAACATACCTGATTAGCTTTTCATCTGCTCTAGGTAGGTAGAAAAATCTAGAACAGAGCTAATAACAGAGCCTGGAAGCAGCGCTTATTACCAGTACACCACTGACTCGTTTGTTTCTCAGCTGGAGGTCTCAGCTTTCATTTCTTAATGAAATAAGAAATCAACATGGAACGCTATCCTGCATATCTTATGCTTATTCCAGCATATCTTTTGGTCTTGCTACAAGGGACATTTGTCAACCAAGACTGACTTACCCTGGATACCACTTGGCATGTTCCCTCCAAGGATCATCTCCAAATGACCAGTTCCTCACATGTCCATCACAGTAAAAACACCTCACTATATCATTTAGTCCTGAAACAGACATCATCAAGAGATTAATTGACATCTGAGGCACTGTATGCTCTACGAGTCCCAGATGAGAACCTGGAGAGATTCAGCACAAAACACAAGCTACCAGACAGAACAGATGAGCACATGAGAGTTCACCAACACTGTGCAAGTTGTATAAGGGTGGGAAATCCGATGAGAGTTGGAACTTCCAGAGCTGCGGCTGGTTGAGATGATTCCAGACTGGGTCACAAGCTGACAGGCAGCACCCACGTGAGCGCCATAGCTCCCATGTACGCACATACCTATCTAAGAACCTCTTGTCTGCATTTAGAGTAGAGCTGTAATTAATTACATCCATAAACACACTTTGTTTTCTAACTACAATCTGCTATAACCAGCAGCAGGCACAGTCAGATGATGTACACAGCTTCCATCCCAGTACAAGAATTTGCCACAACATGGTCCCAGGCTACCCATCCTGCTTCTGTGCTTCTCTTCACAGAGATCATAGAGGAAAAAAAATAATTAAAAAAAAAAATCAAAGCCAAACACAGTTAAGACTGTGTGCCCTAAGGGCAATGAAACAACGTCCATAAAGGCTGCCAGTGAGTTTAGGTCAATAGACACCAAAACCAAGCCACAGTGACAGCCAAACGGACTGACTACCTACAGGTTTCACTCAGATTTGGTTTTTTGAGAAGGCTTCAGCACAAGACAGAGCTTATAGAAAATGTGACATGCCAAGTAAGTGCCTCAAATCCTTTTAGAACTGCAAGTAATAAATAGGCTCAAAGGATCTTAAAGCACACACTTTTCTGCCAGTAAAACATGTCACTTTTTTCTCCACTCTTGCCAGTCAGGGAACTGACTTCCTAGCAGACCCCTCAGTAGCCAAAGAGGAGTTACCAGAGAAGTGAATTCTACGCAAGCAGCAAGTGAAACAGCCCAGGCTGAAGGAAGGATGTGGTTTCTAACTACACTGGACATACTTGCAAATATTTGGGCAAGCAATAGAACAAAGTGACACCTTCAAAAGTTACCTTGAATAACAGTTAAAAACATTTCCCCCAAGTACCTACCTGTGTAAAAGAATCCTGCTCTAGCCAGTTGCTCAGGACGCATGTCAGTATATTGCGGCCAGTTCTGAAATGTAGATAGTCTCATCTCCTCCGTTTCCATCTCTGGATACTCTGGTTCATTGGGCAGGGCTGTCTCCTCGCTGTCTATCCCCTGCAAAAGACTGAGGAACTGCCCATCCACAGTGTCAAAGATTTCCTGAAGACGGAGCATCTCTTGGTTCCCAACGTCCTCACCACAAATGAATTTACAGGAAGGGAAGGACTTCAGGTGCTCTAGTGCTGGCCAATCACCAGGTCCCCAGTCCTTCAGGACACCACCACAGCAGAAACACTGTACTTCGTCTTTTGGCCCCACAAAGAAAAAGCCAGCCCTGACCAAATCTCGGGCAGACACAGGTGAGGTGTCTGGCCATTGCTGGAAAGTCCTCAGCCTTCTTGCTTCATTCCTCATGCTGGATTCAAAGAGCTGGCAGGAAGAAGCCCCGAGCTCAGTCTCCTCTGCTGGTGTCATGTCCCCCATGTTCTCGTTCTGAAAGAGGATGAAATAACCCAGAGCAATCAGCCAGATTCCGGGTGTCAGGCAGCACTCACCCGATGTTATTTGTTCCACATCCCCACGCATATTCCGGAAAGCTCCTGGTATTGACAAAGCCGAGCTTGTTTGGGAATTGCAGCCCAATCAGAGATCTGGTGCTTCTGTACTTTGCTGTTGAACTTTTGCTGAGTCCTCACTAGTGTCTGAGGGGAAGAGACCAGCACTTTCTGAGTCCCTCTGCCAATTTACTGGAGAGATGCTCATGGGAACAGAGAGTGGAAGAGGAGGGCAAAACGCATGCTGCCTCCCTAGCTGAGCCAATCCAGCTCTGAGCATCTGATCTGTGTGATAAATCCCCTGTCGTTTCGCTCAGCCTTTAAATTAACATTAAAAAGGTGGTTTTTCCCTCCCCTAACAATAGATTTAAGAAGGCATGCCATAACAAGGTTGAGAACAGCAACACCTAAACAAATAGTGTCTCATAATGTTGTTTACAGCCAAACGCTGCACAGAATATCAGTAGATTTTTCATAGCCTTATTATGCTAATTAAACAGTGAATATACAGAAATGCCTCTATAAAAGAGAACTTCTCCAGGACACCGTCTAAAATAACAATTAGGTCCAGTTTCTATAAGGAGGTGTCCTTAAATCAAAGATCAGACTTCTTCTGCCTGTGCTAGTTCTATGCAAGAGGAAGAGTGAAATTAAAGAAGTTGCTGAGTGCCCAATTATGCCAGCCTTCATCCTACTTCAGGTAACAGCCCTTCCCTGCACAAGTAAGCTCAATTGCAACTCAGCTGCTGCTCCTAATACTTTCTATATGGTTGGCAAATACACTTTCAAAAGGTCATACAATTGCACAATTGAGAATCAGGATTCATTTAGCTAATCACTGCGAAGGAATTCCTGTGGAGTGAAGTCACTCCACACGTGACTAAGCAGTAGGTGCAATCAAATCCATATTTTTTTTTTAAATAAGCATCCTGAAAATCCCTTCCCCACCTAACTCGACAGGTCAATTCATCCCAAGGAAGTGCTAACTATCTACTGGTTATCAAAGCATACAGACCCAAAACATCACACAGGCAAATATTAAGTTAGAAAAAAAAATATATATACACACACTCCTAAAAAAGATATGGTATTTCAAAGCTGGTACAAAACATTATTAAGATAACAGGTAACTACTGCAGTGCACTTTTGAATGGCAAGAAGCAATCAAGTGGAGACCACCTGAACAGCAGCTCCTCTGCAGTAAACAGTCACAGAGACTGGGAAGAGGCACTCAGGCCACTGGTGTCTCTCAAGTACTGTTCCTCTTAAAGTGCTGCAGTGCATTTAGGGGCAAAAACTTACAGGGTATTTTAGTTGCAAGACCCATAACCAGAGTTAACAAATCCATCCTTCTTCGGGAGTACACATTTAGTGAGAGTTTAAAAGCAAAGGCAAGCTTGCCCAACCACAAGCCTCTCACAGTAAGAGGTAGCAAAGCAGAGAAAGCGCATTAGCAACCAGAATTTTCTTCTATAATCATAGTCACAGAAACCAGAGTTGTAGGAAAAGAAGGGTCTACAAGTTTGGTTTAGAAACTATGCTTCACTTAATACAATAAAATAGTTACTCAAGAACTATGTCACTGGTATAAAGAAAAATCCATATGAAAAGAAAAAACCCTATTAGTTACTGATACACAGCAGAATTGCAGGCTAAGCAAACTTACAAGCATGCAGTTTTTTAGCCTGCACAGCAGATTTCACTCTCAGAACACAGAAGCAACAGAGAGACTTGTTCATCAGGCAGAGCTCCACAGTATTAGTGTTGCTCTCATCCTGAGTCCTAACAAAAAGAACTATTACTCTTGAGCTACAACAAAGGCTGTTTTCCACCCAGAAGGTGACCGAGTTATCTCAGCCTACTTCCACTGCGGGAACACACATCAGAACCACCTTCACAGCAAAACACAAAGAAAGAAAATTAGTTTTTCCACCCAAAAGGTTAACAGCCAAATCAAGCTTTTTTTTTTTTATAAATAAGAGCTATAACATAGGAGAACAAATATATTTATCTTCTTGTTTATGAAGAAACCTATTATGGTTTACTGGCATTAAAGACATTGATATACTCTGCAGAAGATCCATTAACTCAATTATTAAAGCTCTCCAAACCTAATTGATATCTTACATAGTTACGAAACTACTAAACACCGATATTCTCCAACAATTCACTGCTTACACCTACATAGTAATATACTTCCAAAACAACATTACAGCTAATATCAACAATTCCTTATTACCACGATAAGAACTATAAAAAAAAAAAAAAAAGATAGAAATTTACCTGTAAATTTCTAAACACTAAAAAACCAAAACCCAACAAAACACTCGCAAGAACTAAGATTCTCCCAACCCCACAAGCTTCAAGCTCTCCTCCTCAAAGAAGCAAAAACCCTTCCAAGGTGTAAGCAACCCCACCTGACAGTGGCTATTTCTAATGCTTCGTTTTCCCTGATTGGTTGGGTTTGTGCTCAAATTCTCCTCTGGCAAATTTCATTGTTTTAAGTGGGAGAAACCAGGGAAAGATACAAAGTTAAGCTCAAACTTCCTCCAGAAAAGTAACTGTTTGGGCCCCTGAAAAAAAGAAATAACCCAGAAAAAGAAAGAGCCCAGCCTTGGGACGTTGCTGAAACCCAGCAGAGCGTCCCGACTCCTATGATGTGGTGCTCACAGTCACCCTATTTTACTATAGCACCTTTGCCACTGCATCCATGACTCTTTCTTTAATTTCTATTGATATAATAACAGAACTTAACACAATCATATTCTAAAAGAAGACTGTCCAGATGTAAGTTATATGTCAAATAGGCTGGAGTATGTCACGCAGGGGCACCCCAGCAGCTCCCTATTGGAGGGTGACAGCCACCTTAGTCCCTGCCGTCATGCTGTGACTCCAGTGCTGTGGCCTTTTCAACTTGTTCTCACACGTGTGTTCTGCACCTTAGAACATTTAAGAAAACGTACTATAAAATTAACAGATAAATAGTAACAAGAATTTACTCAAGACAACTTGACTAGATTGCCTTTTCTTTGGGAATAAACACTCTCTTGCTACCATCGCACCTTCACAATTCCAAATGTTTCTATTCCTTTGCCTTTCTGCGGTCACAATTCAGAATGAAGGATTTTAAGGCTCGTTTTGAAAGGTGCCGTTGCTTGAAAATGCGTTTTCCTCTACCACTTTTCTGCCGGAGAAGATGAATGCAGCTTATTCTAAACTACATGCTTGACAAAACATAAGTTCTCCATGTTAACATAAGAACACAGGTAGTTTAGGTTTGTAAAAAATGATAAATTTGGACTTTTCTTTTAAGGAAAAAGATCCAGAGCCCCTTTAATTAAAAAGAACAGTGTTGAAACTTTTTTTTTTTTAATTAAATGCATGTTAATGAAAATCCCTGAGCAGTAGAGGGCAGTGCTTATATATGGAATTGACAGAATCTTGTTCTTTTTTTTTTGTCTGTAATGAATTTATATGTAATTGCACATTATCTTCTGCTCCACAGATCCTGTTCTTTAAAAGTCTATATTGATTTTTGAAGAATGTATCCTAAAAATATAAGACACAGAGTTAACCAGATCCTTCTTATGGAGGCTGTTGGGGACTCTGCTGCTGGGTTGTACCGATTCACCTGTTAAAGATAAGAATGATCGATAGTTCTGATTTTATGAAGCATTTTACAAGCAGTAACCTCATCTGGGACTGCTTAGAACCACCTTCCTTCTCAAATGGGATCCCGGGGGGTGTTGGAACGTGGCAGGCTCCTTGATCCACCTTCCTCAGAGCCAAGCCGTGGCTCACCAGCTGCCTGCAAGCAGCCCAGGGATGATTTCATGCAAAATTTAAGAAATCTGCTGATGGCAAAGGGCAGCACAGATGCCCCACAGCGTTGTGGTAAAGGTGCACTGAATTGCCAAGCCCCTACAATTCCCGTTGTTCAAGGAAAAGCTGCATAAACGCTCAGAGGAACTGGAAGGCAGTTAATTCTAACTTAATTTTACACAATCTGACTGATTCTGTCAGTGATTATTAGGGTTGTTTGGTTTACATAATGCTCTTTCATCATGTAAGCTTCAAGACAGGTTTAAGAGTGGTTTTCATAGAATCACAGAATGGTTTGGGTTGGAAGGGACCTTAAAGATCATCCAGTTCCAACCCTCTGCCCTGGGCAGGGACACCTCCCACCAGACCAGGTTGCTCAAAGCCCCGTCCAACCTGGCCTTGAACCCCTCCAGGGATGGGGCAGCCACAGCTTCTCTGGGTGATTTCCTCTTTTTCCGTGGGGATACATCCATGTGATTTTGGGGGGAACATTTCACCAACAAAGGAAAGCTCAGAAGGAGTGGTGAGATAACTGTAGCAGCAGAAGATGAAGTGACACCAAGCCTGGTGCTGAGAGCAATTAAAAATATGTCAACATGGACAAATGATGGGTTTTTATTTTAGTGACTTCCTAAGGGTTCAAACCTTTCAATCTCCTCCCCTAATTCTTTCTTCTGGCCTCCACTGCCATAGCATCTGATTGCCTCAAAGCTTTCTGTATTGCAATACTTAGAAATAGCTAAAATGTAGCTTGCAACATGATTCATGAAAGTGTTTAGAATCAAACACTATTAATATCCCGGCCCACAGGAACTGAGCACAGCACATATCAAAAGAAAAATCTGCAAAGCACAGCAGATACTCAAAAAATCAATAGAAAAACTGACCTTAAAATCCTACTGTGATTTGAAAGAAAAGCAAACTAACACGCTAGTTCCTTGGAACAAGGAAAATTAAAGTGTTTCTGCCACAAGCCATTACTATGTTTTATACTTTTTCATAACGTCATGATTTCAGTGTCCAGCCTATTATAAAAAATATTTCTGCTATAGAAGAGTGGGTTGAAAACGGTTCAATGCTTTGAAAAAGGTAATTGTTTGTAGAAAACAGCCTGTGTTTTTTTTTCTAAATAGCTTTTGGAGGAAAAATTTGAGTTTCTTTTTCAAGGATCTTGTTTTCTCTTTATTTGGTTAGAGGGTTGAGCAGCAGCACAGGAATTGGGAATAAGAATTAAGAGAGAACTGGATGGGTAAGCACAACTCCCACAGTAAGCGTAGAAAATGGGAATGATACTCCCCGTCTTCCTCCCTTTCTGAGTAGCATCTGGCTAGTTTCCCCAAAGATCAGTTGTGCTTCTCCTTCCTCTCTGTTCCTGCCTCTCCCTCTCACTGACTCCCGTCATTTCCCGACTCCTGATTCTGACACGGAGGAGCCTCACGCCTGTGCTCTGTTCCCTCTCCCTGCTCAAAGCCTGGCAGGAGGGACAGGAACAGCAGACACATAGCCTCAGGTAAACTGGGTGGTATCGTTGCTCCCAATTGTTCACAACTAACACTACCCACTCTTCAGAACAGATTGTTATCAGCTTGTGACAAAAGTACGTTCCACCATTCAGCCATTAATTGCCTTTAAAGAAGGATTTGTCAGGCATTGTTATGACTCTAATGGAGCTCATCCTACTTTTTAATTGGTGGAAAATCAGCCATCAAGGACCAGGGAACATCTGATTTTCTAATTACATTTTGCCACAGTTTGGAACGTGTTTTTATTGTAAAGAGATGTGCCCAGGCTGCCTCAATATTGTTTGGACGACAGGCAGAAAGATCTATTCTTGAGCTATTCACACTCGCAATCATCTGGTTTTCTTCATGCAAATTGGTTCGGAATAGGTTTATTTTGTCCCTGTATCAATAATCAATAGCAAGATTGAAAGATGAGGAAGAAAGACAACAGACCAACCTGAAGGACACTGCAAAAAGCTGAAGTCAAAAAGGGATGACCCTATTCTATCTAATAAGTAAGCAAAGAGAGACTGACCTTACAATTTAATGGAAACTACATGATAGCAGCACGGAAGAATTGCTGATGATGAAGACCAAGAGGGAGACACGAGTGAGTTCTTGTGATCAGTCTTTGCTCAGTTGAGGTCCTCCTACCAGCTTTTCAATGAAGTTGCAGAGAGCAGCACATGCGACGATAATGTCAAAGGATGTCCGTTCGCAGGCCACACTCTTTGCGTATGGTTTCCCTTCTCCGGTTTTCACAAACAACATGTCAGTGACACGAAAAACAGGAGAGAAGAACAGCTACTATTTTTCTGGGTGTCTGCTTTTATCTTTCACCCTAAAATGATGGAAACTAAAATTGGATCCTTGCTCTTGTTACGTTCCACAGGTGTGTGGGGTGCAGGAGGGAAACGATTCCAGCACAGCAATGTTTGACTTTACGCCCCTGCTCGTAGCAGATGAGCCTGCAGAAAATCCCTGTAAAATCGAAATTTGAAAAAAGAAAAGTATCCTGTAATTTACACATGAACACTTCTGAGATTTCAGAGAGTGTTTGCAAAGGAAGAAAAAGATACTTGTAACTTTTTCTTATACTGGAAGAACGTACCACCACATTTCTCTCAAAAAAAGCCAAAACAAAACAAAAAAAACCCCCTGCGCCACCCCCCAGGTTACAGTGTCACACTCCCAGAGTACCCTGAGTTGATGTAATTCTGAATAACGCCTCTTTCCTATATCCTTCAACTAAGACTTCTCATCTCACTGGTTTTGTTTCTAAAAGATTGAGTACTTCTCACTGGATAGACAAAATCATTCTCAAAGTTATGAGGAAGAAGCCGTAACTCACACTTTCCTAATGCAAAAAAAAAAAAAGTTCACACAAACATGGACTTAGGCACATACATATATATACACGTCTGGCATGCCCTGTCTTTGCATGTAAAACAACAGGGAGAGCCGAACAGCTGTATTCCCTGTACCTTAGGATGTTGAAGCAAACACAGTTCTAACATTCTGCCTACATACACTCATGGCTGGGATGATTCATAGTCACATCGTTTCTATATCAAGACTAGTGAACATATGCGATCACATGGACTTCAGAGCAGTGCCCATCACCCGAGTACCCAGGACAAGCCTTTCCCTTTCCCTTCCAGAGAGATGTTCCACTCTCTAGCCAGGCTGCTCCCTTTTTTCTCACATCTGTTTTTGAAGTGCTGCTCTTTAGCCAGCCTTTCCAGCTCATCCAGAGACTCGCAAGAGCACAGACCTACTGACTTCGTCCACAGCTACACTGCACGGCAAACGGAATTAAGATAAAACCTGCCGATTTTTACTTGCTACCTAAGGCAAACAAAGAACCCAAAGCACCTCCAGGTGCTGAGGATTAATGGAATACTCCTTCTTCCTTACCTCTGGATGACTTATCAGCAAAAGGACAAAAGAAAGTGGACTATTCATTTCAGATGTTTTATTAGAATAATAAATACAAACTCAAACTAACAATTTCCAAATACGTGAACACAGAGGAGACTCTGGTTTCACCTCTATCTAAAGGAAAGGATGATTGCATTGTTTAGCATCTTTCATACGGACTAGAATTGGCCATTTGTATGCCCAAAATTAAGCACAGAGATGTTACAAGACTTTGTAATGTCTGGAACTACTGTTTGGTGTGGCAGAACCTGAACCGTTTTGGTCAGAGCTCTAGCTGCTTGTGAACGCAGCAATGAGACGGGATACAACCATCACACTGGTTGGTACTGGGCCCAGTTTGGGCCTCAAGTTATTACCTCAGGCAGTAACACAATATATCACACACATGTTGAAGGCCTGGTTTTGATTCTTTCTCTCAAATATGCTCTTCTCTTGCTTATACTTAGAAACCGTAAATGGTGCACATGTCAAGAAACCTACACAAGATGGATGTTCAAAGCCAAGAGACCAAACTAAATCTCTGCCGGCATTTTTATACCTTCAAGAAAAAAGTTCGGTTTCTGGCCAATTTAAGGACAATTATTTCCATTCTCCCAACAGATAGCAGAAACCTACATAACATGTCAAAAGATAATCTCAGTGACACACTGCTAACCAATGAAAATTCTTTGCCACAAATCCACTTACGGCACCAGTTTCCAAAGAAGTCAAAAGAAATTATGTTCTACAGATCTCATTTAGTCGCAACCCTCCAGTGCCAGTGTTGTTTAGAAGCACTGCAATGATATTGTCTTTTGCTGTGGCGTAAGAGGCTCCCAGTTCACCATCTGTTAATGGGGCGACTATCGTTTTACTATGCTTGTAAATCAGCAATTCAGTAAGGCCTCTGGGTGTTACCATAAAACACGTAATAAGAAAGAACCACGTTGATTTCTGTTTCATTACAAAACATTTATGATTTGGTCATCAGAACTCAAACAGATTTGAGGCAGATTGTCACACAAGTTTCAGTATACATGATATATTAGAAACTGCAGGACCTTGGGGACGGCAGGAACTGCCCTTTTGTTCTGTGCAGCACCTACAAACTGTATCTTGGCCAAAGGAACCTGAGCAGGACCTACAAACTATGAAGGAGCAACAGTTCTGCTCATTAGATATTCCACCCATTTAGAGAAAAACAAAGAAAGAAACAAACAAAACCCCCGCCCGCTATGTACAAGAAGCAGAAATACAATCATTAATGAGGTAGAAATCAAATACTAGAAACAAATGGGCGTTGCTTTCATTGCTTCTATTTATGTAGAATTAAAGCAGGTTTTTACACGAAGTCACAAGGATATGCCTACTCAATATATATTTTTACACGCTTTTGCAGAGTTTCTTCCTGCTATATGAATACATTCTTTGAACCTCACTTCTCCTTAAACCAGCCCTCCCTAAAAATTACAAAGATGCAATTTTGGCATAAAGCTGCACAAAATGAACACAACTCGGGCTGCTTATTCAATACTGCTTCATTTTGTCACCTTCCCTCCTAAGGGTGCGTAGGTAAATGACAAGCCTCCCTGCAAACCGCTAGTCTGACCCTGCTGAAATCGACATAACCCATTCTGAAGGGGCCAAAATTTCACCCAGGTTCTGCAAAACAGCAGCTGGAAGGAAAATAAAATGAATTAACCTGATTAAAAACTGCGGCCAGCAGTCAGGCTGGTGGTGATCCCCTGCCAGAGGATCCCAGCCGCAGGCCCCAGGGCCGGATCCGCGCCGCCTGCGGGCTGGTGTGAGGGGAGACCGGGCTCCCTCAGCGCCTCGGGCGGCGCCTGGGCCTGCATGGCAGCGCCTGCGGGACAGGAGTCTGCTGTACAGCCCGGCAAAGGCCGAGAGAGGGAATGAGAAGGGGATGGGGGAAGATGGAAGGGGCCGAGGAAGCGGGAAGGCCCTCCCCGGCCCCCTCGCCCGCCGCCCGCCCGCGCATGCGCGGCAGCTCCGCGAGCCTTCCTCCCTCTCCCCGCCCGCGCCGTCCCGGCGTGCCCCGCGTGCTCTCGGCGCTGACGTCACCGCAGCCCGGCGCCCGCCGCCATTGGAGTCGGCGGCTGCGGCTCCGTCCCTCGCTGCGGCCCGACGGCGGCGGGCAGGCCCGGGCGGCGCGGCCCGGGGCATGTGAGGCGACGGGGCCGGCAGGCTGAAGCGAGGCGCGGTACCGGTACCGGTGCCGGCCTACCGTCCCCCGGGCACCCAGAGGAAGCGCCGAGCGGCGGCGCGCCCGCCAGCGGCCCCTTTCCCTCGGCCCCGGCCCCTTCCCCTCCCCGGCCGCCGCCTGAGGGGAGAGGCGCCGCCGCCCCTCCGCCAGGCCCCGGAGCTCCGCGCCGCGCTGAGCGGCCCTGCCTTCTCCCCCGGGCCTCTCTGCTGAACCACGGCGGCCCTGTACATGAATTATGTCTGCCACAAGCGTTGACCCTCAGGTAAGCGGCGAAGCGGAGCGCGGGGCCTGCCGCCTCCCCGCCCGCCGGCGGGGGGTTTCCCCTGCAGGCCGGTGCCTGCCTCCGGCCCGGGAGAGGCTTTTCCTCTCCCTCCCGGCTTCCTTGGAGCTTCATCTTTCTCGTTCGCTTCCCTCGTGGGCACAGCACGTTCCCACTGCCTTTGGAGAGCCGTGGCCATTTCTAAGGCAGGCCGGTGCTGAACGATACGTGAAACGTGCTCCTCAGCCCCAGTTTAAACAAGCCCTGATGTGGTGTTAGCCATATTTATCAGCCTTTCATCCCTCCTCAAAAGCTGTGTGTTTTGCAGTGACAATATAAACGTTTTTCTCAAATTAACTTTTTTATTTCCTCTCTTTTTCTTTTTTTTTTTTTTCTCCTTCTTCTCTTTTACCCAATCATGTGCCATGGATTTCCAGAGACCGAAAGGACAGGATAATAAAGGTGAGGATCATGTTGAGATCTGGTCTTTTAAGTTGTTACTCTAACAGATGGATTATGCAGGTACCTGTAGGTGGGCGAAAAGATATTGCTCTTAGTCACTATGGATAACATCTGGAACAAAGGAAGTTGTGCTTTGTTTCAAAAAGAACATAAACTGTTACTCCTACAAGCTTGCTTGCATCCCACTTCATGCTATTGTGTTTACGGTGGGAAGGACTGTCTGTTAGTATAAACATAATAATGCTCTTCATTTCCTTAAAATAAAGCATATTTCTACAAAGGTCACAGGGATATGCCTATTCAGTATATATTTTTGCATACTTTTGCAGTCTCTTCCTGCTGTATGACTGCAGTTGTGTTACTGGTTTGCTGTTGACTGATATATTTTCTACCTGTCGTATATAAGCCTACAAACTTGATTATTTAAGGAATTTTAAATAAAAAATAGTTAACTTCCAGTGAGATAACCGGCCTTTTTTGATAACTCTTGCTTTATTTGAAATTAAACATAATAACAAGTCATCTAAGAAAATAGCTTGATTATTACTGTGATTTCTAATGTGTGTGTAACTGTTTAGGCTTAGAAACTAACAGTATTCAACTCCGAAGTGCTTTTAAATATAACCTAACGTGCCTTAAAAATTCAGCTACTTCTAGTTACAGAAAGTTTGACACTGTTTCCTATGTTTGTAAATACTCTTGTACCTCTACTCTCCCTGACAAACTTTGCAGAAATATGCTGGTAAATTCCCAAACCTGTTTGCTAAGCATCCTATTTGGTGTAGTGTTACTTTCGGTTAAGTTTAGCTGTTCTATGGAATAGGTAAACTAAGCAATTGTCACATAATGTGTTTGACTGTGCTTTCTTAAATTTAAAGTAAATGAAATTACTTGAAGTGACCTGATACCAGTTTAGACTTTGTGTATCTTTCAGTAATGTGTTTTGAATACTTTTCAGACATTAATTTCTGTTTAAGTAGGTTCTGATTATGGCAGATACCTCTTTTACACATGAGCAAGTTGAGACTTAAATTTTCCTGAAAATGTCGGGATATCAAGGCACTTACCAGTCATTATTTCATAACTAAATGTTACCTCACCTCATCTTAGTTTAGCCACCTTATCTTAAACAAGCAGTGAATAACACATGCTGGGAGAACTGTGAATTAGTTTCTGAGAATTCTAATTATGGACCAGAACAATAGATGTTGTTTCCCAATATTTCTCACAAAATTCTTGTCGGTAATTACTTTTTTTTCTTCAGAGGTAATTCACATGAATTGTCTATTCGCTTTTGATTGTCGAATCACTTTTTAAAAATTTTTAAATCTACTCAATTTTAGTTTTGTAAGCAATAATAATACAAAGTGAAATCGTTTTGGGGATAAACATCATCCCTTGGTCTTTTTATGAGTTCATGCTGTGGAGAAGAAATAGAGCTTTTCATAAATACCATAGGGTAGAACTCATTACTGAAATGCTACTAAGTGGTGCTATAATGTGTTGTAACCTTTTTCTTCCAGTACAAAATGGTTCGTTACATCAGAAGGATACAGTTCACGACAACGATTTTGAACCTTACCTTTCTGGGCAGTCAAATCAGGTTAGTGTATTTTTAACCTAGCTTTTTTTCTCAGGCATGCTGCTGGCACTCAATTCACAGGATTGTGTTGAGGGAGCAAATTCCTTAAATAGAAATGGAAAAAGAAATGACTAGCATATTGTGTTACTTGGTAACACAACTAGCATTTGTGCTCACAAAGCTAATATTACTCTGCAAATCCAGTTGGCCACAAGTGAAAATGAAGTTAGTACTCCAACTAGTGTCTGCTGATTGCTCCTCGGATTGCAGGTTATTGATATGGTTGGACTGTGACAGAATATTTGATCCTACAGCTCTTTGGTAGATGGGTTGTATGTGCAAGTCTGCAGGTTCTGCTTTGGGGCTCTCCTGATTTGTATAATTTGTATAATCCTAGAAATTAGCGTAGTTGAAATTTGGTTTGGATGCTTTCTAGGTGGCTTGTGGAGCTCTCCCACTTGCTTTTTACACATCAGCAAATAGTGTTCTTCCATGTCCTCTGAAATATCTTAAGAGTTAAAATTTTTAAGAGAAAGGCACTATAATCTAAATTCTCAATATAATGCAGTTCATGATAACGTATGTTAAATCAACGTCCATGACTTAGATACCATTATAATTGAAAATATCTTGTAATTGAAGTAATTTTTGACTTAACATTCAAATCTGCAAAGTGAACAAAATGTACAGAAACTGGAGATGCAAAAAGTTTGCTTTCACAAATAGAAAATAGCATTTCAGAACGAGACCTACTGAGGTACATTAGCCTTTCTGCCAAGAAATACTAAGTGTTATGTTTTAAAGGGGAAATATATAATTCAGCCTGAAGCTGATTGATACCACTGTTAATATGGGTGATATCACTGAACTCGCTTGCGAATGAAAGCTATCCTAAATGTTAAAAAAAACCCAACAAAACCACCATATAATGTGCTGTTCTGTTTCATTTGTGGAAACTGATTTGATCTTGAATGCTAGAGCAAGCAGTATCGATTCACGTGCTATGTATTGTTTGTCTTCAAGGTGTATTAAACACTTCCCTTAGGGCAGTCAGAGGGATGTAACTGTGTTATGAGTTTGTTTTGGATAACAGCAGCTTTGGAGAAGGGTGCAGACTTTCACACAACAGAGATGTACTGGAGCCCGTTTCCATTCTGGAAATCGAGACATTCCACTGGGGAAGGCAGGACAAATGTGTATTTGACAGCATGAATTGTCTTCTGAGCTCTGCACTGTGTGGGTTCTGGCTCCCGTGCTATGCTTCCAGTCCTCCACAGCACGGAAATCTTCTCCAGACTTAAAATGATTTAATGGATAGCATTCCCTCTTCCCTGAAATTAATGTCCTGTAGCAGGAATAAAAGCAGGAAATTTGGGGGGGGGAGGGGGGGGAAAGGAAGTAAGGTTTTCTTTTTTTTTAATGCAAAATTAGGTTTTCACCTTTCTCTAATTCTTTTAAATTCTACTTCGTCACACTTATATGTAATTTTTAATTACTAAAACCAGTGTTTTGTCAATGTGAAATATAATGAACAAACTTCATGTAGAATAAATGTAGAACCATCTGTTGTAGTTTAATTCTAGGAAATTTCTATCAGCTGTCAATGAGACGAATTATTAGGTTTAAGTGGAAGAAGTGCTATGACTGTTAGAATTTCTGTCTAATAGAGTTTTTTTACATGACAGTGTAGCTCCATTGACCGATTTATTTCTGCTGCAGTGAGAAGTTGGCACGCTGCAAGAAACAATTGTGTAGGTTGTCTTACAATTTTAAGTGGAAAGTGACAGTAGCATTAATTAGGACTGTGAGATTTTTGTACTGAAGACAACCATGTTTCTGAACAAAGCCTTATTATGTAGTTACACAGATTTATTTAGCCCATTAAAATTACTGTAAAATGTAACTGGCTTACAAAATAGGATTTGAAACCAACTGGATATTTTAAAATACATTAAGAAATTAAAAACCCAGCTGATAAAACAGGATATTTGACATCAAAGATCAAATGTAGGTTGGTAATGTGTTAATTTCATATTTAAAAAAATAGAAATTTGTTTTTAAAGTGAGTCTTGAATATGTTAAATAATCAAATAAAATGCAAATGTCTTCCATCTTTCTGCTGAAAACTGCTCTTAAGTAGTGGTGCTGCCTTTTCTTTCCATAAAGGTTCTAGTACCCAAGTAGCAGTTAATAGAGATGGAGTTGGAGATGTGATAGCTTTTTGTTATAAAGCACAGTAAAAGTGCTTTTAAAGGGAACTGAGTGAAGTAGAGTGTTCATATACAAAATTGTCTTCAAAGCAGGAAAGGCATCACCCATGTAATGTCATAAAGAATCAAAAGATTATTCGTAAATAACGGAATTACTCATGAGCAGTACACTTTGGGAGAAAGGATTATCTTCTTTATTAACAGAATGGTTGGGGTGTTTGGTTTTTTAAATTGAAAAAAAAAAAGTCAAAATGGAAGGGTGCAGAAAGGTCAAGGATAAGTTTGTTGAAATAAATGTGCTGCTGTTGCAGGGAAGGACTGCTCTCAGGGTTTCTTTTACACACTCTGGCATAAAGCCAGTCAAAATAGATTGAATGTTTTGTAAGGATGTCTGCTGAAACTTCCCTTTAATCTTGTTAGAATCCTTGTGGAAACTTTACAGGGTGTGTGACAGGAGGTGACAATCTCAGGAATTGTCTAGAATTCTTTAACAGAAATATTTTAGGACAAAACACCTGTTTTCTCTAGGCTTATTCTTTTTGGTCATAAGAAATTCTAAACCTGTAGAATATATGAACATAAGTAGCTCCAAAGAACTGCATTTGCTTTTACGTTTTCCTCAATATTAACACTTTAAGCTATAACACATAGCAACCTCAAAGTAAAGTCTTTCAGAAAAAAAAAATGTTTTCAAATGCTAAATATTGATTATTTTAGTTTGAGAGTCTCAGAAAATTTAATGCGTTTCAGAGGATCTTCTCACAGGAAGGTGGATTGTGTTCCTCTTGTTAATGATAGATCTTGCATGTAAATGAGGGCAGTGTCAACAGTGGCAGAGATTAAACCCGGGGTTATAGATGCAAAAGAAATAGACTGTTTAAATCTCAGAAGTGGTTGCAGAACTGTAAGTAAGTCTTGGAGGCATTTTATAGTATCATTGTGTATATGGAAAATAAGGATATTGAATTACTCTGCCTTTGGGGTGTCATGGAAGGGAGTCATTGAAAAGTGAGCAATACAAATGACTGCGTCACGGTATTATGCTTATCTTCAGCAAGGAGGTTTTATACTTTACTTTTTGAATGAGCTGAGAAATAATCTAATTTGGGGGAAAATGACTGAAGTTCCAATGCAGTTTTGCTGATTTTTGCAGATAATTTTTTTTTTTTAAAGTTTGAACTGTTGCAGTTTGAAAGGAATCTTAGTTCCTCTTCTTAAAATAATCTTCCTCCATGAGTAAGGAAAGTCTGGCTGCTGTTTGACTCATTAACAGGAGATGTTGACCTTTCCTCCCACTCACAATTACAGTTCGAGTGTCAGTTTGGAAGGTCTCTAATACATATGCTTCCAGTTTAATTAAAGAAGAAGAAAACCTAGTTTAGAATGTTCTGTATTTGTTCTTTTGCATTATTGAATACGAGAAATATAAGGAATGCTTCAAAATCAGGTGTCAGCAGGTTTAGAGTGGAAGGGAAGGCTTATTGGCTTGGTCTAAGAAGCAGTTGAAAGGGAGGAAAAGCTGGAATTTCAAATGGGGCTGCTGGTTTATAATTGGTCAGTCTCCTGTGTCGTAGAGAGGAAAAGATGGCCTGTTTGGTGCTGGTGGACGAAGGAACTTTTGCAAAAGGCTCAACAGAGTCTTTCTCAAACAGTTTGGCATACATCACATGCCATATTTACATGTACTTGTCTCTAGCGCACCAGTCGCCTTCATTCCAGTTTGTAGTCGTTAGGTTTGCTTACAGCAAACTTGATGTGCTTCTTAGTGTGGGATCTCACTGTGGTCCTGTTTGTGTTAGAAGTTGTTTGCATGTTCTACCACCTCGGGCATGTTTTGCTGCTTGGCCCCTCAGAACAATCCCATAATGAGGACTGTAATTGTATTTTCTGTTGTATGTGCTGTCATATTAAAGTAATTTTATGTAAAATTTCATCCACCTGGATGCACTCCTGAGTAACGTGCTCTAGGCAATCCTGCTTTAGCAGGGGAGTTGGACTAGATCTCTAGAGGTCCCTTCCAACTCCAAAAATTCCATGACAAAACTTCTCCCATATACTGATCCGGAAATGCTAAATATCCTTAGTTCTGTGAGGCACAAGATATATTGTGATATAAGTTCCTTGAAATATTTTGGGGTATCAGTAGATTAAATAATTCTAGAAGAAGCCACTAAATACCCTTAGTAATGTAAATAAGCTTACATGGTTTCAAAATCTCAAGTACTAACCTCATTGTGAGCCAGTAGTTCTGGGGTGTATTACAAATACCCGGATACTGCACTTCAGCCCTGCATCTTTCTTGGAGTGTGGAGTAAGATCTGTAATTAGAAATTAAATTACTTTGTCTCTATTATTCTTTTCTGTTTGGTGATGAACAGTGTTGTGGCTATTTATAAATGTTTTTTTTTATATCTGAAGTTACCTTTCTTTTCTCTTTAACAGAACAGTAGCTATCCATCAATGACTGATCCCTATCTCTCCAGTTATTATCCACCATCTATCGGGTTCCCCTATTCTCTCAGTGAAGCACCATGGTCTACAGGAGGAGATCCTCCTATTCCGTATCTCACCACCTATGGACAGCTCAGTAATGGAGATCATCATTTTATGCACGATGCTGTTTTTGGACAGCCTGGGGGTCTGGGAAATAATATCTATCAACACCGGTTTAACTTTTTCCCTGAAAATCCTGCCTTCTCAGCTTGGGGAACAAGTGGATCCCAAGGACAGCAGACTCAAAGTTCAGCGTATGGGAGCAGTTACAGCTACCCGCCTAGTTCACTGGGTGGTACCATCGTGGATGGACAAACGGGATTTCATAACGATACATTAAATAAAGCTCCTGGAATGAACAGTATTGAACAGGGAATGGTCGGACTGAAGATTGGTGGAGATGTTACAACTTCTGCAGTGAAAACAGTAGGTTCTGTGGTCAACAGTGCCGGGATGACGGGTGCCCTCTCTGGTAACGGTGGATCTAATGTAAACTTGCCGGTATCTAAACCAACTTCTTGGGCTGCTATAGCTAGCAAGCCTGCGAAACCACAGCCTAAAATGAAAACAAAAACCGGACCTGTAATTGGAGGAGCGTTGCCTCCTCCGCCTATAAAGCATAATATGGACATAGGTACTTGGGACAATAAGGGTCCTGTGGCAAAAGTTCCTGCCCCCCAACAGATACCTTCTCCTCAGTCTGTCCCGCAGCCACAGCAACAAATTGTTCAGCCTGTTCCAACTCAGCCTCCTCCATTGACTCAGCCGCAGTATCAGGCCCCTCAGCAGCCACCCCAAAATCGCTGGGTAGCTCCTCGCAACAGAAACGCAGCTTTTGGGCAAAGTGGAGGAACTGGTAATGAGAGCAACTCAGCTGGCAGTGCCCAGCCTAACCCTGTTCCGAGTGGCGAGTCCCATCCTGTTCTTGAAAAACTGAAAGCTGCTCACAGCTATAACCCTAAAGATTTTGAATGGAACCTTAAAAATGGACGTGTGTTCATAATAAAGAGCTATTCTGAGGATGATATTCATCGTTCCATTAAGTATTCTATTTGGTGTAGTACGGAACATGGCAACAAACGCCTGGACAGTGCTTTTCGGTCCATGAATAGCAAGGGTCCAGTCTATTTGCTGTTCAGTGTCAATGGCAGTGGACATTTCTGTGGAGTAGCAGAGATGAAATCACCCGTGGACTATGGCACCAGTGCAGGTGTCTGGTCTCAGGACAAGTGGAAGGGGAAATTTGATGTCAAGTGGATCTTTGTGAAGGATGTGCCCAACAACCAGCTGCGACACATCAGGCTGGAGAACAATGACAACAAACCTGTTACAAACTCCCGTGATACACAGGAGGTGCCCTTAGAAAAAGCAAAACAAGTGCTTAAAATTATTGCTACTTACAAGCACACGACCTCCATCTTTGATGACTTTTCTCATTATGAAAAGCGCCAGGAAGAGGAGGAGGTGGTGCGGAAGGTAAACTTATTAAAAAATTTATTTTATACAGAGATATGGGGAAAATGAAATGTGAAGGCTGCTATGGTGGAAAAAAAATGTAAGTAGGAATTCGAAATGTTTTTAATACATATCAACTCGATGGTTTTATGTGCGTTTAGCAACACCAAAAACAAACTGATGCTTATTTGTCTGTGACAATTTCATAGCTCGTGGGTTTCAAAGGAGAAGGTTAAGCAGTAATGCAGGTAAAGGACATTATGTCCAGGGTTTTTTGAGTTTGATTCATTTTTTTATCTTAAAATCGTTAATAAACTAGAAAATAGTTTGCTTCAGAATTGGATTCTGCCAATGATTGCCACCTAAGTTTTTTGCCTTACAAATATGAGCTACTTTACTACTGTTTGACTGGAACTGAGCTATCAAAATTGATACCTGTGTTGGCACTTGAAAGTTGTGCATCCCCTTTAAGAGCGAGAAGCCTGGTCTCGTTTGTTCAGTTGATCTCTCTGGAAAAGAAAAAGTTGCATAAAATTGCTGAAATAGTGCTAGAAAGATTGTGTTTCTTGAGTCACGTGTATTATTATTTGGGTAAATAAAGGTTTTCAGTTCCCAGGTCCAGTCTGTCTACTAATTCTTGAAGTTCCGAGTGTAGTAAGAGAAATTTGGGCAGTAACTGGGAAAGTGTAATAAAAACTTAAATACACTCTTGCGGCTCTAAGTCTGCTACAAGGGACATCTGTCCCTGTCCATCCCATGACCTCAGTTTAAAGAATATCTTTCTCTAATTAGGCAGTCTAGAAGTAATGAACTGACAAAATAATAGGTGTAAGGATATGTCGTTACTAACTACTTCTTAAAGTCTACTACTTTAAGTGTTTTATAGACTTTTTTATATAGCATTTCAAATAAAGCATTTATTTGACAAGTTAGTTTAGGGCAGCTCACACTTGCTTCAAAAAACATTTTGAAGCAAAGACTTAATGCATGTTCTTGGAGCTTAAATTGAAGTTGGCATTTTAAAGGTTTTATTGCCATTTAAAAGTGCAGACAAAATTGCTTTAAACTGTCTTCATGCAACATACCCTTAAATTATGAGAGAGGAGGACATCAGTGTCTTAAGAACTTTTTCGCTCAACTTTTCCTAGCCGTCAGACACGATGCGCAGAGCGTACCTCAGCACAGCAGGGAAGGGGAGCTTAAGATTTGAAGTGTTTCTTGTGTACTACCGCAAGCTAAAACATAAAAGCCTTTACTGTAACACTTCGTTCCTTCAGCAGACAACTATTAATTCAATATTCAGTGCATCCTGTATGGTGAAGAGAGGTGTTCCTTTACGTAGGAGAGAATCTTGTATAAGCCTCATACAATGTCTGGGGGTAATCGTTTTGGGATTTTTAATGCTGAGTCTCCCTGTGATTTGCTGCGGAGCCTGGAGGGGGAGAATAATGTGTGTATTTGAAGAGTGAGAGTACTGGGAAAGCAATAGGAGAGCTGGTCTTGAACAGTGGACTTACTGGTCTGCGGAAGACCCAGATGGCTGCGTTCTGAATGCTGACCTGCCTTTGCTTTGGAGCAGCTCAGGGGCTGGTGCTCAACTGCTGGGCTCATCCTGCGTTGTTTTAATACACATAACTGCTTCCCACTTTCAGTTCAAGTGCTGATACAATATTCTTACCCAGGCCACTGCTTTATAACAGGATCAGTTTTTCAAAATAATGTGGTTTTTCTGCCTCATTTAAAACTGAGGCACTAGCTTATGTGACACATTAAGAAAATAAACTCTGAAGTCTAATTTAACATTTCTTAGATTCCTCTGAATAGCTTACAAAATGGTACAACATGCAGACAGTTGAAGTACACTGAGGAAGATAATAGTGTTAGAGAGGTAAAGCGGATCAACAGAGAGGGAATGAAAAATAAGATACTGCTTGTATCTTGCATTCTGTAAAACAGTTGTCTGGAAAGTTCATTGAAGGAATTTCAGAAGTCCATCTGATGACTGAAGAGTTTCTTTGCAGGATACACACACACTTAAACTTCTTACCGTTGAGAAGTTTTGTGCTATTGAAGCCTTCCTGTGACAATTTTTGAAGAATCTTATTGCCAGCTAATGTATCTTATGACCTAATTTACACTTTCAGATGGCTATTTGTATATGTGCTGTCTTAAGTGGTTTTCAATTTGCTGTGGTTTTTTTATCCATTATACTGTTTAGCAGTAAAATTACTTGTTGAAATTTTGTGCTTCCATTTCACCACTGTTGTGACTACAAAGGGCTAGAATTCTTAAAAATCTACATGTGGAAGGCTTGAATGCTTTAATTTATACACAAGTATTTATTAGGGAAGAATAACTTCATGTAATCCATACAGTGCAAGCCACTGGCATTTCGGTTCTTTTCTTCAGATGGTTACTAGTTTGTTAACTAATTCATGGGTGTGGTGTGAGCTCCAGTGTGTGCTCCCTGAGTTCAATTCCTCCAGGAACCTCAGTGTTGACACCAGATTATCTAGTGAGGACTAAGCAGGGGTAACTCTGGGTGACATTCACTAAAGTGCCAAAGCTCTGTCAGTGTTACCAGCGTTGCTGTATCGTCACCTAGAACTGAGGGAAGATTTGATCATGCTCGGATGTAAGTCCAGCTTTTCATTTGCCGTAGTAATAAACTCGTTAAGCCCGGTCTGGTGACCCAGAACATGGGAAAGGAGTAATAGAAGGATATCAGTGTCTGAATGAAATTGCAAAAAAGTCAGTGGCAAGAAATCTCTTCTGAGTCTCCAGGCATTTCTCAGGCGGTTTCCAGGGCCACTACTGTGTCCACAGAGACCAGCTTCTGTGAGCAAAGCTGATGCTCTTAAAACGTGAAAAAGTTGCAACATGTGTGAGAGCTGCTTTAAAAAACAAATACAGTATAATGTGGCATTAATTATTAACATTCTCTAGAAACATGCCTGCGTAGTCTTCACAAAATTGTCTTTCAAAGTTAAAAGCTTGTGAAGAAAATAAGCTTGTTGCAGATTTTGTTACTTTTATTTCCATCTCGTGGTAGGACAGATGGGTTGATACTGTCAGCAGCTCGTCCTCATAGCTCTGTATTTAACGAGATGGTCACGGTGGCTGGAGTGGACCGCTCTGCTGTCACCTCTGCTCGGTGTCAAGGCACTTGGCTATTCCACAGTCTGCACCTTGGTGTTGTGCTGGAAGAGCTGAGTAGTCTTATCTCAGAAAGCTCTTGAATCACCAAACTTCCCATTTCTCCTTTTGGGTGATTATTGTAAAGCGTTGGCACTTCAAAATACTAATTTTCTTCTGGAGTTGTGTGTTTCCTTTCAGTGTGCCTTGTGTGAACACATTCGTTCACACACAACTCTTAAGGAAAGAATATTTTCCTTCCTTCAATACTGTGATTAAAAAAAACCCACTTATAATTTAAGATTAATACTAAGTGTTTCATTATACAAAGATAACATTTATATTTTTGTGTCGAAAGATGGTGCTTTCATCCCACTGACTGTAACAAAGTTTAGTGGGAAGGTTCGCAGCTACTTCAGACTGGGGTGAAGGAAGCAGAAGTTTGACAGTGATAAGTCTCTCTAAAATGGAAACTTCTGCAGGTTTGGTGAAAACCAGTTTTTCCTGTGTCTGAAGACTATCCATATTAATGTCACGAAGGAGAAGTATGCAACAGGAGCTCCCCTGTGAGATAGCAGAGAATTCTCCCGGAGGAGAGAAACTATGAAGGCTCCAAATGGATCTTCAGAACAAAAATGAACAAAGCTTTGTTAGTTCCTTACTGAACTGCTTGTTCTCACTTGCAGTAGTGCTAAATAGCAGTAAGGAAGAGAATTTGAGTGTTAGAGCTTCAAAAAAGCAGCCGTGCTCAAGAACACAAAGAATTGTTGGATCAGTTTCCTCCCCATCAGTTTATATGGTTTCAGACACTATTTAAAAGGAAGACTCAGATTAGCCTCTGAGAGAGAAAGCGAGCAGCAAGGTAGGAGGAACTGCTTAAAAACTTGCTAATAAATAGCACTTTTCACTGAATTACAAAGCCTGAGCTGAATCTGAATGCCACAAGCATACTTTAGAGGTACCAGGTAGAAGTCTCATGTGCTGGCCTGTCTTGTGTCTTCTACTGGTCCATGAGAACAGGAGAAAGTGGGATTATGAGGCTCGGTGGATGACTACAGAGAAAAGTAAAAGTAAGTTACGTGAGGTGACGATGAGAAAGAATGGGCTGATGAGCAGAGTGAAGGGGATTTGCCACCTTGGACATGGAAGTAGGATGGAACAGTTATTTTTCTGGAAGCCTGAAATTTGGGCTGATACTCAGATTCTTTATAACCACCTTTTATTTGAAATGTCGGTGACTGTCTACAGTCTGTTTTAAACACTGTTGGGATGAAATGGAAAACAGTGAGACTGAACCCTTTCTGTTCAATCTGTGCAGTGTCTCCGCTGGAAAAATGCCCTGCCCTAAAGATGTAACAGCAGATTTTATTCAGCTGGTCTTGCTGTTTTCTGCACGTTTGCAATTTATGGGGCACCTGAAACAATTATTGAGAAAGTCCCCCCTTTTTTGTTCTTCCTTTGCTCAACTGTGTAAGCCCCGTGCAGAGCCCCTGCTGTAAATGGGAGGGATGACTTTGCTGCTGGGAGAGCACAGGTTGGTCGGCTGGAGACTTGGAGCAGTTGAGGGATGGCTGCAGGTACCCCTTAGGTTGCCTTTATCTGCTTTCAGTATTTGTGGGAGCAGGAACTTTTGAGAGAGGCTCCACAGAACTTGCTGTACTGTACTTGCTGTACAGATTCTGTACTGGAACACTTTGGGAAAGTCTTGCCTTATTCAGTTTTTACCAGACCACGCAAAAGCACATCACTTTTCTTCCACCTGATGATGTTTGTGTTTTGGTTTTCCCCCCTTCCTCGGCTTGTCAGTTATTTCACAGCGCCTCCCAGGATGGTTCAACAGATAGGAAGAATTAGGAAGAGAATTTCTAGAGAGCTCGAATCCTGCTTTTATTGAACGTGGCTAAACTCCAAAGTCATTTGAGTGCTTCAAAATTATACCTGTTCTGTGGAGTTCACTCGTCTGCCATCTCCCTTCTGCTCTTGTATGGACTGTGCTACTGCAGTAATACAGAAAGTAGGATATTGCAGGTCCTGTTTCTCTTAGGAATGTTGATATTCCATACATTTCTTACTGTGACCTTCAGCTGCTGTCGCTTCGAAGCAGGTATTCATTCAGCTCTTCCACTAGAAGCTGCACTTAATATTAATTACCAAGTCCTTGGGTTGTCAGGTGTATCCAGTGTACTTAAAAATATCCAGTATATTTATAAACAATCCAGTAAGTATCCAGTATATTTATAAAATGTAGCAGCAGTGTTTTAACAAAGTGTATAATTGTCTGGGATCACATCGATGCTCTTATACTACTAAAAACTTCTTTTTGCTTTTTCATTTGATTAAAATCTTTCTTAACTTTTAACTTTTCTTTTGTCTTTGCAGGAACGTCAGAATCGAAACAAACAATAAGAATAAACATATACAGTTTGATATATATACTAGAACTGATATTAAATTCGACTATGAGAAACAAAATTTAAGTATGCTGGTGCTGTATCCTGGCATCAGGACAAACGAAAGCTTTCAGCTCCAATATATCTTCTCGTGCAGGGGAAATTAAGTTGTCGCATCTTTAAGTACATTGTAGGGTTTTTTTGCCCAAGTGGATCTGCATTAATTTGTATCTTTTTTTTCTATGTAAAAATTCTGTAGAAATCATTAATAAAGGTGTGTCTGTTTTTATTTTTTTAAGTTGGTAAACAGTTATATTAACCTAATGTGGACCTGTACATGAGCATACTAAAGTGTCGATGCTTCCCAAAGACTTTATTTTGGCACAAATTACGTTCCTAGCCAGATATAGAGATTATGGAGAATACATGACAAATCTTCCTTTATCCTCCTTCCAAACCCTTTTTTTTTTTTTCTTTTTTTTCATGGCGGAAGTAAGAAACCATGCATTGATTTTTTTTTTTTTTTTTTTTTGGTCATTTAAAAAACCTTTAAGATACTGCACTTCAGAATTTTGAAATGAAAAAAAAAACCCTAAATTTCTGCTCACTTTGTGCAGCTGCTCTGCCTCTTTATTTCTCTGTACAATTTACACTTTTAAAATTGCTACTGCGCCAGGTTGGTTTTTTCTGTCTAGTAGGAAAATCAAATTGTCAGTGGAATTGTTTCTCTGGAAAATCTTTCCCTTCCACGTTCTGTTAAGCAGTGCTTCAGTGTGCATTTGTTATACCATATCCTGCCGAGGGTCAGCGCCACGCTTTCTCTCAGCCATAATTCTGCTTTACGGTTTTTGTAGCTTAATTAAATAATAATGTGATGCTATCAACATTGCAGGGGTTTTGGACAATGTGTTTAAACCTGTTTCAGCTTTCAGGTGTTATTAGTTAATTGCAGATCATTTTTAATCCTTCCCTTCATTACTCCCTCCCACCCCCCAAATCCTAATGCCATTTAAAGTTTTTATACCAATAATGCTGAGCTTTAACGTAGGAACTAATAGTACGGATAATATGATGGATTATGCCTCAGATGTTTAAAATTGACAGTGTGTATGTCTAATTTTTTTTTCTGTTGGATGAGTAAAAAAACCTGTTTTAAGAAACTGAATTTGCTGTCATGTTTTTGTGGAGTGAGGGGACCGTCGGAGAACCTGTCACCAACTGGAGTTCCAATTAAGCATGGAAATGGTGCTCATGTCCGCTGCTCTAGCACACTGAATCTGCACGTGTTTATTGTAGAGGATCTTTTACTATATTAGAAAGCAAGTATCTTCTGAATACTATTTACTCCAAAAGGACCTCCAATTTAAATAAAGTTTAATCTGTATCATTTAGACTTGTATTTAGAACGTATAACTCTGTCTCTGGACTGTTACTGCCTGTAAGGGGTAATGGACAGCATCAGATTAACTTTTTCCTCTAGGAGAATACAAGCCTTAATAAACAATACATATTTAGCAAGTTTGATGTCATTTTCATTTTTTTTCCCTACTTTCAGTTGTCTTCCTATGTTATAATTGCCCTTTATGCCGACTCGTGAATTAAGTCTAATTTGAGAAGTGTTTTGGTTGAGTAACTTGGATGTTTGCTCTCAGCACGTTTGGTGGCTGCAGAAGAGTTTTGCAGGATTCTGCAGAGGATGTTTAAGCTGCTTTGAACGTTACCGTTCCTCAGAGGAAAGAAGTGTTTGTACAGTGACTGTCACTTGTACTTTCTGTTCTCCTTGTGTGGCAGGAGAGACCAAAGAAGAGTTGGAAGTTGGAGTTCAGGTCTTCAACCTGAAGAGAGTTGGAAGTTGTCCTGTATCCTCCAGGAGGCAATGGCAGCTGGGGCTCACCACGAGCGGAGGAGGACTTTGCAAATAGGAGTAAACCTCTGAATGGTTTCTTTAACAGCAGTTGGCTTTATTTCCCAAATCTACCTTTACTGATTTGACTTGATCTATTTTTATTTTTTTTTTTTTAACCTGACTTTTTAAAGCAATACTGCATTTGATAAACATGTTGCCACCTAATAAAAGCACCTGCTGTTAGTTTTGGTTGTTAAGGCAGGACACTTGCAGTGGTGATTCCAGAGCCAAAATCAATTCAGCTCCATCTGGACCCTGTAGAGAAAAGTTAGTTATCCAACTTTTATTTCTCTTTTTTTTTTTTAGTTCTAAAGACAAAGACAAGTGTCTTTGCTGTGATATACCTATAGACTTCAGGTAAATATTTTCTTAAAAAAAAAAAAAAGGCAAAAAACCAAAACAGCAAAAAAACCCAACAACTGGAGAGCTTTTAGCTGAAACCGGTTTGGCTGTATCCTTAAGAAAAGTTGTGGTGTGTCTCAACCTGCCGTGGGGCTTTGTGGGTAGCAGAAAAAAAATGTGTAACAGCTTCAGCAGGCGGAGATTTACAGATCGTGCGGCGCCGTGGCTGGGTTGTACGCACTCGGTTAAAGCGGGGAGAAAGTTTACCGGAGGGTGAAATAGTCATTTTCATTGTGATGGTGTTAACGGAAATGCAGACTGCTGGTCGCTCTGATTTTTGATCGAATTGTTTCAGTTTAAGGAGATTCCTCACTTCTTCCTTTTGTTGTGTTTGAATTACGCTGCGAGGAGAGAAAAAGCCATTCCTCCGGTGTCCGCCGTAGAATAACGTCATGTCAGAGGTCTGTCGTCTGTATTCGATCCAAGTAATAGTTCTAAGAACCTGTCTGCTTTTGGAATTTGTGCTTCAATTCACGCCTTAAATGAGTGATTTTGTTTGAAGTTTATGGAATTTGTGTGTGTGTGTGTGAGGGTGTCCCTGCTGCCTTCCCAGTTTGAAGCCAGACGTAGCTGGTGGCACCGGACACTGGTCCCGGTGAAATGGATTCTCTGGTTCCATTCGGGTCGGCTGCTCTGGAGCTGCGAATCATTGTTAGGAGGGAAAAAAATGTTCATTTGCAGGTAGTCACACCAAAAGTAATACTTAATCTTTATGGAGATGATATTTGTTGTTGTGAAGGATGGTTTTAAGTAACTTTGAGCTTGTAGAGAGAAGTTAAATTACGCTGGGATGTAAGGACAGAAACAGGGAGACCAAAATAAACAGATTTGTGTTGATGATTACTGCTCGGCGTTAACACAACGTGCTCCTAAATGAGGGTCAGACTTTGGGTTTTACCTTGCTCGTTCTTGGGAGATGGAAATAGGGGATGTAAAATTGAAAATCCGAAGTTTTTTCTTTCCTTTCACCCTTTGAACAACTGTCGATAATGAAAGATAGGCCTGTTTCTTCCCGAAATAACTTTGTTTTTGTTTGGACAACTTACTCAAATATATGAATGGATTTACTCGAAGACTTTAGTGAGATCTCAGTGAAAAAAAAAAAAAAAAGAAAAAAAGTGGTGTTTATTTCTTGCCATTAGACTGACCCCAGTGCTGAGCATGGGCGAGCTGCGACAGAATGTGTCTTTGCTTTTCCTCTTTAATATGAGTGATTTTATTTGCCCAGGGAAGATGGAAATTCCAGTAAATGTGAGCATTAAAAAAAAACCTGTTGGCAAAGATACTACAAAACTATCAAAAGCAAAACAGCTCTTGTAACGTTGCTGCCCTTTTCTTGTACACCTGTAGAGAAAAGCAGTTGAGGGGAGTGAGGGAAGGTGAGTTGAAGTAGCAAATAAATGCAAAAATGAAGCATAAATAATATCTAATGGGGGGAAAAGTGTGTTTTCATCAAATGCTCCTTTTCCTGGTCTCAGTTACTTTGAATTCTTTCTGTTTCACAATCTGTTTCACTTGGAAAAAGCTCCGGCTTTTTCTGACAGCAGCGCTCAGCATCTGCTCGTTTTAGGAGAAAGCTGTGCGCTATTTTTGGGAGAGCGCAGGTTTTTAATTGGAATTTGTGCTACTGCCCAGGAATATCGCGAGTCGGGCTCGGGCTTTTTCTGTGACAACAAGGCTGTGACGCCCCCCCCCCCCTTGTCCATGGCTCCTTTGAGTAAGAACAGCTCTTGTTCGGCCTGTTTTTAGGAGTTAAAGGGAGTCGAGTCAAACTGTTGAAATGACTTAGTTGGGGTGTGACTTGGCAGGGGGAGGTTCGGGATTTCGGGAGTAACGTGGCTCAGTCCCGTGGGCTGTTCCAAGGCCGGCATCGTTCTGGCGGCGCTGCCTCTGGGTCCCAGGTATCGGCGCCTTGACCTAATGTCAGGGTGAGTGAGGTTGTCTCGTGGATGAATGTTACTGATTTCACGGCTTTCCCATCTTCAGGAAACTTCTGTTGGAAAAAAATCCTTTAAAATCAGCTTGTGTATGGCATATGCAGCGGCACAGCGCGTGTGCCACGTGGTGACAGTCGGTAATGTATTTCATTTCCTGGCCAGAGCTTCAGCGGGGCTTTAGGAATTACAAGAACAGCTTTTGTTCCCTGGTATGATACTGGATTAATTTCCTTATTTTACGTAGGATGATAATTTCAGGGCACCTTTGTAATCCCTCGGGAAATCCTGCATAAAAGGAGTGCTGACTTGATGCCTGTAGCATCTCTTTGCTTTCTCTAACCTCCCTCATCTCCCTTTTGTTCGCGTTCCTGAGGTGAGCTACTGACAGCGCGAGGAAGACCTTGGAGATGTGCTCTCTTCGACATGCAGGACTTTACAGAACTGGCATCCACACCGTCTTTTGCTGAATCTCCTTTAATTGAAGAGCGTAGGAGGCTTTATGCCATCTGTCTGTTTATAAGTTATTCAAGAAATTATTTTTACCTGGGATGTTACCATGACAACAGACAGTTGGTAAAGCCTTCACCAAATGCACTTCTAATGTTGTCCAACTGCTGCTAAATCAGTAGGATCTGGTGTTTTGCTGTGGTTTCAATAATGAAGACGGTATGAGAGAGGTGTAAATACTTGTTTTGCCAGATCTGCCTTCTCCAGGTATTTTTAGATTATTAATGCGGCGCCTTTAACGCGTATCGCAGGCAACCTTCTTGATTCCCACCCCGTTGTGTGGGGTGAGAATAGGAAGAAAGCAAATTTTATCGGTAAATTGTGTATCAATCTGTATGTATATTATTAGGGAGCTGTTTTTTATCGTTGTATCTTCTGCGTGGTCCCTCCGTTAAGGTGTCGCTACCCTGCTGTGTTCCCATGTACAGCCTTATTGGACACTGCAGCGCAGCGGTGATTTCGATGCTCTGCTCTTCTGCACCTACAAATTATTACTTCAGCAAGTCGATTATGGGTAACATCAAACTCTTTGAGAGAGCCCGGCATCTCCCTGAAGTTTAGCGGTCTGCAAACCCTCTGAAGAAGTTAAAACCCACGGATGTGGTGGTTCTGGCTGCTGTTGGCTTTTTAGTTTTAGCACGTTTTAGTCACCTGAAAACACTGGTGGCAGAGAGATCGAACATCAGTTTCTCTGAACATCAAAAACTGATTCTTTGGACCCGATGCACTTTGCTGAAACGGTATTTATCCTGCTTCTGATGAAACATTGCGGGAGGTGGGTGTCATTAGGCTAACGATGAAGCAAAACAAATCCATGCTTACACCTGGCTGGAGATTCACTTTCTATATAGACAGCGCTCGTGCCATGTAGCGGGCACAGATTTATGCACTTTGAAGTTTGACTTAGTGGCAGAGGGGCTTCCTTTTCACCCCCTTTGGGGTGAAACTTCTGGATAATCAGCACAATCAGGAAAAGAGAGAGAATTTGGGGAGGTCTGGGCATTTACGGCAGCTATTTGGCTTTCTTACCCCATTGGTGCACATGGAAATCCTTTTTCTGATATAAATCTGTTTCATACATGTGTAAAATATTGACAGAATACAATTACGTGAGTGCAGATAGTCTCCTTTTTAAGGGGAAGAGCTCTTCTGAGATCTGTAACAAGGCAGTGCTTTTGTAACCTCAAAATCTGTCAGCAGAGGCTTTTGGCTGCTTTTAAATAAGCTGATTATCAGGAGCCCTGGAGAACACTTTGTGGAAGGGCAAGGTATTTTGATGTTTTGGCCTCTAATAACCTTATTTCCTAAATACACCAGCGGCATTTATCGCTGTCTGGTATGAAAAAAAATAGAAATGTGTTAAGTACAACTATCTGGTAAACTCTCTAGACCTCTGTTTTGAAGTTTTACTCGTGCAAAGCCTTTCTAGTGCTCTGGAATTCACAAAAGCAGTGAATCCTTCCCATTTCTGCTGCTCAGCTTTGAGACGGGACGGAGCCTGGAAAGCAGGAGCAGGTCGGGACAGATAACAGACCCGTGCCGTTGCATTGGTCTTTTGAACTCTTTTGCTGAAAGACGGCATGATTTAGTCCTTAAAGGAGCTATTTTGTATTTTCCCGTAGGTGCTCCGAGGTAGAGCAGTGAGTAGGGGTGAGAGGCTAAAGAGGCGGTCGGCGGTGGCTGAGGATGGAGGCTGCTGGCTGCCGAGGAGAAGCGGTCACCAGTAAGGACTCCCATTCTGGGACAGTATGAGATTCTAAGGTACCAAAGCAGTTTTTCTAATTTAAGCCACTGGCAAGTTGTAGGGTTTGGGGTTTTTTTGTTTTTTTTTTCATATTTTACCCTTTTCAGTCCGCACGCAAGTGGCCGCTTAACTTTGTTGAGATCTCCCTTTAAAGCAAAATACTGAATTGTAGCGTACTGTCCCTGACCCGTGCGCGGCAGTTGGATGGTGATACACCTAATGCCACCGAATTCAGGGCTTTTTAGTTACGCCTCGTTTTATGCGTAGTACCTGCTTAACTAAGCTAGTTCATTTCACAGTGTGCAGACTTTGGAGCCAGGGTGTTGTAGTGATTTATGGGTTTTTCATTAACGCTAGACCAGCTAACAGAAATGTGGAACAAAAGAAACAATTAAGGAGGTGTATTCATGTGTTGCATCACTCCCGTAGGTGTGCAGCATTTAAAAAGTGAAGGCGACTGCTTTGTGTCCTCTAGTTCTATCTATTTGACCTCTGTAAAACAGAAATTACAATTAAAGCACTGACACTGTAATAATTCCTTGTTTGCCCTGACAAGGAACAAGAATTCCTAGTTTTAACCTGTTACTCCAGTAACTTACGACAGTTGACGGTTCATTCATTTGGCATCATCAAGGTCAAAATCACGGTGGGGTGTTTTGTTTTGTTTTTTTTTTTGGTCCAAAATCTTTGCCTTTCTACAAATGCCACTTCGGAACTGGGGGGTGGTGGGCAGTGAGTCAGGAGAAGAAACAAAAAGGAATTTTTACCGGCTGGGAGTAAAGACAGCTCCAGAAGATCTCCTGATGCTGAGCCAAGAGCAGCACTAATGAGCTCCTATGGGAAATGTGATCTGCCCAGAGTGAGTAAAATGCTGGATGGGAAAAAGGAGTGATTTTATGAGCCAGGTAGCATTTCAGATTTTTCCTTGGCTTCCTGACCTTGCTGAGGATGGGAAAACACTGCATGTTGCTAATTCAGTTATTTCAAAGCATGTGATAGTGGAAGATAAATCCTAGAAGGAGAATATTCATAAAGACTGGCAGACAGGGTGATCTTTAGACAGTTTGGGTTTTTTTAATTATTATTATTAAGCTGTTAGGGTTTATATTAAACAATAAATACAAGCAAGGATGAGAACCTGCGTATCAGAAGTTGCACAGAGGTTTCTCCTGTTAAATTTCAAAAGCCTCCTGGTGAAATGAGAGTGGGTTCTGAGACATAACCATCCTCAGAAACGTGCACAAAATTGTCATCTGCTCCGGCGAATGTGACCTGTGTTACGAGTGGAGAGAGCGCGCAGCCCATGTCCTCCTCAGCACCTCCTCCGGATGGGCTGATGCTCTTGAAAGTGGCCCACAGAGGTGATGAAGAGGGTAAGTAAAAAGATAGGAGGCATTTATGAAAGCAGTGGTTTTGTGCTTTTCAGTCGTTGAACGTACACAGTGTTTCATTGAGAAGTACTCTGGGCGTTGAGGTGGTGATGGGAGTCCGAAGCCTGCAGAGAAGCTTGCTCTGCAAGTGGGGCACGTGAGACCCTGCCCAACAGTTCTGCAGTGTGAGCAGAAAGGCAGACTGGGGGGGGCCAGGGGAGCTAAACCTGAGCAAAGTTGGGGGGAAAGGTGACAAATGTGAAAGCAATGCTGTGATTTTTGTTCTTATTTGGTTTTTACGGTGTGAGGGTGTGGTTATGTTAGAGATAAATGGAAAGATAGGAGGAGGGGAGGGAAAGAAGGTGATGGCACAGTATGTGTGGTCATCAGCTTCGCCAACGCACCTGCAGTGAGAAGCCCACATGGGCTTTCCCGAGAGGCTCGTGGCTATTAAAGCCTGTGTCAGTTGTTGCTCACAGCAATAAAGAAGCCGTTGGAACTATGACCGGGAACCCAGCAGCGCCAATAGTCAGTCTGGTAAAGTTTGTCCAGAGGCAGAAAGCATCTCCAGACCGGTGACTGCAGCAAATGCTGAGTCCCTTTGAAAGATGAGTTACGAGAGCCATCGCGTGGCGGGGAAAGGGGGATTTATGGGCAGTACCTCTCTGACACCTCTGCCCACGGGACATGTTGTACAAACAGGAGCCCCACAGTCCTGGGTAGTTATAATGGATTTTCTTGGTGATCCGATGTCATCGCTTCCAATGCAGCTTTCTTAGACTTCATTTTCCGAGGCACTTGGTAGAATAAGAACATCCTGCACATAAGAAGACATTAGTTTTTCAAAGAAATCGCACTCTGGAATAAACACTGGGATTTCTCCGCTAGCGATAGAGTAGCTTTTATGATATGAGTGTGTATATTGAGTATAGATATGTGTACGCTTATATTTGTACGCTTCAAAGAGAGGTACAGGAAGAAACAGGGCTGCTTTTTCTCCATACAACTGGAAAGGTGGTAACTGCATTGCTGTGTGTCTGAGCTGAAGTGAATTGGCACGGCCCCAGCCGGCGCTGGTTTCCACTGGCTGGCAGTCTCACCCCGGTTCTTACAAGAAATGCGTTAAAAGTATTAATGATGATAACAAAGAGAAAAGTGGGGTGATGGAAAATGAAATAAAATAGCAGAGGTGGGAGGAGGTCTGGAAGGCGCAGTGTACGTCAGAGGCTGTTTTCAAGGATACAGGACAGGGAAAACAACCCCTTTTTCACATTTTTGAAAAAACCTTTGCCAGAGGAGTGGTGTGGTGCGGTGCCTGCCCCGTTGCCTGTGCTGTAAAAGCACATCCCAGGGTGGGTGATTACAGCCCACCCGTGAGAAGGGGGTTCTGCAAGGATGGGGTTTCCTTCCTGCAAGAATTTGCAGATAAATTAAAAAAAAAAAACAGTGGGTTTGTGAAGCTCTGCAATTCTTCTACGATGTAAAAGCACTGATAAGGATTTTATTCAGTGTTACCTCTTTTCTCTAGTAGTGAAGCTGGCTGAAGACGCCAGCTCTCTGTCAATAAGGGCTGTCCCCATTCCCCTTACCGTCCCGCCCATGCTTTTTTTTTTTTTGCTTTTTTTTGTCTTTTTTTTTCTTTTTTGATTGAACCCTAACTGTGAAAAACCAAAATACCGTATTTCAGTGATTGGATTTACGCCCCAGGCCGCGCAGTTAACGTGGCCAGTGGAGGGGAAAGGATCAGAATTATCAGAATTAGCAAAGCTGGAGAAAATGCGACGGCAAACTGCGTGCCAGGAATCCGACTGCGGAGATCCCGGCGGCCTGAGCGGTGCTAATTTGGTCGTTGCTGATCGAGTTAACAGCGTTGCCGTTTCAGTGGCGATGAGTGGAGCTCGGTTGGATGAGCCACAGGGAGCTGCTCAGTGCTTTGCCTCTTTCCATAGGTCCAACAGCATATTTAGGATGCCTTTGCAGAGATGTTTGTGATGGGGCAAGGCCTTTGCGTTCGTTTAAACATATAGATATATACGGATCGCTCTGAAGCGACGTGATGTAACTGGTAAATGGTTCCAAGAGTTTTTAACACCTGTTGGATCACGAAGTAAATTCATGTGAAAATAAGCTGGTTTGTAGTAAATTGCATGAGTGCATCACGGAATCCATGGGTGACCTCCCGCGGGGCTTTGCAGCCTTCTCTGGCAAATGGATTCATTAATTTGGGGGGCCTCTGCAGCTCCAGGGCCAGGATGGGTTTCTTTTTCCCTTCTGCTGAATGCTCCAGGACTGAAGCATATTTGGCTTTTTGGGTTTTTTTTAGCAAATCCTATGCCGTGCTTGTTAATAGTAGCTCACGGATTTATGACTTGAATCTTGGCTGCCGCAGTAAGGTGACTTCCAGAAGGCCGGGAACCCCCTGACTGGGGTTTGAATGGATGTACCTCGAGCTGAGAATGGATCCGGCTCACCAGTATAACAATTAAGCGGTAAATTCAAGGACTAGAGGTAAAAAACTCATCTTTACTCCAACGTGACTAAGACTGGAGTTTTCTCTATGTCCCTGCCCTCAGGTTACAAATCCCTGTGAAGTCAGAGGGTTTTTAGGTGCCATTCGCCTGGAATTTGTTCCCGTGTGGATCAGTTGCAAAACTCTTACTGGAGGTAATAGGTACGAATTGAGGTCTCTCTGTCCCTCACCTGCTCTTCCGATTCCTCTGCAGATTTGCGGGGTGCAAGGAGGGAACGATGAGGGGAGCATGACACCCCGAGAGCACCATCTGGCGTAGCTCCTGCCCGGGTTCCCCGCGATGTGATCGCAGCCCTACAACCGTTCTGTCCCCACGGGGATGGGGCCCGTGTGTGCTGCTGGCACTGTTTGTTCCGAGAGGAGTTTCTGATCTTGTTTAAAAACAAAACCAACACCATTAGGGCAGAACAAAATGAGGGGGAGAATACAAAAAGCAGAATTCCAGCAGCTCTGTTTGGAAAAAAAAAAAAGGAGAGAATTGTTTGTTTGGGGCATGAAGGGTCGTGGAACATGATGGTTGGAACCACAGTGCAGGTCCCTGCCATAGGGAGCTCCTCTCTGTCTTACCTACTGCCGTTTCTTCTGCTCCAGACAAGCTGGCTGTGTTGCTCCGTCCCAGGAATCATTTCCTTCTGACATAGAAGGTTTCCATTAATACCTTCCTGCTTGCATCTTTGTTTCTGGGCAATTTCCAGAGCATTAAGCCACAGCACATCCACTTATTCTGGGACTCCCCATCTGAGTCATTAGCTTCTTTTGCAAAGCCTCATCCACTGTGTGCTGCAAACCTAATTGTGCTCTGCCTGTTTCCTCCGCTTTGACTCCTGTAGCAGTTACAGCCTCAAAGAGCTCCATCAGATTAACCACAACTGTTCCTGGCTGAAACCACCTTGGTCCCTATTACTCAAGCTGTGCTTTTGCGTTTGATCTTTTAAATGCTTTGTAATGCTTACCCCACCGCTGACGTGAAGCTAATTGGAATGTAACTTCCTACAGCACTTCTAGATCTTTTCCTGTCGTGATGCCAAAAGCTTTTCTATCTCTGGGGTCTGAATTTAGCTGCGAAATGACGGGCTTCCAGGAGGTAAAATTTTGCATCAGGAATTTGGTAGCGTAAAGTTCTGACTTAGTCTAGCCATTACTTTCTAGCTGCACTGGGAAAATGGGGAGTCTTTGGTGTGAAGGGTTCGTGCTACCAGCAGAAGACCAGGCAGCACAGCCAAACAGCCCCCCATGTCCTCCTGCTTCCACTGGCTACTTTCCAGCACTTCTTTCCTACATCCCAGTTCCTCCTCACCCCCTTATTTTATTTCCAGACACTTAGGTGTCAACTTCTCCTGCCTTACGCTCCGAGATTGCACCTTAGTTGCCCCCAGATTTGGTAGCCTTGTGCCTTGGCATCAGTAGTGCACATCCTCTCTTGCTTGGATGCTGTGGACGCCCCATCCCTGGAGGGGTTCAAGGCCAGGTTGGACAGAGCTTTGAGCAACCTGGTCTGGTGGGAGGTGTCCCTGCTGGACACTGGATAATCTTTAAGGAATTGGAACAGGATAATCTTTAAGGTCCCTTCCAACCCAAACCATTCTATGATTCTATGATTGGTGCAGGACCCTGTGAGATGTCTTTTATGAGGGTACCAAGCTACCAGTAACCCCTCTAAGAGGGATGTCGCCCACTTAGAAGTATGTGATACAGGTCCTCTCCCCTGTGAGCTGATGTACAAGCTCTTGACAAATTATCCCATGTGAACATACCCCCTCCTTTCGCCCGCTTTCATTTCTTTTCTTTTTTTTCTTTTTCTCTCTGAATGCAAGATTTGACACATCACATGAGATGATTTTTGTAGATCTCATTTAAATCTCACTCCTCATTTGGAAAGATGCTGTTGGGAAAAAGGGAGCTAGGAGCAAGCTGCTTCTGTCATGCAATAGCTAAAATCAAGCTCAGCGGCTGCAAGCAAACCTTTGATCACTTCTTTGCACAAAATGTGAACATCTCTAAATCAGCTGGCATTTCCATGGAAATTTTCCTGGAACAAAGTGGTGGGGGCAGATTGCAGGTTTCCACTGTGAGTGTTAAAGAACATCCAGTCTCCTTGGAGGCTGGGTACCACAGTAACTCGGGAGGGGAAAGCTGGGGAAGGGAAGGCTTGGGCTGCCTCTGGGGACAGAGAAGGAACACATTCATGTGGTTCTCAGTAGGGAAGCCTGTGGAAATGAGCGAAAGGAGGGAGAACTAGTTGCTCAGCTAAGGGTG
This sequence comes from Numenius arquata, assembly GCF_964106895.1. Classification (NCBI taxonomy): domain Eukaryota; kingdom Metazoa; phylum Chordata; class Aves; order Charadriiformes; family Scolopacidae; genus Numenius; species Numenius arquata. The sequence continues at coordinate 3,264,750 of NC_133587.1, read as the reverse complement.
AGCTAGGTGAAGCCTGTAACCTTCCACCCTTAAGGAGAGAAAGGGCTTCCCGTGATCTGCTTTACCGCAGCGCTGATTTGCAGACCAGCAGGAAAGGTTATGATCCTTGCATATGTCCAGCCTTGACATTTTCGACACGAGCTCTTGGGCAGCATCCAGCGCATCCATGGAAGTGGTGGCCCTGGCATCCAGCTGTGCCGTCTGTAAGGTGAAGGACCTGTGTGTGAGCAGGTGTTTGGAGCATCCAGAGAGGGGCCAGGGTATGCAGGGAAGGAACCAGAGTGTGTATCTTCTGACACGGGAGTAACCCAACGCCTGCTTTGCACCTCGCAGCTCGTTTCCTGCAGGTTCCTACAGCCTCTTGCTAAGATGGAGAGCGAGTGCCACCTTGTGCACAGCGGCAGCCATGCCTCCCACCCTAAGGAAAGCTGGGCGAGAGCCGCCTGCCTCTTCCCCAGCAGCCTCCTGCGCTCTGCAGAGGGGACAGAAGGCACCAGGAGGCAGAAGTGACGGGTCACAAGCTGGCTGCAGGATGCCTGGCCGCTTTTCCTCCTGGCCGAGAGGGTTTTGGGGCTAAGTCACAGAATCATAGAATGGTTAGAGTTGGAAGGGACCTTAAAGATCATCGAGTTCCAATCTCCTGCCCTGGGCAGGGACACTTCCCACCAGACCAGGTTGCTCAAAGCCACAGCCAAGCTGGCCTTGAACCCCTCCAGGGGTGGAGCATCCACAACTTCTCTGGGCAACAGCCACTCTCAGAGTGGCAAAGCCAGGGGGGGACAGGCACGATGGGCTGAAAAGCTGCGAGTGAGAGAATCTGGTAGAACGTCACTTCTGGTCGTTACTGCAAATGCAGAGCAGAGCAGAGGCTCTGGCCACTGAGAAAGCAAAGCTGGACTGGCAGAAGGAGGCAGAACGGCCTCCCCAGTTCAGAATGAAATTTCATTTAAGCCACATTGAAACCGAATTCGTCGCTCAGCGCCTGCCTGGGCCCAGGGCACTGAATCATCCATCAGTAGTTCGGTGCCAGACACCCCACGGGGGAGGCCAAACCCCTGGGTTGTTAATCGACCCCGGCGCTGCCTCCAGCAGCCCTCGGCTCTCTGATTCCCCCTTCCTGGCACAGGCCACGATGTCCCTCAAGGAGAAGTGGCGGTAGTGCCATCCTGCGGTCACCTGGGCCTTTGCAAGAGGGAGAGTGGCTTTGTCCCGCTATTGTTTTCTCTGCTTCTGCAGGAACCGGCTTTATCTTGGTTCTGCCTTTGTGAAAAGGGTGATAAAAGTTTAAACAGGTATTGCCTGCTCGAGCTGGGCAGCAGCTGAGGATGGGGTTACTTAGAGGGTTATGAGAGCAGCCTGTGAAAACTATCCCTGGGCTCTCAGAGTCCTACAGCCAGGCTGCAAACAGCTCGGGGAAAGCTGCTCTGAAATCCAGGCTGGCTCTGCGGGGCACATACAGAGTCCCTGACCTGCTGGCACCAAAATTCTGGTGGCCCAGGCTGGGAAAGCCGTGCTGCAGGTGAGGCGAATTGTCCTAATAGCCTAAAAACCCCTCCTCTTCCCTCCCGGGAGAGCAGAGGCGACAGAGCCCAGGGTCCTCAAGTGAGTGCTTTGAATCCTTCCCTGTCTCGCTCTGCAAGTCCCCTGGTCATGTCCTTTTCAGGGGGACAAAAAAGCTGCAGACACAGCGGTATAATACATATATATAATCCTATATGCATCAGATTATCGCTGTTTTCCTCTGTTTCTGCAAACATACCCAGGAAAGTGTGCTGTTCATCAACGGGCAGCTATTAGGAGGTGAAAGAAAGTCCCTCTGGGATGTCACCTGGGGGTATTATACCTTGGTAAAGCTGTCAATTGGTTTTGAGCTGGCTTTAAACAAACCAGGTGAGGAAGAAATCCCAAACAGGATTATTTCCATAAAATTGATGACAGTACATCCCATTTCTATCTTTCTGGGAAAAAATGACACTTTGAATTTGATCACTTTTATGGGGATGCTTCAGTTTTGTTCTTATATGAGGATGACAAGCCTGGGCTTTTGTAGACACTGTCTATAAAAGCCACTTGAGCCACTCGAGCACCTTTCCAGGTTTTTGTGGTGACACAGACAGACCCTTTGGGTTTAGGAAAAGGCATGAATGTGGCTGGGGGCTTTGTCATTCTTCCGGGTGAAATAGATGTGTGATACCACCTTCTCCTTGTGGCACCTTCTGCGTAAGGTTGGAGGGACTGTCTTGGCTGGAGATGCTGTCTTGGGTCTCCTGCTGGATGCTTCTCTGCTATTTTCTCTAGGCAGGAATTTCTTCTCCTTCCCAGGTTGTTCCAGTACTTTTCTGTCCTTTTCACCAGAAAGCTCTTTTCCTAATACCCGAATCATTTCTGCCGCAGGTTGGGCCCATTACTGCCTACACAGCTATGGAAATTGTGTGGTTCCCTCCCCTTACGGCATCCTTTTATGCACTTGACTGTTGTCATCTTTCCCCTGACCTCTTTCTTTCTTAGATTTAGCCACCCCTGTCATTAAACCTTCCTTCGAGAAGGGGCCTCTGCCCAGATTTGTTTCTCCTTATCATATTTGCAGGTTAAAAAATACTGCAGTGGGATGACAAGACAGCTCCGTCTGCCATGTGGTGATTTGAGGAGCAAATATATGTATTTTTTTAACTTGTTCTTAATGACTGATGTCAGGATGTTTATAGGATGGGACAGTCATAGTTAAAGCCATTCCCTGACCAGTTGTCATATAAATAAGGAGTGGAGGCTGGTGCTTTGTGTACATCTACAAGGAAGGGGTGCTTAGAGGGTTGAAGGTAAATCTTCCTTCTTACCCCCAACTTGGACCGAGCTGTGTTTTTCCCCTTTGGGGGGCAAACTGTGTAGCTCTCCTGGGTGTGGGGGAACCGTACAGGGGAAATAAGATGCTAATTTTTCCTCTCTGGTGACTCCATCATGGAACGGGCTGATCCAGATCCACTGTTGCAAAGACCAGCTTGTATTCCCCACGGCTTTTCCATCAGGAAACTGGACTTGACTCCAGTAAAGCCATGACCGGCTCAGGGGTACGTCTGATTTTGGGTCTCCCTCTGAATGAAAAGGTGGTGGTACCTGGGACCAGAGCTGACTTGGTGTCCTTGGTGTGTGACTAATGGTGTTGCTGTGGGGGCTTTGGTCATCTAACCAGCTTGCAGGTTGTGTGACATCCTGGAAGAGGTGGCCCCAGCTGGACCCTGAGCAGAGTGAGCCTCCGAGCCAGCTGGGATCTCTGGCAACCAAGGCTAAGGAGCTGGTTTTTACGCAGAAGTGGGACCATATCCATGAGAACATGGAATCCCACCACTGAGCAGAAAACCTGATGGAGAAGGTGGGGGGTTTTATGGATACACGGAGGGCTCTGTGCAATAGCCCTCTGCTCCCGGGCGTTTGAGCCTTGACTTACCTGAACAAATAGGGGTCAGTATACGAGCAGAAAACATGCAAAGGGAAACCATGGCCGGCTCCATCACCAGCCTTTCTTCTTCTCCATCCTCCAGCAGTAGCTGATCTGACTCTTGCTGGCTCACGCTCTCGTCTCCCTTCATTTCAGACTGGGGTGAAAGGCTCATGGCCCTGCAGCAGCCTCAGAGCCCAGGGCCTGTGGCTGTGCTTGGTGGGGGTGTGTGTGAACCAGCCCCCCCTTGGCCACGCTGCAGCCGTTGGCTCGTGCACACACAGCGGGGGGCACGTTGGGGGCAGTTCTCCTGCAGAACCCCAGCTGCAGCCCGGGAATGGGGACTGCTGTTGCCGGGCACGCTGGAGCAATACGTGGGGTTGCATTGGAGGGGGCTTTGTGGGGGGGAAGAGGGTTACATCTAAGTGATCTAACCTCCTAAATCCCCTCTTGGGGAGGCACATTGGAAGCCCAAGGGAGGAGAGACCGTTAGAGAATCGAGGCAGTCCCGTTTGCTGAGGATTCTCCGCAATTCCCTCCCCTGCAAACCCGGCGAGGGATCTGGCCCAGGACGAGCATCTGGCTTGTGCCGTCTTGGCACGATCGATCTTGATTCTCAATCCCCTTCATGCCCCAATCTGAGGACCAGGCCCAGCCCACTCCATCGGACCCCACGCATTGCAGCCCCCCCCCCAGTTACCTGCATTCCTTCAGAGCTGTCCTTGGCCTCTTGGTGGCCCCTGGAGGGAGCCAGCAGCTTTCCTGCTGCGCTGCAGATCACCTTGGAGTGGCTTGCTCCCTTCTGTCTCTTAATGCCAGCTTTAGGTTTACTGGGGTCTGGCTCCCTGCACTTGGTCTCTTACCCCTCACTACCCGCTTTGCAAAGAACCGAGGACTTGTTCAAGAGCAGAACTGCCCCGTGGCTGGAAATCTGCCCCCGCGGGGCTGCATGGAGGGGGTCAGGGTGGTACGGCTGTCCCTTCCCCCAGCAGTGAATCCAGCCACCGCAAAGCCCCTGACTTATGGTGGGGGCAAGCGAGGTCAAAATGTGTCCCGTGACCTTGCAGCGCTTGATGGACGTGGGAGCAAGCGGGTCTCCGACACCTTGGCACTTGCGCTGATCTACTGGGGAAGAGGGAGGGGAAAAATCCAGCTTCTCTTAAGGGTCTCTGTGCCTCTAGGGCCCTCCTGATGAAGCTGGGCCCTCCTGCACCTTGCAGCCTCTTGCCCTGTGAGCTTCTGCAGTTACACGGTACCTGGCCTTGCTGGAGCAACGCTCAGGATCAGGTCCGCAGGAGAGGAACGGGATGCTGCACCGCTCGATGTAGCCGTATGGGCATCGCGTGCTTCCTCACTCCTGCCTCTTGCCAGGGTTGGAGGCAGGACCCGTTCTCAACTGCTTGCTGCTGCGACGCATCTGCTGCAGAACAGCCTCGAGAGCGAGGGCAGCTACCGTCCTCCGAGGCCCGCGTCCTCTCCTTCTTCCCTCTCCTTGTCCCGCTTCCCCCAGGAGCCCTACCTAAACATGCCCGCTTTTCACAGGCGGGCGTGAAATCAAGCAATCCCACAAAGTACAGTAGGGTTTTTCTTTTCCCTCTCTCCTAAACAAGGCAAGTGCTCTGCCACTGACATCTCCGTTGCAGGCAAGGTCGTGCGTCCCACATCAAACACTGCAGGGATGGAGGATGGAGATGTCTATGGACTCGGTTCCTTGGACAGACGCAATGCTGATAAAAGTGGAGCAGAGATGAAGAGGGGAGGGGGTGGAGAGAGTTGTGTGTATGCGGCTGAATCCAGCTATATGGCTTTTTGCAGCCAAATAATTAAATCTTCCCTTGCCCAAGCACAGCTCTCAGGAGGCTCAGAACTCGGGGCTCGGTGTGTCTTTAGGAAGCTGAAAACACGAGTCTTACAACAGAGATTTATTGAGGTCTAAAGCCTAAGCCGAGAACCGACGTGGGCTGCTGCGCTCTTGCTGGGGACTGCAAAAAGGGACGCGTCCCACCTTGCAGGCTGCGGTGACGGAGCCCGACGGGGCCGGAGGCGGCACTGGGAGCAGCTGCGGTGCTGCAGCCCCTCGCTTTGCTGGACTTCGTGGGGAAAAAAAAGAAAAAAAAAAAAAAAAAAGGCTAATCGTTTAGTTCTGTGAATAGTTGAGTTGCAAAGGGGCTGTGAGGGTGGTCGGGCAGGACAGGACCTGTGTTGCGGCTCCGCAGCGCAGCGGGGGCCGCATGGCCGAACCCCCGTGCAAGGGAGGAGCGGTGCAGGGATGCGGGAGCAGGTCTCAGGGGAGCAAAAGGCAAAAATAAAACCGAAAAAAGCAAGTGAAAAAATAAAGCAAAAAGCACACACCCCCCCTCCCAAAAATCCTCCAAAGGGGTGTTTTTTCAGGGAGCTTCTGAACGGCTTTTCGGAGTCCGGCTCTCCTTTCATAGCACTGGGAAAGGGGGGGGGGGGGGGTGTCCTTTGCTCTGGGGGGGTCCTTTTCCATGAGGGGAGTGGAGGGGGGGTCCCTCGCTCTGCAGCATGGGGCCGCTTGTCCCCCCGCTCCCGTCCCCTCGCCCCCGCCCCGCTCCTCGGCGCGCTGTCTGCCCGCGGCCCCCCCCCGGCTCTGCCCGCATTGTCCTGCCGCTCCTCCTGCCCTTTGTACGCCGGGAGCCCCCGGCAGCCCCGGCGGGGCCGGAGCAGGGCCTCCCCCCCGCCGCCCCCCCCCGGCCCGGTAATGCGGGCAGACAGCTGCCCCGCCGGGCGCTGCCGGCATTGTTACTCCTATTTGTCAAAAGGCCGAGGATGCTCCATAGATCGCTCCGTGGCTGTTGTTAAGTGTAATTAGAGGGTTTATGTCCCCAATTTCCATGAAAATGAAGCTGTGAGGCTCCTCTCTTGGCATTCACCGCGTGCCTTAATTGTATGGACATTAAATCAAGGTCCGCTGTGAACACGCAGAGAGGGGCTCGGGCTGTCCCCGCTCGGAGCGGGGCAGGCGGCGAGGGGGCTTGCGGGAGAGAGGAGGGGCGGGGGGGGGGTAAGGGGGGGGGAAGAGAGAAAGAGAGAGAGAGAGGCTGTCAGTGCAGGGTCCACCCCGCCGGGGTCGCCGGCCGCCCTCCTCCCCGCCGCCCGGGGCCCCCATCCGCCGGGGCGGCCGCGGAGGCGCGGCGGAGCCGGGGGGCGGTGGGGCGGGGAGGGAGGGGGTGTGTGTGGTGTGGGGGTGCCTTAAGGCCCGGTGCCGCTGCCGTCCCCCCCATCCTCCTCGTCCTGCCGGTGTCAGCATCGCCCCTCGGACCCCCCCCCGCCCCGCCACCCCTATCCCCCCCCGCCCCTGCATCGGCAGCCGGTCGGATGCTGAGCGCCGGGCGCCGAGCGGCCCCGGGGGCAGAGGGACGGAGAGACGGACGCATCCCGAGCTCCGGCCCTACCGGCCATAAAAATGCGGCTGGTTATAATAATAATTAATGATAATAATAATAATAAAAGCCGACAGAGCCGAGGACAGCTCGGAACAAACCTCCCTGCGACGCGTCCCGGCGCGGAGGCAGCAGCCGCGGCGAAGCGCCCGAAGATGCTTCACAGCCCCCCCCCCCCGCCCCCCCCCGGTCCCGGGGAATGAGGCAGCGGGTCCCCCCGCCGGGCCGCCGCCGTCCGAGCCCCCGGGCAGCCCGGGGGGGGTGGGTGGGAGGTGGCTGTGGGGGACCCCCCGGTCCCTCCCCGGAGCAAAACGCAAATCCCGCTCGTTGCGTTTCTCTTTGCTCGCAAGGCAAAGGAGCCGATTTCTCTCCTCTCGAAGGGAAACCGGCGGAGGTTAAACACGCGTTTCCCAGCTCTCCGCTCCGCCGCGGTTCGGCACAATAATCGTTCCACTTTAAAAAAAATTATAATTATGCAAAAAAAAAAAAAAAAAGAAAGAAAAAAAAAATTGAGAGGGATCGCAAAGGGGTAAAGCAATTAAACCGGTTTCGTTGATCGCCGTCGGACTTAGAGGCGCCTTATGAATTTAGGACGATTTCTCTCTCTAGGTACCGCGTCTGAAAATCCTCGCCCCCTCCCCTTCCTCCCCTTCCTTTTTGTCCAAAAAAAAAAAAAAAAAGAGAAAAAGAAAAAAAAAAAATCACAAGCCCATTAAGGTCGCTTGCACAAGGGGAGAAAAAAAAATCCTGATGCTCTTCCAAGTTAGCAATAGAGCTGGGTCGCTATCCCACCATTGTCGCCCAAACCCCGTAATTACAGCTCTTAGCAGATTTACCCACTCCAGGGGAAGCAGCGCCCGGCGGCTCCGGCGGCACAAACTCCGCTGCCTCGCTCAGATCCAGTGCAAACGCCCTCCCGTGGCTCAGGACGCTTGTTTTTGTGTAGGCAAGCTGGAGATGAATAAGAAAGGCGCCTAGTCTCTCATTATCTTTGAATTTCAGACTTTTTTTCCTCTCTTTTTTTTTTTTTTCTCCTTTTCTCTCTCTCTTTTTTTTTTTTTTTTTTTTTTTTTTTCTTTCTCCTCCTCTCTCTCTCCTCCTGCCCTGGAACAATGCAGAAGGACCCCATCAGAGTGAAAACCAGGCTCCCGCTAGGCTTTAAAAGCAAGATGAACTTGGTGCACCACCCATCTTTCTCTTCTCTTCTCCAAAGCTCTTTAAAGGGGTTATGAGGCGTCTCTCTCAATTTATCCCTTTTCTCTTGATCTTCCTAGCAGAGGGGTTTGGGGTCTAGTCCTGGCTGTTTCAGCTGATCTCATCCAGTCTAAGGGATTAGAGCTTCTTCTCCGCATCCCGGCTCTCAGCACATCTGCTGATTGGGTTCAGCACAAGAGGATTACATTGGGACCCAATGACGTCACCGCTAGGACATAAGTTCTCCTCCATTAACCAAATCCTCATCAGCAAGATGTCCTTGAAACTGGAGGAGTAACATTCAGGACTCCATCGCCAGCCCGTCCCCACCTTCCTCCCGGGCGGGCTGCTGGGGCTTTCGGAAAAAAAAAAATATTGTTTAAGCTTTGAGCACTTGCAGCTGCATCACTGATGCACCGCTACGGGCTGGAGGACCCAGGCGTTATAGAGAGCGCCTGCCCTATAAATAGGGTTCTGCACCTAAACTGTTAATCAGAGGAGCTTTATATATTCTGTTGCTTTTTCTTTTCTTTTTTTTTTTTTTTCCTCTCTTTTTTTTTTTTTTTCGGTTGGGAAGGGAGGGGGTGGAGGGGTAGAGAGGGGGAGGGGAAAGCTGCATCCTACAGTTATATTTCCAAGCGCAAAAAGACATCAGCAATAATTTTCTTTAAAGCTGACATGGATGTAATTTTAAAATGTGTTTTCTCTTTTTTTTTCTTTTTTTTTTTTTTTTTTCAAAGAAATGTGTAGGATTTCACCCCCGTTCTCTCCGAGAAGAGACAATGTGTCCTGAGTTATATAAAGTAAGAGGTTCCCTTTAAACCTACAATATGATTTTTATATTTTGGGGTTTAATGCTAGATTTTTCTTAATATTACACAAGCACAGACTCACAGGAGTGAGGACCTGAAAGGAAATGGCTTTGACTTCTAAGTGACAAACCAAGAGAGTATGTTGTTGTTGTTGTTGTTGTTGTTGTTGTTTTTTTAAGACTTCCACCCTGGAAAATGCCAAAAGCACCTATAGATTTGCTGCCCTCGACCTGCTCTAACCTATGCCGTGGCATCCAGGCGCCTCTCCCCGCCGCCCCGTCCCTCTCGGCCATCCTGAGCCTGCAGTTGAGCTGGTGTCTCACTACATCCTTCCACCACATCCATTTTGCGAGCTGGGAAGCAGTCAGACACGGGTTTGCTGCGGCTCTTGTTGGTTCAATTTACAGACCCGGTGGTGGGGCAGCTGTTACAATGGAGTTGGGCACTGGGATTTATTTATTTATCTAGGGTCGCCCAAATTTCACCTCTGGGGAGAGAAAACGTGTTTAACAACAAGCAGGCTATGGTCAGCTAGGAGAGGTCTTGCTTAGAAGCCTTACGTATGTTTAATTTTTTGGTAAGCAAGCCACTTCTTCCCTGCTAATTATCCATCCCTCCCCTGTCCAGACACCCCCCTCCCCAAAAAATATGTGTATACACACACGCTCACACTGATTTTTGTGATGGGGGTGTAGGTCTGTGTGTTTCTACACACCCTTATTCCCCGTCTAGAGTAACTTTTATGGCCAGCAGCGCTATGCGTATTCTCTAGAACAGCTCTCAGGCGAGGATTTGTTTGCCTGTGTGTACCTCCATGCATTGTGGTATTTTCCCTCTTCTTGGGAAGGGGGTAAGGCGGGGCGGGGGGGGGGGGAGGCAGGATGCAATTGTTTTGATGGAAGGCGTCTTGCTTCAGCTCTAGAAGTCTCTCCCTGCCCCAGCAGCGTGAGCGTTTCCAGGACAGCTGGGTAATAACCTCTGGAAGAGAGATCTTTTTCCTTCCCCACTATATCAAAACAATTGTTTTGAGGATGGCGTCTCCCTTCCCGAGAGCCGTTCCACGCCAGACCGGGCTCCGAGGGGGAACCTGCCTCCGAATAGCAGCTCGTAAAAAGCTGGTGGGCCGCGTTTGGCGAACGAGCAGGAATACTCTGCAGCGAGGTGAAATATCACCTTCCGAGCTCAAGAGCCATATTTAAAAGGCAGCCACAGCACCGTGAGCCCCTGTCCCTATTCGTGTGCGTTTTTCTCTTCCTCTTTTATAACACTGCAGTTGAGGACATAAGCACCAAACCGGGGAAAATCAGTATTTGACAGTACGCAGTGAAGGGAATTTTCCCTCAGCTTTTCATCTTCTGAAACTTAAAGAAAAAAATAATAAAAAAAAAATCTGCTTATTTAGAGCCTATTCCATATTGACCTATTTACTCCGACAGACCAAGGCTCTCAATCTTTTATCGATTTAAGAGAAAACAACCTAAACAAATTAACACGGAGGAAACCGCTCTCCTCATCCCGGGGGTTTACCGTTTGTACGGGGCCCAGCCCCGGGGGAGACTCGGACCCGGCCTCCGCACCCAGCCCCGACCGAGGATGCTTCCCACCAGGCCTGCCCTCACCCGGGAGAAGCCCCGGGGATGCCCGGGGTGTGTGGGGCGGCCTTCCCCCGGTACCGGCCTCCCCCCAAGCCCCGTACCGGCCCCCGGCCCGGGTACCGGCCTTCCCCCGGCCCCCGGCCCCGGGGCTGGCGCTCAGCCCCGGTACCGGCCCCAGCCCCATTCCCCAGCGCCGGTAGCGGTCTCAGCCCCGACCCTCAGACCCCGGTACCGGCCCCGGTACCGGCCCCAGCCCCGGGCTCCCCCCGGCCCCGCTTTCGCTGTCCATGGTATTGAAGGAGCGGGGCCGGCAGCGGCGGAGCGCGGTTCAATCCGGGGCGGGGGGGGGGGGGGGTGTACGGGGAGGGGGGGAGATTGTTTCTACCCCTAAAGCAGGAGGTGTTTTTCCTTCGTGCCCCCTTCCGGAGAGGGCTTTACTCAGGGCTGCGGGGGGGGGGTGGGGTGGGGTGTCGGTCTGTCTGTCTGTCTGTCACCCGTGCGGGCAGAACACGCTCCTTCACCTGCCTTCCCCCCCCCCGCCAAACCCCACCCCGTGAATCCTCCCCGAGAACCCGCGGGTTTTATTTTACTCTCCCCCCACCCCGGAGCGAAGCGGGGACGGGGGATTTTGACCCTCCTGTCAATGCAGAGCCCCGCGCGATGCCACACGGCGGGGCTGGCAGCAGGGCTTTATTTCTGCTTTAAAACAAACCCCACCAACAGTTCGCCCCTCCAAAGTTTACCATTAAATACACCCCCACCACCCCCCACAAAGCTCGCCCCCCCCAACCCCCCCTTCCTGCGGCCCTGCATCCTCTGCCGGAGTCGCAGGCTTTAAAAGCAGGCTGGGGTTTGGCTGCTATTTTATTAACACTTCCAGTGAGACATTTTGTCTCGAGCACGGCCTTTCCTTAATCTCTAATGCAGCATTTCTACATCCCGGAAGAAAATAGTCAGATGATTTGCAAAAAGGCCATTTTTTTTTTCTTTTTCGTTTCTTTCTTCTTCTCCCCCTCTTTCGCTCTCTGCCTTTTTAAACCTACCACCTACTGTTCCCCGAACAAAGAAATCCCAGAGACAAGCGACATGCCTCCACTTTCCTTCCATTTCCAAACCCCGACTCCGCCATGCGTAGATGACCACATTAGAAAAATACACAAGATCGAACCCGAAATCAACTGCGACACAACAAACAGTAGAAAACCTACGCTCAGCCCTGTCCCGGGCGGTGTGACACACACGTACACACACACACGTGCACGCACACACACTGCAGAGCGCTCACAAAACACCCGCAAAAATTTCATCTCCCTCCTCGTTTTTGCTGAATAAATCAAGAACAAAACAGCCTTTGTCTGTCTGTCTGCACCGGGATGCGGCCCAGGTACCGGAGCAGCGCTCAATGGCTGGTGCCCCGTCGCCATCCCGAGCATCCCGACGCTGCATCCTGCCCCGCAGCCCGGGGGAGAAAGCAAAATCTCTTTAAAATGAAGCCCAGATCTCTTTGAAATCTCAGAGAAAGGTTTATGCCGATTCTAGGCCTCTGGTTTCTGCCCCGGAAATCTCGCTGTGTAGGAAAGAGATCAACAGAGTTTGGTCCCTGCTATAATTTCAGACATTCTTCTACATTTTTTTTCTTTTTCTTAGAAAGCAATTCATTTTCTTAGAAAGTAATTACACTTACAAGAGGTTTGGGAATCAGATTTTTCTATCAAGTCTCCTCTCCCTCTTTTTCTCTCTCTGTCTCCTTTTGGTCTTCTTGGCTGCTGCAGGGCTTTTTTTTTTTTTTTGTCCCAGATCTGTAATAAAAAAAAATAAATACAGCCCCCCCTCTTTCCCCTCTTCCCCTAGAAATAAATATACAATTTGCTGATTTGCAAAGCCTCTTCCTATGTGGAGGAAAGCTGCCTGCTCTCCCCACGACTCGCTTTCCTGGCCTCCCAGCTCCTTGAGAAAGGAGGAGGGCCTTGTGCATTACAATTCCATTCAATCTCATTCATTCTTGCCTCTTTCTAACGGTCTTTGGACAGCAAATCCACACCAACGGGGGGTCTGAGCCCCCTCCTCACGCCCCCCCCCCCAGCCTTAAACGCACACAATAGCCGTCAGCGAACAGCACAGCAGCAACTTTGAAACATTCAGGCTTCTGGAGTGAAGAATGCCCGAAGCTCCCCAACCCCCACCCCCTCCACTTGTTCCTGGGCTTGACATTTAAAAAAAAAAAAAAAAAAAACAAAACATATAATGATCTTAATTTTAAAAAAGGGGAAGGGAAAAAAAAAAAAAACCAACAATAAAATAATAAAATTCCTCACTTGTGTCCCGCCTGGTTTCGCGGGGCAGAATTCTGGTGTCAAGAATTTCCTCTGCGGGAGAGGGTTGCTCCATCACTCAGCTAATTACCTGCTTCCCCTCTCAGTGCTCTGCGCTGGAGAAAGGCTCTTTCCCCCCCCCACCCCTTTTTCCCCTTTCCCTAGAGATGTTTATTTGGTTGTATCAATCACCAGGACGGTTTCCAGCCTAATTTTTTTCCCAGTTACCTTGCGAAGGCACGGCCGAGGGCTGGGAGCTGCTGGGGGGGGGCGCGGGAAGGCTCCTGGTTATTGTGTGCCTGCAGATGCTGCGCTTGTGCGAGCGGGGCCGGGAGCGGGGACCGACATCCCCCGGCGTGGGGAGAGCGGGGGCTGCCCCAGGGGGACCCCCTGCGTTGCTGTGACTGGGGATACACGGTTCCTCCCCGGCACGACTGGGGTGAGGGGTGCATCCCGGGGGGGATGGGGGACCCTCCTGCTGTCCCTGCACAGTCTCCTGCCTCTCGGGTGGGATGGGAGCGATGAACCATCGTCTGACCCCTCGAAACGCTGCCCCCGGGAAGAGGGCTGCCCTCTCCCTGCCTGCCCAGGCTGGGGGGCTCAGGCCCGACCACCTTATCCTCATCCCCAGCCCCCCCCCGGCTGCTGCGTGGAGCCAGGGCCAGCCTTGGACAGCCTTTTCACAGTTCCCCCACACCACCACAGCCTTTTGCTTTGAGGCTTATATATTTACTCCTCTTTCCATTTTCTGAGTGAAGAAGGTTGCTTTCGTCATCTCTAACCCTCTGCTCGCCCCCTCTTTCCCCGGGGAGCACCCCTGGTCCCAGCAATGCTCCCCCCAAGCCCCAGGACATTGTCCCAGGGTGGATTTTATCTGAGGATGGGGAGGAAAGAGGTCCCTGCGCAGGAGACCCCACTGCCACCCTCGCTGAGCTCATGGTGTCTTTGGATAAGGGCTTCAGCGGTGGTGGGGGGGGTCCCTGCCCTCAGCAGCCCCCACTCCCCTGGATCTCCGGGCACTGCCGACTCTCCCGGTTAAGACCAGAGCCACTGTCCCCTCCCTGGTGGAGGGGAACAGGCCCAGGGACGCTCCCAGTCCTCAGGGGTCAACCTGGCTCTGCTGATACCCCCCCCCAGAGATGGAGGTTTCCTGGCCAGGAGCAATGGGGACTGGAGTGGCACAGGCACCTCCTGGTTTGGTTTAGCTTCCTGGAAGGGGAAGGGGAAAAGGATGAGGAAGGAAAAAGGGAAGAGGACGGGGAAGGGGTCTGCAGTGGGGTCAGGGCTCTCCAGTCCCAGCTCGCTCCCGCACTGGGATTTTGCGGCGGCAGAAAGCACGGGTGGGAGGGGGAGGCCACGGCTTCGCGGCACATATTTGAGGGAAAAGTCCAGTCCTAGAGGCAGCCTGTGGCTACTGCAATTCTTTTAATACAATTAAAAATCAATGACACTCCGTGCACGCACACAAATAAACATCACCCCTCTGCAGCCCTGCTTCCCTGCCCACCCCTTCTTGAGGCCGGTGGGGAAGGCATCTTCTCCAGAGCCTGTTCATTACTGCTCTACTTAGGTGGGGAATTGCTTAACCGGTCTCTCTCCAGTAAATCATATTAACTCCAAGCACAGCTATTTATAAAATGTTCCACAGCCCAAGAGTACGGCATCCAGATCACTCGAAGAAAATTAGGCGATTAGGCGTGCATAATCCAAGCCCAGTGCGTCTACGTACAAAGCCTCGCCAGCCGGCCTGCCTTCAGCTATTCACTGACATTAAAGAAATCACCGTTTTTATTGGAAGCCCAGCCTGGGCCCGAGTCCCAGCCAGGGACGGGGAAATAACCTTTTGCCGGGCAGAGCATTCCCGGGTGGCTTCTGATGGCTGGGAAATGAAGCCCAACTTGGGAAAGTCTCCCTTCCCCAGCCCTGCTTCTTCCCTTCCTGCAGAAGGGCCCCTCCAAACGTATAAAATGCAGCACGCCGGCCTGGGTTTCTCCCCCCTCCTCCTTTTGCGACCCATTAAACGTCTTCTATACATTTCCTCTTCATCTTGTCAAGGCCAGTTGCTCTATGACTGCTGGTTTCCCAGGCAAATCACACCAATTTCTGAGTTGATGTTGAAGGTCCACATTGGCTCAGCAGGGGTCCCAGCGAAGCACTCATCCATGGAGCCGGGGGTCAGGCTCTGCCCTGCTTCGCCAGCTGAATATTTTTTTTTTTTTTTTTTTTTTTTAAAGTCGTGTTGCTCTTTGAACATTTACAGATCTGTTGGCGATGGGGATAACAACAATAACCAAAGGAAGGGCATCCTCGCTGCAGACGTGCTTCTGAGCCTTTCTGAGAGCGAGGATGCCGCGTGGGATGCAGCTCCTCCACCTTTATTTCAGCCTAAACTCTTAAGGCGAGAGGTTTTTAGGAGGGGATTAATGGGGTGCACGTGTGGAACCCCCCCACGCACCTACCCCAGGCGAGAGCTTTTGCCCTGAGCGCCGGGCAGCTGCCGTGCCCCTCGGGGTCTGTCCACGCGCCTCCAAGGTCGCACATGCATATTTTAAAAACGTTATTGGCTGAAGGGTGTGTGGATGGCTCCTCCGTGCCGTGCCCGGGGAGCGCGTAGCGCCGTGGGCAGGCTGCGGGCGGGCGCACACGTGTGCACGGGCAGGAGTGCGAGCGCTTCCCCGCACATCCCGACCCCGGGCGTTCAGGGACGTGCGGCTCCGGAGGTTAAAAATAAAATAAGCCCGGTGCCTGCTTTTGCACCCTGACGCTCTTTCTGCCTTTCTCCCTTCCCCTTTGCCAGCTTTAGCATTTTTAATTAAATTACAAGCCTCAATAATGTTTTCCTAGCTACAGTTCCCCACTTCCTTGTGGAGTAGCGCGCGGAAAGGTATAATTTTGCAAACAGTTTCTTTAAGAGCTGGGCCTGAAGTACCATCAGCGACGTGTGTGAATGGAAAAAGAAACACCTCCACAAAAGAAGGGATTGTTAATGGAGGACAATCCAAAGGGGGCCCACTAAGGCCTGTCCTTTACAATAAGGATGGAGGGCGATGATTTGAATGCAGGGGGCCCTACTTTCAAATCTGGACAAAAACAAAATGGTAATAAGGGTTGAATCCCTCACTGGTCAAAGCAGTGGGCAGCAACTGGTCTCTTTAACTCCCCCCACCCCCTCCTTCCCCCAAATCAGACCCCAAACAAGAGGAACTCTCCTCCTCTTTAACTTTATTTCCTTGATTAGCTCTAAAAAAATAATCGCCCGGCTGGACTTAGGGGAAGTTTTTTAGGGCCGTTTGAAAGGAGAGGGCTCCTCTTCTGCAGGTGGTGAGGGGATGTGCCTCGCTGCGGGCAGGTAAGCACCGAGGGGCTTCTCTTTCTGGGGTGGGGGGGGAGCTTCTGAGGGCTGCCCGGGATTCCCGAGGCAGGAGCCGGGATGCGGCTCGGTAGGGCCCTCGCCGTCGGCGCAGGCTGCACGTAGGGATGCTCCGCTGAGATGCTCTTGCCTCCCTGGCTGCCCTCCCTCCAGATGTTGCATCATTTTGCGGGGTCAGTTCATTTTATAACACTGCTTGTAGCTTCCTCGTCTTGGAGCCAATTAAACCCTCGCATTTTGGGGGGGGGAGGAGGCGGAAGGGAGGGATTGGGGGGGGGGAATTAATAATTACAGTGCTATGTTTAAATACCGCTCGCCACTTATTTAATGGGATTTCGGCAAAATATTGGTAAATGGCTCTGGAAAACTGGGCGCAGGCTCTGCCTGCACCGAGGGCCGCGGGAGGGGGGGTCTGGCTGTGAATGGGCCCTGAATGCAAGGCCGGTGCTGTCCCCCCCCAGTAAACCCCGCCACGATTTCCTCCCCCCCACACCCCATCCATCCATCTTTGCCTTCCCTTGTACGTCCCCACTTACTCATTCCAGCCATGGATGTTTCTCCCAGCTGGGGGGTGCAGGATGGGGGTGCTCTGACCCCTCCCATACCTCGGCACAGCCCCGGACCCCCCAGGCCCTGCTCCCCGCTCCCTGCTTGGGCGAGCCGAGCACGGATCTGCCCCGGGGGGGTATGTGTGTGGGGGGGGAGAATAAAATGAGGCCAAATGCCCCCATGGTGCCGGTGGGCACAGCTGCAGGCCCTCACTGCCCACTTGTCAGGGGCAGCTTTAGAGCTCCGTTTGTGTGGCTATACCGAATGCACCGGGTTATATATATATTTATATATATGTATATATATATGATGCATATATAACTGTGGTGACACGTATATTTATACGGCCGGGCTGCATGTGTGTTTACGCACCGTGTGTGCTCATAACGCCCCGCGTGCTCCAAATCTTTCCAGTTGTGTTTGCACAACTTCAGTGGGTGTAATATACATCTAGTTTTGGCAGATATTTTGCGGAATGTATCTTTAAATTCCTATAGCTCCCGTGGGTACCGAGCCGGTACGTCTGGGGGCTGCTGTCCGTCTGTCCGGACGGGCGAGGACACGTCTCCCCCTCGGAGGCGGCCGCGTTTTTCCCTTTCACACCTGATTTCGGCGTTGTACCCCTCGGCTTCCCCCGCGGAAGCTGAGCAGCGGCTTTAGCGCGGTCATTCCTCCGGTGACCGGCGGGGAACGAGCGGGGAAAAGCCAGGGCTGAGCCCGGCCGGGGCCGCGGCACCGGGGGCAGGGGCATCCCCGCGTGTCCCGTCCGTCCCCCCCCCTCCAAACCCGCGTCCCTTCCCGGGGGGAACTTCAATCCTCAGTTCTGTGCTTGGGAGAGCGGCGTGACGTTAGGCAGTGGCACCAGGTCGGCTATGGGAAGCCCTTTTTCCTAGGAAAAAAAAAGAATGCACAGAGTTTCTTTCTTTTTTTTTTTTTTTTTTTTTTTTTTTGCTTTTAGGGAATACATTTATCCCGAGCCATCCCCTAGGAACGCGCTCCCGGCAGTGGGGGCTTTGGAGAGATTGTTTTCCTCTAAGGAAAGGAGGAAAAAAAAAGTATTGGCACCGTGGGTTTTCCCACCCTTCCTTACAAAATCAGGCCACCTCTTTATCGAAGGTCCCGGGAAAGGGGAAAGGCACCTTCCTGCTCCTGATGTTCCACTCGCCAAGGAACTGGAGAGGGGACAAACAGGCATTTGTGTTTTACTGGGCATCACTGGCCGGCCCCTTTGCCTCTGCCTTTATTTACCGGAACTGCTTCGAGAAGGAAAAAACAAAACAAAAAAAAGACCTCAAGTTTCACCTCTCTTTAAATATTTTCCCTGAAAATACCAGCCTCTCATGGAGGCAGGAGCCTGTTTGATTAAGGAGAGCTTTCCAAAGCAATTCGGCAGCAGGAAACCAGCCCCCGGCAGCATCCGCTCCGGTCCCCGGCCCCGCTCCGAGCCGTGCGGCAGCATCCGCGCTGCGCCTTTAAACGGGGCGGGGGGGATGGGGGGGGGGGGGGGGATCAAGTGTAAATACCTGCAAATACCACTCTGGCAGACATCTCTGCCTTTGATTCCTCTGTGACAAGCATGACAATCCGCTGGAATGAAGGCACCTCGGAGTTCATTATGAGAGGGGAAAACTGCTGTATCTTTGCTGCTGCAGCATCAGACCCGTATTTTCTCCAGCGGAGTTTTAGCCGGGGGGGGGGGGGGGGAAGAGGGGAGGGGGATACATACGTTGAATGTGCATTGAACTGACGCTTTGGTGGCGTCTCAAACCATCAAGCCCCGTCTATCTGGGATGCCGGGGAGAGGTTTCAGTCTCGGGGGGTCGATGGTGCTAAGTTTGATGCAGTAGTTTCTGGAGGGAAGAGGGTTGTTTGTAAACACAACCCTTCTGCCGCTGAAAGGCTGCCGGGTGTAACGGCGGGTGATACACGGTTATGGGGGGCTGTCAGTCCTGCTCTCCCCGTGAAACGCGCTGATAACCTCCCTTTAACGCGGAGATTTAAGGCGGGGGGGCGGGGGGGGGGCGGGGAGGAGGGGGGGGGGGGAAGACCGTCAAATAATTCTTCGCGCGGGGAGAATTCGGATAATGAAAAAGGCGAACTCAAATATTCCTCGCTCAGCCAAAACAAGAACATATTTAACAATGCCTAGTTAAAAATAAAGAGGAAATCTATTAATGTAATAACTAAATTGCTATTATAGGCATCAAAGCACCCGGATGCTTTGAGGTAACTTTATTTCCATCAGTCTTTTTAAAGAGCACAACATTAAAAAAAAAAATAAAAAATCCCTTACCATCCCGCCTCACTGAAACCCTGCCATTTTACTCATTAATTTTGTAATTAATCAGTTAAGAAGTTCTGACTTATTAGATTAAAGGGACGGGGAAATGCAATTCCGCCCAGCCTAATTTTAATAGGCGATTGTGAAATTGCTCTTTTGAGCCTCCTGCATCAGCTCCGTCCCCGCTTCGAGGTGAGGGACCGGCGACCGCAGGAGCCCCGGGGCCGGGGGGACCCTCGAGGGGACCCGCCGACTGCGCCCCCCCGCCTCTTGCCCACGCAGTCCCCGCCGCCTCCCTGCGGGCCCGGGGGCCCTTTGGGCGACCGACCGGTCCCGCGGCCGAGCCGGGGAGGGAAGGCGCTTTCTCGCCCCTTTGCAGCTGGGGAACAGAGGGGGGGCGCAGGGGTCTCCGGTCCCCGGGGCGGCTCCCCTCGTTTACCCCCCCCCCCCCGCCCCAGGGCTGCGGGCATCCCTCCCCGCCCTCCGCCGCTGTCTCCGGGCAGAGGGTGGATCTCCGCCGCCCCGTTCCCACCGCCGGCCCGGGACACGGCCCGTCTCCCAAAATAGAGGGACACCCCCCCGCGCCCTCCGCAGCTTCCCGAGTCCCTATCCTGCCTCTCCCTGCCCTGCTTATTCCTGCACTGCCTGTCCCTCCCCGCCTTTCCCCGGCGTGCTTCTGCACTGCCTCTTCTTGCCCTGCCCTGTCCTTGCTCTGCCTCTCCCTGTCCTGCCTGTCCCTGCCTGTCCAAACCTATACCCGACCTGCCTTGTCCCTGCCTGTCCCTGCCCTGCCTGCTCCTGTCCCCTCACCAGCCTATGAGGCTACTGGCCCCTGCCCTGGTCCCCGGGGCTGCGGGAACAGCAGGAGGTGGATTTGGAGGGAGTGTGGCTGCAGTTTGGGATGGATAAACTGCAGAGCCCACCCGGCCATCGAGCATTTTGGGGAAGGAGGTGGCGAATGGGCAGGTTGGGGCTTCAAAGGGATCCGGCCTCTCCCCATCACCCACAAAAAGGCGCTTGGGCGTTTGCATCCCAGAGGCTTTTTTCCTCTGAGCCAGCACCAAGTGGCAACCAGCTGGCCTGTCCCCAGAGTGACAGCCTTGGGTGGCACGGCCAGCGGCCGGGTGACCTGCTCCCAGCTGTCTCCTCCAAGGACCCTCCACGTTTGCCCTCCCTCGGAGACGCGGTGCGGGGAACGCTGCAGCATCAGCTGCGGCCTCTCCCCGGTGGCTGCACAGCCCCGTGCGGACCCCGCTCCGGGCAGCGGGCAGGGAGCAAGCGAAACAGCCAGAGATTATTTAATTTTACAATATATAGGCTTTGCAATTAGACACGTCCAAATGGATTATTTCTCTACCTCTGCCTTTGATCTTTTGAAAACCAGACAGCTTTATAAATACCGTTCCTCTGTTTTCAGCCATTTTGCATCTCTTGTACAATTAATGTACAGCAGCGATACGTTTCTCTTCTTCTTCTTCCAATTCTTTCCAGAGCAAACAGGCGCTCCTGTCCGCACTGTCCCGCTGAGATTTATTTCTTCTTTCTCCTTGTGTCATCACCGACAGACTGGAATAAAAAACCCATGTATTTTGCTGGACAATTCTGACAAAATTATGGACGAGGCGTAAACCCAATGCCCCGAACCTACTACATGAGATCTGTTACTATTATTAATTTGTAAACCCAGCAGAATTTACACACAGAAATGGATGCTTTATGCTAATTATTTAGTAAAGAATTTTTTTCAGCAATGCAGCAAATCTCTGGAGTTTCTGCGTTTGTTTCGCACTTAAAAGAACTTGGTGCAAATGTAATCAGCACATTAAAGTGCATCTTTCATTAGAGGACAGGGAGTGGAGAGGAATTCTGTCCCACCCATCTCCATGCCATCTATCAGGTGACCTTGGAGCAGTTCATTCACGTGGAGTTCTATGTTTGGGGATTATTATTAATAATAATAATATTATTATCCCTCTTTTCCCCTCCCCATTGCCAAAATTCCCAGCCTCTCCAAGGCGCTCAGGGAAAATCTGCAGGGTTAAAGTCTTTTCCCTGGCTTTGCTGCTGGAGATGTGGCCCATTACCTCCAGAGCTGGAGGTGGCAGAGGTTGGTGAGGAGAGGGATAGGGATCCACAGCAGACTCTCCAGCACCTAGGGGACCTCAGCTTCCCCTTTTGTGGAAGTGCTAAAAAGCGAGTTTTTCTAGGAGAGGAGATGGGTTGAGGGGGTTTAGGAGATCTTGAGTGGTTTCTATCCAAGTCACTCTTTTGTTGCATAAAAATAAAACACAGAAAATGTGCCCCCCCCCCCTCTTGCTGTGCACACAGAGGGGAGAGGAGGGGGCAGCTGGGGAGATGGCCGGGGCAGGGACCCCGTGTAGGACCTGCCTGCAGAGACGTCAGGTCCAGGCTCAGTGCGGTGCCATCAGGGAAGGATTAGTTGAATGTCACCATCTCCGGCACTGAAACCTTTCTTTATCACTTCCAGCTCTGCCTCTCACCTTGCTGGGCTTCTCCCACTGTGTCCCCCCGCCCATCTATACCCTGCCTGTCCCCCTAAAGCATCTCCCCATTATCCCTCAAAAAAAAAAAGGTGAGCAGAGACCTTATCCTGCTTCTTTCTCTTCTTGCTCTCTCTTTCCCCTGCGTTGGTCTCTGCTCCTCCTTTACTTCTCTCTGGCAGACCTTGCCCCCTCTCCCTCTGCAAACCCCCTTTCTGTGAGCAAGCTGTTCTCAGTGGGCATGGACGTGAAAATCCAGCTCGAGATGATAAAATCCACCGGCTTGGCTGGTTCTACCCCTAAAGCTCATCCCTCAGTGAGACACCAGAGACAGACATCGTAAAGGCATTTTCTCCCTCAGCGTAAAGCCATGAATTTTAAGTCCTCAGGACAGAGACCATTTCATATGGCGCGTGTTTGTGTAGACTCAGCGCAAGGCAGGGACCATACTGTTATTTCACCAATATCCCACTCTCCTGACTCCTACAGTGCCACTGTTTCATCTTTACTAGCGACACATATATTTTTACATCCCTTTTTTTTCTTCCCTTGCATCTGTTTGATTTGCTCTTTGGGATTTATAGCTTTAGACATATTGTTTATTATTCATAGTATTGATAACAGGTATCATCCTCCTACGGTAATTAAATAATTACGGAACTTGTTCCGGTTTGGTCAGCCAGAATGCCCCATATGGCAGAAATATACCTTATAATGCAAAGAACTAACATGTACGTATCAGGACTCTAAATGTTAGGTTTAGCTGTCCATAAACTTAAATATGTGCATTTCTTACCCAGTTAGATTCTCCACAGACCCATAAAGCAAGTGATACAGTGAGCTGCTCTTAAGATGCTCTAAGAGCTTGGAGAAATTGGTGAAGAGTGCTACTTCTGTAGGCTCTTGTCACCGTGAATCGGTGATGAGATTCATTGTTTGCCTTTACATCCACTTCTCCGGGCTCTCCCAAGCCCAGGGTGGCCTCTTGTTGGAAACAGGGCACCTGTTTGTGACACTGGGTTTTGTGAGATGCTGCTGAAAAGGGATCGTTACCTTTATTCTGTAACATCTTATCGATTGCAAAATGGCCCTGATGCCACCCTGATCCACCCCTCACCTGCGCAAGAGTCACTCTGTCTGGGGCAGGGGACTGGACCAACACACGGCCCAGATGGTGCCACACATGGATGTTGTGAAGCAGTAGAGCCCAGCCTGGCTGAGAAAGCATCTCCCCACTCATCCATCCTTCACTAACTCCCCACTTGGTGACAGATATAGTTTCATCATGGCCAAAGGAGTTCCCAAGGTTCAGGGAGGCTGGTGCTGGTAGAGACCCTTCACTGCATTGAATCACAGCCATTTCCAAATGCCAAGTGGATTTTTCTCCCCCTCAAATAAAGAAAAGAGGCTGAAGATTATGAGAAGAAAATCAAAGATATCAAAGGTCTGAAGGGTGTTCTCCACGCCTGAAGGTCTGTGTTAGGTTTAGCTGGGATAGCCAGCGCTCTGCATCCCTGCATGTCCCCACTACCCTTCCCTTGAAGGGAGATGAGTTGAATTTTCAGACTCTTCAGTTCGCTTCTTTCCCACAACATGACAGTTCTAGTTCAGCAGAAAGTTCCTTATTTTATGGCCTGATTTCATTCTTGGCCTTTTTCTTCCCATCAGATTCAGTTGTTCTCTGCGCGTGTGATAATTTACTTGTATATTAACAGAGGCAAATCAGACAAATTAGTGGAGTTGACCATGGCCATCGCTCGTGAACCCTCAGAATGAGGAGCTCAATGTAATGGCCACTGAAAACAATTCCTTTCACCTTGCTGTCACTTTTCTCAGATCACAGTTAGAGCAAACCCAAGGACAAGATTAAAAAACTCACATAAGTAACAGGAGCCCCCAGTGAAGTCTGCAGAACCAAACCAGCTTCTGTAACTCCAGGGCTGAAGATGACACTAGGACCACACCGGTATCTCTGGGGTGTTTGATCCAAAGACTGGAAGCTTCTAAACAGGACACCAATGCAAAAGTGATGGGTATCGATGCTTTTAATGTCTTGATGATACAAACCTCTAAAAGGTTAAGAAATACGTCATTGATTGGAGTCAGAGTAAATAGTTAAGGAAAAGAGAAGTTCAGTTACAAAATTACAAGTGAATTATTATTTTTGTTCCCTTTACTCTCTCTCTCCCCTCTGTGTCTGAAGGACAAGCTTTGTCCACACACCAAAGTTTAGTAAAACTGGGCTAAAACCCTAGGGAAGGGAACCATGAAATTATGGAAATACAAATGGAACCAGCGACTTTTTGCCAACCACTCCTTTGTTTAAAAAAAGGGGAGAGCATAATTTTATTGTGCACAATATCAACAAATCTAATTTCTACACTTGAATTTGCAAACCCTGATTTCAGTGAGGTGTCCGTGCCCGGGAATGATCAAGCCTTGAAGATTTTACAAAATTCCTCTATAGGAATTTGTGTGACCCGGTCAAATAATTTATAAAGCCAGTGTTAGGAAAATGAAAACAAACTGTTGATGACCTAGAACATATATATAGAGAGAGAATCAGATGATATAGCACAAGGTCATAAACGCTTAGAATGTTAAAATAAATAGCAGAGCTCTTGAGTTAATGAAAAGCCAGTTAGGCCAATAAACATCTAAAAGAACACATATGAACAAACATCCATCTCTTTAGTTCATTGAATGAGTGCTGTTTACAGCTTTAGCAGATTTTAGGGCCAGTTCCTGTTGGAGTGGGCAGTAAACAAGTGAATCAGATGGTCGCAGTACTGGCTGAATTTCTCAGCCACGTATAAGGGTCCAACAACAGGCGTCCCTGGCTAATTGCTGAGCATTCCCCCAAAATCCAGAGACGCCAAAATGGGGATGCAAGATGCGGGGGGCTATACAGGAGAGATGGGAAGGTACTCTTTATCAGGGAGTGGAGCAATAGGATGAGGGGGAATGGTTTTAAACTGAAAGAGGGGAGATTTACACTAGATATTAGGAAGAAATTCTTTGCTGTGAGGGTGGTGAGACCCTGGCCAGGTTGCCCAGAGAAGCTGTGGCTGCCCCATCCCTGGAGGGGTTCAAGGCCAGGCTGGACGGGGCTTTGAGCAACCTGGTCTGGTGGGAGGTGTCCCTGCCCAGGGCAGGGGGTGGAACTGGATGATCTTTAAGGTCCCTTCCAACTCTAACCATTCTATGATTCTATACTCGCACACCTGACACGCTATGCACAGCCTGAGCTAATGGGTTCCGTACAAAGGAGATACAAATATGTGACAAAAGAGAGTCTACCACCAACCCCGAAGGCAGAGCTTGAAATCTCTTCTGCATTGTTAATATCCAGTGCTGGCCCAGGGGCTGGAGCCTTCTGCACGGCATAAGTCTGAGCCCGTGTAGTCAAACAGTAGTGGGTCGGTCAAGAATATCTCTTGTTCCTTCTTTTATTTTGCTCCAACCTCCCTCTGCAGCTGTTTCTTACCCAGCAAAGACTCGTATCCAGGTTCAGCTTTCACCTCTGCGCTATGGTGTCCGTCCTGACCACGTCACCCTCCATCAGGGGGTGATCTGTGAGTTACCCAGAGCGTTGAATTTCACCCCGAGTATAGGCGGGGAAGGGAGGAAGGCTGCAGTTTGCATTTTAAATCCTGAAAACATATTTTAAGGGCTCTGCTTCTGTCTGTTCTCCAGTTCCTGAGAAAAACTCAGCTAAGGAAAGATTTTGGTAGAAACCCAAAAGTGACATTCGCCTGCCTTTTCCAGGTAATGCATATGCATGCATGCAAAACTCAGGCATTGGTTGTTTCTGCCTCAGGATTAAGAGCTATGGCATGAACAGAAATAGAAGCCCATCTTTACAAAATTGCTTTTAAAAATTCCATATGCCGGTTGCATACCCTGCAAAGATGTAGAGCTTGAGTAGCGGTTGAGGAGATGGGGCTGCCAGCCAGGAACATGAGCAATAAGCTCCGCTTCCCGGCAGGTCTGTTCTTTGTCTTCGGGTCACTTCTCCTTCCCTGGCCTGTTTTTCCTTTTCTGGAAGCAGGGGGGGATGTTAATGCTAAGTATTTATTTGTGTCTCAGAATAGTCCTCAACAGGCACACTTTGTTTGTGACCCCACGTTTGCCCAAATATCCTGAATTCCTATGAATGGACCTTTATGTTTGGCATGTACCAGAAATATAGGGATGGCTCTCAAAACTACTGCTTAAAACCCATCTGGGTTTTAAAGGGGTAAATGGCCCATCAGGGTTCCAGGAGTTATGTCTGAAGAAGATATGTAGGATAGCTTCCTGAAATAGAGAAAAAAATGGAGATTATTTTGGAAGAGGAGTGTTCTGAACCCCTCTGCCATTTAGCAAAAAAAAAAGCAGCCCTGACTTTGGTTGTCATTAGGAAAACAGCAACCCGAGTCCCAGTTGTTCTCCATCCCGCTCTGAACGACATCGGTGTAGAAGAAATCTTTTCTGCTTTTAAAATAAAATGAGAACGCTTCTCAATGCCAGGGCCATTTAAATTTACAGTGAAATAACTCCAGGAAATGACTCGGGCTCCAATTTGTATTCCCTGTGTTTTTCTCCAGCTGAGGAACACAAAGTTAGGCTCTGATGGCTGGATGGTGAGTGTCCAGCCCCACCGCCCTGCCAAGCTGATTTGAATGTAAAAGCAGGAGCCGAAGGAGCCATCCGGAGCAGAAGACGCAGCTTTGCTTTCTCCAGAAGCTGCAAAGGGAGGGTCCTCGCCGAGGTGACACCCTGCAAGAGGTTTTTCCCATCCCTGGGATGCAGGAGGGGATGGAGAGCGGGGCCGGGCGGCTGCTCCCGTCTGCCTCCCCTGGCTCTTTGTTTGTCATAAAAGGTGGACCTTCCCGGGAAGGCTGCAAGCGGTGCCACGCCACAGGAAATGCTCAGCAGCTAAAAGGTTTATGGTTTCTGTCAGGTGCAACTGAACAAACCCAAAAAACCAACCACATGAACTGAACAAGCCATAGGAACCTTGTAGATAAAATGCTGGAATTATTCGGGGCGGGGAGGGGGATAGGTTGAATCTACAGTCAGGAGCCTGGAAATAGTGGAACGGTTCTCTCTTGCCTTTCCCTGAGTGGCGTTGCAATATTTTGGAGTTTGCATTTTCCCTCTTTCCAGGCGTCTCTCACAGAAAGGAATTCTTTGGGTTGGTTTGGGAGGTCTGGGGTTTGCCATTTTCTTTCCCTTTAAAGCTCCCGTTGGACATGTCAGGGCCCTTCCCGATGATTTTCCTAGCCCTTCATTAATCCTTTTGATTTAGTTTTGCTTGAAGGGAAAATAAGGTGTTTCCTGCTTATTTCTAAGAAAATTCTCCAGTCTGCTTTTGTAGCTGCTACAGCTTTATTTTTAAAAACTCGGCTTTTAATCTGAGAAAGCATTCTGAAGCGGCGTGTTTTTAGCGTGAAAATTTGCATTTGCTTTAAACGTGTTTGCGTGATTCTTAATAGCGGAAGTTTTATATTTCCCACAACTTTCATGATGTTTAAAGTCAATCAAAAGAAATGGTCTTAGGGAGGAGTAATTGAATATACCCTCTGCGGAGACAATTTGAGACAGGTTTAGTCTTTTTTTTTTCGAAAGATTTCAGCTTTCCGGGATCTGGGTTGGAGCCTCCTTCTCCTGTGATTAACTGGGGCATCGCCGTTGTCTCGGTGGAAATATGAACTAGTGCCTTTTTTTTTTTTTTGTTGTTAAAGCCTTTTGAAGTCAGTTTGGAGGATGAATTCCTAGACCCAAATTGCTACCGTGAAGCTGCGTAGCCCTGGAAAAAAAAAAAAATAATCAGAAATGCCATTAGCAGGCAGCTAAGAGAGCGAATACCTGTTCACGAGCCTCTTTGAACACAGATAGGTGAGCGGTACGAGAATATGACCGCACATAAATTGAGCATGAGGCTATGATATCATTTTTTTTTTCTATATTTATATTTTCAGACTTGGAGCTTAAAAATGTTTTGAAGTTTTTGTGTCAATTGTGAGCAGGCTCAGCGAATCCCCAGGTTCCAGCAGGATATGGTCTTATCCTTTGGGTAAAGTGGCAGATAGAAAAGAGTGGCCAAGGAAGTTTTACATCATTAAGGGATGAAATAAGATCCACATTAAAAAAGGTTTTTCACTCTCTTCCCTCTCTCCTTCCTTGCATTGGGATGATTTCTATTTTATTTATGGATGTCGAAGAAAATAGCTTCCTTTTTTTCCTCTAACAAAAAACCTCCACAAAAAACAAACAGAAATTAAGGCTGATTTGAGCTAAGAAATCAACATTTGAAAACTCAGCTGAACTTGCCCATTCCCCCTCCTGTCATTATTCTGCATAAGCTGGATCCATTTTTCCCCACTGCAATCAGCTGGGAAGGAGAACTTCCACTGATTTCAACAGGAACAAGCTAGAACATGTTAGATTTAAATATTTGAATCCTCAGCTGCGCTACCCGGGCATGTCAATCTGTCTTAATACTTTATTTCAGGTTATTATATTAACAAAATTCAATGATATGCTATAATAAAATTGCATTACATGCCATCTCTGTGTTTTGAGCTATCGCACTCCGTGCGCACTGACATTCCTTCTCTGCCTGTGCGTGAGTGATCGCATGTGAGCTGTTTTTCTAAATGTGCTTTGACTACGCTACATTTTTAATTCTTCAAGAAAAAAAACAACCCTTGGAACACCAACCAACCAACCCCAGGTATTTCTTAGATGGTGAGAAGAGATGCTCTGAGATTTGTATCTCGAATAATGCAGAGAGAAAGAGCGAATGCTGTGGGGTTGGATATAGGCTGTCAGACATTACGGCGAGCAGCACTAAGGGATACTTCAGGCAAAAGAGAACCCAGATTAGTGACCTATATTAGGAATAAACTGATCATGCACCACAAACATGATTCTGTGATTAAAATCCTCCCTGGTGTACAAGGCACAACTGATGCAGAGTGTGCGCGTCGAGGCACACAAAGCAAAACAGCGTCACTGGGAGAGTTAACTTTTTAAATCTAGTTCTGATGAAACGTCGAAAATACAATATATTGGGGGGCGTCGGTTCTTTGTAGCCCTGAGACACACGGCTCGGACACACGCGTGGCTGCAAGGCAGGAACAGCAAGAAGGGGAAGAAATACCAACCATACCCAAACGTGGAGCTTAATCTCTCTATTATTTAGAGACAGAGAGTCTGTTGCTGCTGACCAACCTCACCGGCTTTCAGACATGTAACCTGGCTTAGAAAACCTCTTTTTTGCTAAATTTGGGCTAATTCTGCAGAACTTGGGTTTGGTTCTGGATTGCCTTGGTTCTGGTTTGCTCGCCTCTGCTCAGGGTGGGTTCCGGGGCTGCTCTGACATCCTTTGCTGAGTCAGGTTCTGCCACACGCAGCACGGCTGCATCTGCTGGGAACGCCAAAAAAAAAAATGTGCATTTTTAACTATTTCATGCATGAGGTCATGCTGCAGCCAGCGGCCGCCCTGCGATGGAGCCAGCCAGGGCCACTCGCTGGGGACGGTCACTCCAGGAGCTGGCTCTGGGGAGTCTTTTCTTCTCCAACAGACGGTTTAACCCTTTCAGCTTTCTGACAGCTGAATAAATAGGCAAATGAAGCGGGGCTTAATCTAGTGTCCACCCCCTCCAAAGGCCCTGTGCTAAAGAACTTAAGGAACTAATTGCTTCAGTAGTGTTATTGCTGCCCTGCCCCTGCTGAAAGACTGCTGGAGGTTTGCCTTCGGTCTGTGCTCTAAGTGCCGCCTTTATTTTGTTAGAATTTACTATATTTCCATATTAAAACAGCCAGTCCGGGGCGGAGGGCGGGGGGGGGGGAGGAGGGAAATGGAAGAAGAAAAGGAAAAGAAAAAGAGAGACTCATTAAAACTGCATCATGTCACCCGGCTGAACTTCCCATCCCTCCACTTCCCCCTTCAATCAGCAGCGAGGATCACAATTAGATGTGATGGCTATTCCTAACAGGCGGCAGTTAACGCCGGCTGCTCCTGCTCTGGCTAAAGCCGGAGAACCCTCGCTCATCCCCTGCGAGCTGATAACTGATGAGGCTCCATTTGCCAAATAAACCTCTCCCAGAAAGGAGAGGAACCGTAGGGCTTCAGCCCCTCCATCTCCGGTTCCTTTTCCCGCTCGGCGAGCGGCAGATCCCCTCCCGGGCTGGGGCTGCAGCCCCACATCCTGCCCGCGGAGCCCAGGGACCCCCCGGCCAAGGGTGGCAGCGACGCTCAGCGTCACTCAGCCAGAAAATTTGGTATTAGGAGTGGGAGAAAAGGTCACCTTGGAGGATCAGAGATAGAGAGTTAAAAGAAAGGGGCTAGGAGTGGGAGAGAGGGAGGAGGTATGGGGGGAGGCTGAGGAGGGAAGGGGGGAAGGGGACGCAGGATTTCTAAGCAGGCCTGACCCGGGAGGATAAAATATCCTGTTTTCATTGGTTCAAATGAACCATTAGGGAGAGAGTAATTTGTTGACCTTTTTGCTGCCTTATCATGAGATGAACAGCCTTAACATGGACTTCACGTTTGCCTTAACCCCACCGTAAATCATAGAAGAATCGATTTTTTTTCTTAAAATTTTTTTTTTTCTTGGCAAAATATATAAATAAATAACAACAGCCAGGAAACCAGCTTGTATTTTGAGGTGATCTCGCACAGCAAGGTCAGGTAGATACGTGCATTGGTTAGACACCTTATTTGTTTTTGTTCTCTTTTGGCTAAGCAAGTGGGAACCAGGGCTGTGCAAAGGCTCTGCTTCCTTTGGGAATTAAAAACTGGAGGACAGTGATTTTCCTCTTATTTCCATCAGCCTGGCTTGGCAGTAGTTCCAGTGAAGTCAGTTTACACTCTCCTAAAGCCGGTCTCTTTCCCCAGCTCCTGCAGATAGTCTGGCATGATTTTGGCCTACGAAAGGCAGGACCGACATGAGCGTTTGGTTGAAATGACAGTTTTAGAGTTCGCTGTGGACCTTCCATGCAAGGTTGCCATCTGTGCAAGGAAATCGAGCTCGCGGAGCTTGGAACGTGTCAGCTTGCTGGGGGTGTACCCAGGGGCTGCTCGTCGCTCAAATCCTGCGAAGGACTGGCTTTTCTGGCTTTTCACTCTAAACCCTGATTTTCAAACTTTGGAGAGGCTTCACAAAAGTCTGGACACTGAACGCCACCAGCAGATACACCCAAAATATTGCAGTAGACCCAAGCATTTTCTAAAAGCGTTGGAAGTTGTCTGCTTTGGCATGGGAAGAGACCACCAAAAAGCTTTCCCTACGGGCAGGTTGGGTTTGGATTATCAGTCCCGGGGATTCTTGTGTTTGCTGTTAGGGATGAGGTGGGATCTTGCCAGACAATTCCTGCACTTTGAGGAAATTCAGGCTCAGCTGCAGCTCCTTACCGGTGGCTCCGTCCAGCTGAGCCGGTTCAATGGTTCCAATCTGTGTGTAGCGTTTCGTTCAGCTTCACTCGCGATACCTTGTTGTCTCTCTCTGGCACACGGGGGGAACCGTACCACTTTCACACTGGAAAAATTGACCAACTCCATGTAGGAAATTACTTGAAATTATAGGATGGCCATGATTTTTTTACTTTGCGACACAGGTATGTTTTGTGCTTCCATTGAGTCTCTTATTACAGGAAATTTAGATACGGAGCAGAAGCATCTGGCCTTCAAAGAACTCTGAAATTGCCATGGGATGTTATGATAATGCTGCTTTTATGTGACTGATCTTTTCCATTTGTCCTTTGCTCTCTAGGTAACAGCTTGGAAAATGTCACCTTTTCGTAGGTAAAGAGAATGCTATTCTGTGTAGGGTTTGTGATATGAACTTTTATTATAATCATTCTACATGAGATGCAGATCTTTAAGCAGCCAGCAAATTCTTGTCAAATGAACCCAAATCAGGAAGGTCAAACGTTCTCATGGAGAATGTGAGATAAGGATGACTTCTGTGCCTGTTCTCGAATATAGCATCTTCTTTGATTGTTCGGAAAGATATTTAAAATTACTTCTAGCAGCAGGCTGGGTAACAATATACCCGTGTGTGCCAGGCTAAAAATAACCATTGGAGCTGCATTTGTGCTACGCTGTGAAGTATGTGATCACTGGGAGAGATTTCAAAACTTACTTTCTTTTTCGCTTTCTGCCTTACATTAATTACATTTTTCCTATATATCTTTAACATATTGAATATCAGGTTTTCTTCCTCAATTGCACATTCACCTTGGGTTTTGGAAGGTGTTGCTGAATTTGTAGTGGTAGTGTAGCTACTGTGAAGGTGGATTTTATTACATTAAGAGTTTAAAGAAGTTACTGCTAAAATAAATTATAACCCAAAGAACAAACACATAGAAACAGGCATTTATAAAACCCTATAGCAACGGTATAGAACCTGTAGTTTAACGAAATATCAATGAAAAATCAATTATAGAGCTTTATTTTAAAACTGTTCCTATGCAGTGCTTGCAAAGTAAATATTACAACATGCTGTTATATGAAGGCCAAAAATGTATTAGTTAATCCAGCTTCTAAACCGAAGTGGAAAATGAATGAAACGTGTGTTAAAAGTGAAAAAAAGAAAACACAGAGGAAATTAAGGGTGAAAAAAATCCCTTCTAACAAGTTTTATTTTCTGTTCTTCTTTAAGCCGATAGCTGATAGCATCCTTCTACTGAGCTCGAAGTAAGAGAGAGAGAGTGTGTTTGTGTGTGATGGGGAAGGATCACTCTTCCATGGTTCCTAGACAGGGGATTTCATCCTTCTTCACGCAGTCCCAGCACTCCAGGACTCCTGCTGAGGGACAGGGACATCCAGAGCTCAGGGACTGCTGTGGTAAAAGCCACCGGTGGTTCCAAGGACGTGTAGGTTGTATGACCAAGGCTCTGGCCAAGTTTCCGCTTGCAGTGCAGATGTAACCAGAGGGAACTGAAGCTCAGTGGAAGCTGGGGCAGTTGGTGCCTTTGGAAGATCTCCATCCAGCATCACCCTAATCCAATCTTGTGTGTGTGTGTCTGCTGTGTAGAATCATAGAATGGTTTGGGTTGAAAGGGACCTTAAAGACCACCTCGTTCCAACCCCCTGCCCTGGGCAGGGACACCTCCCACCAGACCAGGTTGCTCAAAGCCCCATCCAGCCTGGCCTTGAACCCCTCCAGGGATGGGGCAGCCACAGCTTCTCTGGGCAACCTGGGCCAGGGTCTCACCACCCTCACGGTAAAGAATTTCTTCCTAATATCTAGTCTAAATCTCCCCTCTTTCAGTTTAAAAACGTTACCCCTCATCCTATTGCTACACTCCCAGATCAAGAGCCCCTCCCCAACTGTACTCTTGCTGTGGGTACACAAAGGTACTGATTGTTGTAGGGACAGTCATTTGCTTTCATTCCCTCCATGTTTCTCAAAACAAGTCAGTAAAATGCCCATATAAAGAAAATTTTATTTCCAAATTGTTGTGAAATTCATGGTTGAAAATTTTTTATTAAGCACCTCTAAATTTATGTAGTAAATGCAGACAGTTAACAGCAAAAAGACAACAGGACACTTTGCTTATGTGGCCACCAGAAACCTGGGGTGCCCAATAGAGGAGAGGAGGCATTGGTGTGCCTGTTTGCTGTTGAAGAAACCGAGATATAAACTGTGGTGGTGTGGGGCAAAATCCTAAATTGGGATGAGGACAGGACCGGGACCTCACGGAGGAGCCTGAGGATGTGTGAGGTGGTGTGGGCTCTGCCCCCACCCCCAACACTGTGGATGATCCATGCTCGGCCACCACATCTCCTGCACCCAGCACCCACTGACGTATCCACCCAGCATCTATTATCCTTCCCACTGGGGCTCCCAGGATCGCGGATCACCTCCATTTCTGAACCTTAACAAACACCTGAAGGTGACTGCTCACACCTTTCCTCCTAAAATGTAGCTAAACCATGAATTCCAGCTTTCGTGAAACCCAAAAGGAACAGGAAAGAGGCTGGATCCATCCACCCCCTTCCCAGTCCCTGTATTTATCTGCCTGCGGAATATGCTGGGAGGTGGCTGGCAAAAGCTATATTTCGATAACAAGAATGAAACGAACATGTGTACACAGTTGTTTTCCCTGACTGGGGTCTGTGTAGTTCCTCCGGAAGGTTAATAAATGGTATGCAAATCCTCTTAAATGGCCGTGTTTACACCAGAGCTTAGTGGCTCCAGCCATGTCCTCTACTTTTAACTCCCTAAGTTTTCGTGCAAAAAGAATTTGCTTCCCCACGCTCTTTAGAGCTCTCCCAGGTTTTGTTCGTGCTTTTGCTCAGCTATCTGTTCTTGGGATCATAAAGGACATCACCAGAGGGAAAAAAAAAAAAAAAAAAAGGCGCTAAATTTGCCTTATTTAGAAAAAAAAAAAGAAAAGAGAAAAAAAAAAGAAAAGAGAAAAAAAAGATGTTTTGCTTAAAGACAGGAGGCTACTGTAGTGTAAAATGAATGATTAATAAGGATAAGAAAAACCTAGTTCAACAGGGCAAATGCTCAATAACAGCTCGTTTAATCATTGGCAGATTAGCTGCAAATGCAAAGTGTCTGCTGCAGCACGGTGTTGACTCCTGCTGTAAAGTGTTGGCTATTTCTCTAATGACGGCGTAACCTTTCATTGTGCATTTATTTTAAAATCCAGCCCTTAAATGTTGGAGTGTTTGAATCTTTCTTTTTCTTTTTTTTTTTTTTTTTTTTTTTTTCCCTGCCTCCTCCTGCCCTCAATGAATTTTACAACGCGGGAACACGCTGTGAGTTGTGTCACCTTTGCAAATATTGCCGACCTGGAGTCGTGTCTTTGGGGGGCGAATCAGATTTCATAAGGTACAGGCTCAGCTTTGGCAACCACCGACTTCTCTCTCTTTGATTTCGTTTTCTGGCAGCGCTGATGCTGTCCCTGCGTAATCGTCCTTATGAGAACCAAGTACACCAGAACGAGCGCAGCTATTTGCTGCCACGAGGAGAGCTGTCTAGCTTTGAGAAAGACATTGATGTAAGGTCTTCTCTTGAGCAACAAAATCATTGCAAACAGGGGATCTGATTCACGAAGGTGCTTTTTAAAAATATAATTCTTTCTCTTGCTAATTTTCCAAAGGGTCATTTGTTGTATACGGATTGTATTTATTATTTGCATCCATGATGAACATAGGAGTCTCTTGCTAATGGGCAGTGGGCTCCCTGAGGAAAGGTCTGAGCAGCTCTCCAGGATGGTGATGTGTCCTCTCAGCTTTCCAAACCAGGGGAGACAGTCAACGGCCATCACCCATGGCCTCAGGTCTGCAGGGCCCAACAAGGCAGCATCTCCTGCTCTCTTTAATAGGAGAAAGGGCTGTTTCCCCACATCATCCAAGAAGCCCTTTTCTGCACCTACTTCAGCTTTAGTTTACCTTGCCTAAGTGTGGGCTACCACCTCTAGGTTAGTTTGGGACATGAATCAAGGTATTGGCATAAAAGAAGAAGGTTCTGGCCAAATAAAGGTGCAGAACTGGTGAATTAGACCTAAGATTAATAGAGACAGCTGGGCTGGGAAGGAATCTCTTCATTATTCACAGTGGCCTCCGTGGCTAAGCCCTGGCTGCTATTTGTCACATCTTTGGTGGAGCTGGCCACTGGCCTCATGGCATCGCTGCCCACGTGCAGGTAAGTTCTGTGATAACAGGATAAGCAAAGAGACAATTTCCCTGATCACACATAAAACATCTGGGTTCTGCTCAAATTCACGGCATAAAGAAAAACGCTGTTTGAAAAAGGCTGGGCGAGCAGCAGTGCAAACGCTGTATTTAAATACGAGTTCACAGTCATGTTATTAATGGTTCTCTTTCTCATTAGTATTTTTGTTAAACACCATCATCATCCGGAGTTTTCAAATAGCAGGGACTGTTTATCAATAAAGCCTACTTCTTTACCGAGCTCCCCGTTCTTTCCCTCCTGGAACGTGTTTGACCGGCTTTCCTGGCACTCAGGCTTTGCGTCGCACTGTAATTCCGCAGATCGCCTGTCACGTTGCCGAAGAGATAGAAACAAAAGTAGTGTGTATAGGAATTTGATCATTTGAGCTGGTTTTAAGCTCATTTCAATTAACTTGGTAAACTATTGGAGATAAGCTGGCCCTGCCTGGAGTCACCTTCACTGATAGTCGGTAGCGGATGTGAGATATATGAAGTTCAGCATAGATTCAAATTTATCCCCAATAACGATACAGCGATGAGAGGCTGATAATGCACACTCTGTCATTATCTTTAGCACTTTATATATATATTTGGCTTCCATGGCAGAAATGTTCTCGTGGCTGTTGTAAGTGAGGCATCACCTGTGTAACAGATTTTCTGACGCTTTCACTTGCTTCTCAAATTCAGAATAAGAGGTGTGAGCGCGACGGGCTCCGAAGGTGGTGGGAAGATGGAGGAAGACACGGGAGAATCGCAGTAGCTATCGGAAGGTCTTACGCAGACTGGTGGCATTTGCGTTCCTTGTTTCCAGGTGGGACTGTATCACAAAATCCGTTTTTTAGGTGGATGACAGCATTACTCTCCAGCAGGACAGGGCTTTCCAGAGCATGTAACAGCCTTAAGAGCATGAGTGCATCATCTTTGGCCTCTGGCATCTGCAGAAACCCTTTCCTGGCAGCCACCTGGCTCTGAAGGGACATCAGCATAAGCAGCTCCATAGAAATCAAAGCCAACGTGAACAAAGGTGTAGGAGCTTCATAGAAAAGCTGTTTCCGAAAGCTTGATTACAAATCCCAAATACAAGGTTGAACTACCCTACAGCCCACCACAGCCAAATACCTGCTTTTGTAAACCATCCCACAAGGAAGCTCTGCTACAGCGAGTATCAGGCAGTTAGAGGCCCCCAAGCATTGGCACTTTTAGAGATGATCTCTATTTTAGAGATCAAAGCTCATGACAACATGCAATTATGTTTAGAAGAGACAGGTGATCAGGGACTCAAACTTCGCATAGGGAAGACGGGCTTGGCATAGGAAACAGGGAGTAATGCTGAGGTTTCTTGTCTGACTGCTGGTCACAGGCGGAGGATTGACGTTATTAAGATATTAACTGAGTACCCAGTGAGGGAACGTTCACTGTAAGTTGTTCAGCTGTACTGTCCACACTGAGCTTGTGTTATATTCCCCATCCTATTCAGGACTTTTTAAAAAACAAAATATATAACCAAACTGTCAGAACTTGTTTAATTAGCAATTCTTTTTCTCTGGCGTAAATCTTTTCCTTTTAATTTGAAAGAGTCCGTAAAAATCTAGGTACGTACTCTTTGTTCCCGTTGGACTGGTGTTTGTTTCAGTGTGTGATATGTATATAAATAACAAATGCAAAAATCTGGCTTCTGCTGGCTTTCAAAGGCGCAGGGATAGCAGGGCTGTAACGAGCAGGGAGCAAGGCGTGCTGCTGGGCACTGGGAAAAGCGGCTTTGCTCTCCCTCTGGCTGGGGTGCTCCACTCCATGGGGAACAAAGCCCAGCTGTACCCAAACTATGGAAAAAACCCTATGGATGATGCCCCTGAGTTTTTGGTGTATGTTTTCTGATCTCTTCTGTGAAGCGCTTAGGCTGTGTCCTCTATTATGTGTGTGTTTTCTGTGTTTCTCTGACACCAGACCTATGCTATTAACTGCTGGGTTCTCTGTGGTGAGGAATGGGGAGTGTGATCAATAACCAATATGTATTTCATAAACACTTAGCCAAGGTCAGTAAAACAAACACAGGAACAGACACACAGTCCCCTCATGCTAAGTCTGTGGGGCTCTAGGGAATATTCATCGCTATTGGGGTGCAGGTGTTATTTCTGCTTCTCTGTTTTAATTCAGTTGGTCCCTGAAGAATCCTTATGGGCTTTGGAGACCTTCTGGCCACACCTTTTATCAGTGAACACTATCCATCTGCGGCACCGCGCTGGCCTTTCCTGTGACCTATCCTCTCTGTGACCTTGATTTTGCCCCACCACTAATCTGTAGAGCCAGTTCTGGCCCCTCAACTGTTTAACCCTTCACTATTGTAGATCTGCTTTTTCTTACACCACAATGGAAGCAAAAAAAAATCAGCTGTAGGAGCAGCTCCTGCTGCTACAGAGATGGCCAGAACCAAGGGAGGCAGGTGGACACATTTAACTAATGAGTTTTGCTGGAGCATTTGGGCCAGTGATTGCCAACAGACACTGAAGGTCATTTGAAACACTTGGGTGCGATACTGGTGCCTTACACAGGTGGGACCACTCACATTAAGTGGTGCAGCCAAGTTTATAAGGTCAGTAAAAGGAGCTGTTTCTTCTTCTTTCTGATCCTTGAACTGCTCAGGTCTTTGTGCTTCTGAAGCCAGAAGGTAAAAGCTCTGTCTTTAATGATTTTTATCTTAAACTGTTCTTTATAGAAGTGCTTTGTTGGACTAGTTTTCCAGACTTTGGAGTAGCCAAAATATGGATTGAATGTTTGGACTAGTGTGGTTATTTGAAAACCTGCCATCCTAAATAAGAGAGAGCGTATCTGCACGCTGGTGATTAGGCCCTGGTGCTGCTCTGCTCGGATTAAAAGCCCTGTTTCTCTCCCTGTCAAACACTGTAAGGAAGGAACTTCATCTCTGTAAACCATCCAGTTTAAGTATTTGAACACTAAGTGGAAGTTTCTGGTGATCAAAGTAATTTCCTTGAATAATGTATTCATACATAAACCTGAAAGAAATGTCATAATTGCAATAAGGTGTCTCTGGGGAGTTTGGTTATCATGATATAATCACATCCCCGGAGAGCGAGAGGCACGAGGCATAGCCTTGTGCTTAATAACACCCCAAGGGTGTGATTATCTCATAGCAATCGCACCCTCATTGTGCCATGTGGCCTGAAGAGCTGCAACAGGGATGGAAAGCCACAAAAATTTAAGTGGAGGCAACAAAAACATGGAAACCTTGGGTATTTGGACACCAATTTCAGCATTTTTTTAGATAAAAAGAAAAAAGCCAGGAGCAGCATGGTAAACAGCAGAGTGAAGCTGTTTTCTTGCAGAGCAAGAAAGAATGGGATGCAGTATCTGTCCTCAGCCATCTGCTATGCCTTGTCCTGCCTTCCCTCTTTTATTTTTTTTTTTATAATCCACCAAGTTGAATTAATGTGGTAGGGCTCGTTCTGACGCGGCATGGATCTGACAGTGCGTTGGCAAAGTGGCACGCTGCCTGCGGTACCTGGGCACGGGAGGCAGATTGCTGCCTTCTATGGAGAAAAGGACGAGGGGTGGAGGATGGGGAACAGAGCAGCTCCGCGCAAACCACCCTCTCCCCATCCTCCTCGCTTCTCCTGGGCTCCTCCTGCTCCGGGGCAGTGGGAGAAGGGAGGGTGCCATTCTGGTACCTTGATGGGCAAGGCAAGTGGGATGCTGTGTTCGATGGTTGCCACGCTGTTTGTGTAGGAGGCTCTGAAAGCCTTGCTCCTTGGTGTGGATCTACAAGTTGGATATAGAGGAGAGATTTCCCTGCAACAGCCAATATGGCTTAAAGTTGTGTTATCTTCTGTGCAGCTTCTCTGTTGGTTTCCGTGGGGGTGCGATGCGAAGGAAGGGTGTTAATAAGGTGTTTGCTCCTTCCCCCTCTGCCACCATTGCTCCTGGTCTGGAGATGCAGAGCATGTTCCAAGACCTTCAGATGCTGCTGCTGAGACCACTCTGAACAATCCTGGCAATAGGATGTGGATGGGACAATTGGGTGCAATATTAAAAGAAAATCACTGAGGTCTGGTTGTGTTTAACTGTAAGGGCAAGAGGAAAGAGTAATGAATTCCCAGCCCTGTTGCTTTGGAGGGAGTCTCCTCATGCTGCTCTCGGAGATGTTTTCTGAGATCCACTCCCACATCTTTCCTGAAATGAAGCCCTGAAGGTGTGCAACGCTTATCAGGAAAAGGGACAGTCAGAAATGCCAAAAAAATGGGGTTTGTGGTAGATATTTTGCCTAATTCTCAAGCACAGCCTATCCAAAATATAACCATATGGGCCCATTGCTGCAGAATTTAATTGGAACCATATACTATTCATCAGGGAGAGAGTCAACACCTTCTCTAAGTCTCTCTAGTCCCTGTCACTAGAAAGACACAATTTTGACTCTCTTTTTTTGGTAATATAGGAATAAAGTAGTTGCCCAGAAAACAGGAGGTTTCTGGCTTTCCTCCCTGCTCTCCCTGCCCCAGCTCAACGCACACAACCTTTATGTGCAGAAAAGAGGCACCTCCTATATTCACAGGATGCTGCAGGAAATAGATCATGTTTATAGCTGTTAAAAAAAAAAAAAAAATATCTGTTGTTTGAATCTATTGCGTACTCTCTAAGGTTTGCAAAATCAGAGTTGTTTGTGGGAGAAATAATTTTTTTTTTTTTGTACTGAAAGCCGGCTGGTGGTTCTGTAGGTACGAAGTAAAAGATATTTCATTGTGTGCTTTGTGGTTTGCGATGGCTTGCAGATGTGGGTAGGAAGGAAGAGAAGGGCCAGAATTCCAGTGGTGCCACAGTACAGCGCTTCTGGCCCGTTTCTGATTGTGGCCTTAAGGGTTTTGTAATAAAATCATCGTCGCTTTCTGTAGCACAGTCTTCCCTGGCTTAGTGTGTCCTGTCATTGCTTTACTCTGCTTTTAATGGCTGCAGCAGAAGAGGGAGGACTTTTTTGGTAGCTAATGAAGTGTGTTCTGAGCTGTCTGGGGTGGCAGGTTTGTGTTTTGGAAGCCCAAATGAAAACTTTGTGAGCGTTGGGTGTGTTTGGGATCAGCCAGCACTTGTTTTGGGTGCTCAAGCCAAAAGACAAGGGCTGCCTGTTTCCCCGAGCGGGGCCCTGCTCTCCTCCCCATCCCGACTCCACCGGTTCTCTGGGACTGGGAGCTCGGGGGATTTATCAGATGCTTTTCCTTAGTTTTGTGAGATTTTTTATATATTTCACAGGGCTGACAAAGGGTGGGTAACAGACTCGGTAGGACCGCACTGTCTCAGCCGGGTATTGGACCAGACCTCTCGAGATGGGCAGAGAAGGTGTTTCTCTTCTGAATAGTTACTTTTCTGCATTTTGGGTACAGGGGAGCCTCTTCTAGAGACTCTCTTTTAATTTGGCTTTGGGAAAAAACATACCATCAACAAATCCAGTGAAAAATCCTGGAGCGAGAGGAAAATAAACTAAAACAAATTTTGGGTGCTTATTGCCCAGTCAGCTTATTAGATTTCTTCTACAATGTGTTTTTTTTTTTTTAAATCTGAAAGCCCCCAAGGTGTAACTAGCATGCTTTATGTTTTTATAGAGTCTAGGCAATTTCCACAAATTGAAAAATTATTTTAAGCTTTCAGAACGTGTCAGGATGATGAAATGAGTAAATTCCGTCTTATTTTTTGACGACATTTTCTCATTCTTGTGCACGGTGGGTTTATTTTTGTTTACTGTTAGATGATGTCAATGAGTTCCGAGATGGGTTGTTCATTGTTAAAATAACAAAATGTGGCTTTGATCTGAGGGGAAAACCACCTGTGAATGCAGATGTAGCACACGGGGAAGCGGGGGAATGGCTGGTCAGGCTGACCGCTCTTGACAATATCTCTTTAAGAAAGCTCTGTATTCTCTTGCAATGTTAAAGTTGCTAAGGTAACTGTGCATTTTTTTAGAGCACAGCAAAGTAAATAGGTACATGACCTGTATAAATTCTCGGTGCATAAATTACTAGAGCCCTCAAGCTAGAGTAACTTATACACTTCCTTATTTCCAAATGACTTTTTAGCCTCTCTGCATGTCTAACGTGTAAGAATTTGATGTGCGCAGTTCATGCTGCAAAACATCCATGAGAGAACCTGGGGTGCTGCTTTCTCCTATGGTTTTGGTGCAAAGAGGAGCCAGTTTGGCTTAATGGGTTATAACGGACCCTCGAGGAGAGGAAGAGTGGCTGGATGGTCTCTGTCCCTCCAGACTTGCACCCCAGCAAGTGTCACCGATTCATTTCTGTTGGGAAGGGTTGGCAAGAACCTTGTGTTTGGTGGGCAAAGAAGCTGGGGCTCTTGCTGGGAGCCTGTCTTCTGCCCTTAGCTTTGTCTGATCACGTACCTGGGTGCAATGGCAGTTCCAGGATTTGTTTGGAATAGGCTGGCTGGGTCGGAAAGAAGTCCGGGGTACCCTAGCGAGTCCTATGGCATGTGCACGGGTCTGGTCTGCATCTCTCTCTCAGCAGCGTTTACTCAGTGGAAGTTCCACATGGCACCTCTTGTGCTCTACTTGGGTTGCAAGAGGCCAGGCTGCCTTAGAAAAACTGCGGTTGAGCAGCTTTGATGCTAAATCCTACGAACCCGCATCCTTGTCCTTTGTCCTCTTTCGCTATTGTGTTTTTGCAGCATCCCTGAGCAGGGAGCTGCCGGAGGGGAGAACGCGGCTGGGTTAATTTTATGCCTGTGCACACTGTTGCTGTGTCTGTGCACCGCAAATTGTGCACGGGGCTTCGGAGCCGTGTTGGCTGTTTGGGTCCTGCTGTCTTAGGATAAAAGGTGTCATGCTCCCGATTGAGGTTTCTCGCACAGAAATATGTGCGTATACGCCACGTAACACATGTACCGTGATTTTTTTCAAGCTGTGTTAGGCCTGCTGCACGTATGCTGCAAAAAATAGCTTGACCACTTGCAGCAAACCCAAATGTGCCGAAATCATGTGCGGGGGCCACTTGACTGGCGTTCCTGGGTGCCCACGTGGTCAAAGTCTTCATAGTCCATCTAGACAAAATGTGCTGAAAAGAGGTCATGGATGGGGGCATCCAGGGGTGAGATAGCCCTAGCTTGGTGGGACTTACTGCTGATATCAATTAGGAGGTGATAGGATCTTTTTATTTTTTCTAGAAATGTCTGCTTGCTATAACATCAGACTACCCACATGTGCCTAGCAACATCCAGAACACAGCTCTGCGGTGAGGTCATGGACCACCGCGGGGAACGCGGGACTGGCAGTGCCAGTTCCACAGGCTCCTTGTCAACAATACCATCTGCTGGATGGATCACTGCTTGGAAAGGGATGGGAGGACGTGGCATCTGACCATGACGTGCAAGACTTATTTTCATACTTACCTGTGGATACGGAAGGGCCCCTGTATAAAGAAATGCTTTGCTGAGGTGGCAGCTTACCCCCACACCCCATTAATTTCCATGATACCAGTTCATAGGGATCTGGCTGAGACTACTTGGATCTCCAAAGTGGAATCAGCTTGTGCTGAAATAGTCCCAGGGGGTGTCAGGTTGGAGAAATGACTTAACTTGCTCCTTTCCTTTGGTTCCTGAGTCCTTTCCTTTTTCTCAGCCAGAGAAATATATCTCTGGAGATTTCTCATGGCACAGGGGGATGTGAGCAGCCTGATGCTGACAGACGCAAATGATGCCTGAAGGCCAGGGATCTTCAGAAGTCAGTCTGGAGGACTGCTCCTCCCCGAGCACCAAGGCTTGATGCTCGAGCAGGTTCACTCTTGCAGAGGATGCATGAGGTCCCAAATTGGGTATTTTAAGCTCAGGCTGCTGGTTCTTCCTTATATGTTGTGATTTTACAGCAATAGCGGTCACTTGCCAGAGGCTGGAGGGAAATGACCTGAGAGCACATCCCAGCAGAGGAACCGGGAGCTCAATTTCAGGCATTGAAATAGGCCAGGTGTGTAAGTAGAGACCACCTCAGGAACCAGGAGGCTGAAGGATCTGCTGTGGGCAGAAGTCTGATGCCATAACTGGACTGATTTGGTGTTTGCTCACATTGTTATACATTGTCTTATTTTTAAGACAGAAATAAGTTGGTCTGGAAAAGTCCCATCTGCTCTAGCAGGGATGGAGCCGGTAGGTTCTGCTACAATTATACTGAGGCTCAGTGGAAAATATTGGAGAAGTTATGTAGAGATTTTTTTTATTTTTCAATCAAACCAACAGGAGGTGGGAACACTCCTTCCCTCGGCTCTCAAGGAGAGCTGCTGTCTTATGACTCCTTGCTGCAATGAAAAGTTATTTCTTTTCTTCATGGCAGGAGCTTTGCAACCAGATTACTTTAAATCAAGCAGGAAAATTCAGCAGTGGATGCAATCGCTTTCTCCCCAAACCTTGTGGGCTGGTTCCCGGTCCCGTGGCACCTTCTGTGGGTCTCCCATCGGCGCTGGGTGACAAAGCTGTCCCCTGGGTCTGCGCAAGCAGGGGTGTGAGTGGCTTTTTTTTTTATATATATATATATATATAAAATGGTGCACTATTTTCAGGAGGAGATGGAGCGGGCTGGCGCGGGGCCAGAGGCAGCCCTCTCCTTGCCAGGAAGCCAGATGCATGGTCACATTGCCTGGCTCTCCCTGGCAAGGCTGGGAAAGCTTCAGCAGGTGTGATCAAACAGCATGCGGGAGCCGCAGGTTCAGAGCAGCCTGCCTCCGAGGTACCGCTAGATTCCTCGTCACGCCGCCAAAGCCCCTGGACGGCAAATGTCGCTGCCTTAAAACACACACACACACACAAAAAAAAAAAGCCCTTGGTGGGTTGGTGTGTCTCCTCCCGTCCTCCGTTGGGTTTGCACACTATGGCTTTAAGGGATGGCTTTGGAGCAAGGAGCAGCAGAGGGATGAAAAGGCTCTTTCCACATGCCCCCCCCCGCCTCCCGCCCTCCTTCCACCTCCTCAGCAA
Source organism: Numenius arquata (assembly GCF_964106895.1). Lineage (NCBI taxonomy): Eukaryota > Metazoa > Chordata > Aves > Charadriiformes > Scolopacidae > Numenius > Numenius arquata. The sequence goes on along the minus strand of NC_133587.1, from coordinate 3,220,645 downwards.
TGTTGCGGAGAGAGCAGAGACTCACAGTCAGCAGACTGCAGTGACAGATGGCAGGTCATAAGCCCTCTCGCTAATCTAACACTGCACAAGAAAATAGGGCTGGGGGTGATTCAGCTGCTAGGCCTCAGGAGCGGGAGGATGACGGGATAGCGTGCTCCTCTGACATGTCCTTGAAGGATGCTGCATCCCCCAGGACTGCGGGAACAAAAGTAAAGTGGCGATGAAGCAAAAAAATCTGTTTGCAGAATAAGGCAAATTTCGCTAAAAATGGATAATGTGCTCAGAGTCATTCTGAGTAATTGGATTTCTATTAGCAAGATGCAAATATTCCTAATAGAATTCTCTAGCAGGAATAATTTGTGCTCTGGATCTGGAGCTACCCGGGCATGGTTGTCTTCCTCATCCTTAATTGTCCACTGACCAGAGCTGTCTGCACCCCTAAATGTATTTATCTATCAAGCTGTCTCTTTGTATGTGCGGATCTGAAAGCAAACAGAATCCCTTTAATTCAGCACAGCATTCTGGAAACATTCATGTGGCAAGAGGAATTTCTTGGCATTTATAAGCTGCAACTTGCATTTAAAACTAATATATTTTTTTTTTCCAAGGAAGAATACAGGCTGCATCCTGAGCCGCCTGCTCCTGCTGGCAAGCGCCCATCTTTCTGAAATGGCAAAGCTTGTGACACCGTGTTGGAGGCCAATGTCAGAGACTGTTGGTTGCCTCCATCCTACCATGAAATCGGTTTAAGGTCGGGAGATGAGCGTTACTGATTCGCAGGAAAAACCTTACAGGGGGCACGGAGGAGGAGGAGGGTAATGCTAGGGATGCTCTTTGGCTGGATGGTCCTGGTGAAACCAGTGGGGCTCTTCCCTATGGGAGGCCACTTAGTAAGGAGGGGATGAATTACACCTTTAAGTGTCCTGGAGTGGGGACTATGGGCCAAGGTTGTAGCTATAAGGCACTGTAGCTCTGAAATGGAGAGAGCTACGGGCATTGAGGTCCTGTCTACTGAATCTGCAATGGGAGATGTTGCTTCATGGAGAGCTCTTGGCTGTCAGGGCAGGTACCACTGGCCCTACTCAGTCACTACTGATGTCCCCCTAAAAAAAAAGAAAAAGAAAATAAAATCCATTTTGTTTTAAAACTGATTCCTGAAGAGAGCATTTTAGGGATTTTAAAAAATGAAAACGCCTTGTCTTCAGTGGAATGAGAACCTCTACACGATGTTCTTCGTATTCTCTGGAAAAAGGAAACCAAAAACTTTTTTAAAAGCTTCTGCAAGAAGTGTTATGGGGTTTTTCAAGCTGCAAGTCAATTATTTTAAACTGAAATATTTCAGTTGTTGCCTCCAAACACTTTTTTAAAAGTTTTCAGTCTTGAAAACATTTTAAAGTGATAGGAAATCAGGAAGTTCTACAAAATCATTTTGTTGGAGAAGAAACACTTGTGGGCTGGTACCAGTTTTGACATCAATTCTGATTTTTAACTTAGTAACAAGCTTGAACTAGCGGAGTGCAGAGAGATTTCTTCTGGCTGTTCCTGGCTCCTGTTGGCTTTCTTCTTGGAGGAGGAAGGAAAAAGAGACTTTAGAGAGAAGATGCCTCCTGTTTGCACGCTTCTGTATCCTGGTATTGTTATAATGGAGAAAAAGGGATATAGAGGAGGAAAAGATTCTTGTCACAGTGCAGAACTAGAACATAATATTGAAAACCAGAACGTAATATTGAAATTATATTGGCCCTTCAAACATTTAGGAATATTGTCGGTGCTGAAGTGGCCCAAGTTCATGCTATTCTGAAGGTCTGTCTTGAAATTCATCTTCATGCAGAGTTAAACTGACTTTACGCAAAGTAATGATGTTTAAAAAGTACCAGGAAACCGGATGCTTCTCTTTCGGTGATGTTGAAACAAATCTAAATGTTCACATGAAGGTTTGGGATGAAACTAAAGCCACGTGGTGTGCAAAGGCAATCCATCAGGAGGTCAAATGAGGAGAGAAGAACTGGGTCCTTGGTTTTTGTCCTTGAAGCTAAACTCTCTGGGAACTTCATATAGTGAAAGTAGGGGAAGGAGATCGTGTGCCTGCCAAGGACCAGCTTCTCTATCATTCGGGTGCAAAATGAGTGGTGTGACCGTACTGCAAAATAATTGTGTGCGAGAGCGGAGGGAAAGGTCTGAGAGGACACAGTGGCTTCTCCCAGCTCCAGGAAGGTTTGCAAGTTGTGCACCCTGTTTCACAGCCAAGATCAATCACTTCCAAGGATCCCGCACTACATTGCTAATGACCTGCTCATTGATCTGATGGCAAAGGTCCGTTTAAAGGTGCAAAACCCCCAACAGATGACTAAATGTAGCAATTCTTATGACTGCTTCTTGGAGAAGATTTAGCCTTTCTGAAATCCAATATTGATCAACCTTTGCACCTGAGAGCTATAGAAATCCAGCTTACTAAATGCTCTGGCCTTTGCATTGTAGTTTGATCCTGGGAGGAGACACCTTAGAAGAGGGTCTCACCAACTTTCTTTTTTCTAGGCAGATGGCAGCAAGGATGGTTGAGTTGGGCAAGGAGGGTTTTGGTTTTTTTTTCTACAGTAAAGACGTACTTTGCCGGAAGGTACAATTTCTAGGAATCAGTGCCATCAAGTAACATATTTTCTTTATGTTAGTGATGTGTGGCCTTTGGTTTATCTAACCAGGAGCAAGGTCTTGCTGAGAACCTGTTGTGCTGTTTGGGAATTGTAAGAGGGTGAGCACAAGCTATTTCCAGCTGCTCAAAAATCCAGTGGATTGGTTCCAGTTATGGCTCAGTTTGCTCTTGGAAAATTAGGTGCTTCCCACTACTATCACAACTGAAAATCTGACCTGGGAAAATAAGTGCAGATTCAGAAGATAAATCTGTCCTTTGGCATGCCCACTCTGCTGTTGGAACACTGAAATAAATAGAATAAATATATATAGTTTCACTGGAAAATAAAGCAAATATAGAAGAGAGATGAACAAAAAAGGTGTTAAATGCAGGGTCCTGTTTTTAGAGTCCCTCTAGTGTAAGTGTAGCCAAGATGCTGGAGGTGAAAGAGCTGCTGGCTTCGGTTATGTGAGGATAATAATAAGTAGTAGAAGTAGTGGCAAAGCTGAAGGAAGGAGCTTGGGCGAGGGAACTCTCGCTGTGTAAGTCGGTTTGTGTAATTCCCACAGCTCTCCTTATCTCCCTGTGCCTTTGGTTGGCGTATCAGCCAGACAAAGAGCTTAACGCAACTTGGCATAGCGACTGGGGAAATTGTTTAAAATTTCCAGCAACTGGAACAATTAAGTGAGCTCTCAAACGAGGGAGAATAGTTGTCCCCTTAGGATTCCTATCACCAAAGGATAACATTTCCAGGCTTTGTCCAGCAAGAGATGTCACTTCATTTACAGAGATCTTCACAATGTTGAGGTATATTGGATATTGGTTATTATATGCATAAGACTATCGGGAATCATCTCGGCTGGGCTAATTGTTCCTGGGTTCAGGGCTGATGGAATTTTAATTTCAGTGGTGGTGGTGGCTGGAGAAGTTTCCCAGAATTATAAAAGATGATGAAAAAGCCATGCTATTTTAGAAGTAATAGCAATGTCCCAGCTTAAGGGAATTTATTAAGACTTCAGTCAAATGCATCCCTGAATACGAGAGCTTCATGAACTGGGAGTTCCTGCTGTCAGCTGCCCTTCTGGGACGGAGAACGAGCATCTTCCATGAGATGACTCTTGCAAGGGCTTGATTCCCTAACAGTCATGTTGACATCGCATTCTTCAATGTTTGTTTTTATAGCTCGTGAAAAAAATAGAAGCGTTGCCCTATTTTGTGTCATTGCTGGTCTTACATTCTTTCTCGGGTGCTTCTCTTCCCTTCCGCTTCTTTTCTTCATTGCAACTGCGCTGAGGATGTGTCACGCCTTCACAACCTGCTCCCTTTGGATGGAGGGGGGAGGAAGGGAAAGGGGCGTGTGGGGGGGAGAAGCAACGAAATGACTCTGTGGTACTGTATAAATAGTTGCTTTATTATCATAAAAAAAAAAATGCACTCGAAAGATTTTTTTTTTTTTTTTTTAGGATCAAAACATACCAAAGAAAATGTAAAACAAAATTAAAATGAAGTCAGTATTCACATTGTCAGCAGTTATTTTGTCACTGCAAAGCATCTCCTCAAAGGAATATTGTGCAGCACAGCAGCAGCCGAATGAAGCAAGCAGCTCCGGCGTTTACTTAAAAGGGAAGTGCAGGGACATCTTCAAACCACAGTAATGGATCCCTGGGGTTTCTCTAAAGTCTGATAGTGGCACTGACATTTCCTGTGAAGTCGGAGGCTGGCAGGTTGTTAAAACTTCCCGGTTTTTAACTGCATCAAGTGTTGCTGTAGTTTGTTGAATGTATAAAATCACTTCTCCACCTCCTCCTTTTTTTAAAAAAAAATTCCAGATATCAATAAAGAACTTGAGAGAGGAAAACACTATAATTATAGCCAAAAAGCTGGCACAATGCCTGCGGTATAAACCCGTTATTTTGGTAGCATAGAATTTGGTACTGGAATAATTCTCTGGGTGGAAACTTGGCAAACATGATCTCAGCCTGTGAGCTAATCTTTTCTCTTTCCTCCTGTAATAACATTTTTTTCTTCTTTATAGACTTAGCCATTTTAAAATTGTGCATCCTATTACCGAGATTGTGTATGCACAAATGACCTATGTTATGGGTCTCTGGGGTGATGTGAATGTAGACAAGAGATCTGCATGTTAGATTAAAACCCCTTTGCTGGAAAATTGGTACCCTGTAGATTCAAATACAATTAGCCTTGATCTGAACTGCTGCCACAATGGGAACCGGCTGTAGCTGAGGGTGACAGAGGAGGACCAGACCCTGGGCAGCGTTTGGGGACTGGGCTTTTGGTTTCCTGCATGATGGGGACGTTCCTGGTTGGACTCCTCACTTTTTCAGCCTCGGTAGCCTTGTAGCTATTCATGTACCAGAGCTCACTGGTCTTGAAGAAAATGCCTAAATACTTGCATAGATTCGAGGATCTGGGCCTTTCGTGAAATGGTGATTGTTATACCTCCGAGGCATTGCAAGAGGCTTCATGAGCCATGCACAAATAGCCGGCTTTATTGTTAGCCCTTATTTTTAAGAGAGCTGAGACACCAGAACACCTCTGTGAAACCATAAAGAGCTCAGACAACACAGGGCTCTAGTAACAAATTTTTTTTCATTTTGACCTACATCTTCAATTTTTAAAGAACAGAGTGCTTGCCTCCACTTGCAGGTTCTGGGAGCTGCAGATGCTTCAGGAAGAGAGCGAGGCTTGCATTGAAATTCATGTCAGCCTGCCATAAACATCTTTCTAAATGAATATAATAAGATCAAATCTATTACTGCCGTTGTCGCTCCATCCGGAGCGCTCTGGTAGCAGAGAGACTGTCCGATGTGCTGTGACTGCCTCGCTGGGAGCCCAGGGGGCAAAAACTGGCCCATTGGCACTTCAAAACTGCGGTGTAATTAGTTCCACTTCCCTGCAGCAGAAAAGGGGGGGACCGCAGCCGTCTTTGAAATCTTCTTACCCAGAAAGTGGGATGTGCAGTTTGCTGATGTGCTGATTTTCGGAGAAATCAGTCCCTTGATGAGGGATTTTGTTTGGGGGCTTGGAAGGGAAAAAAAAACCCACCAAACACTGTTGGAGTTGAAGCAGGTTGAGATCAGAGATGCTCTGGAGCTGCTTCTGCTTGTATTGGGTGGTCAGCAAACCTTCCTGTAGCTTTTAACCTTTTCTCCTGGAGAGAGGTGTTATTCCTTCAGCCTATGCATGGGATTGACTTTGAGTTTTTTGCCCTTGCTCCCAAGGAAGCGCTGAAAGCGGTTTGCAGCAGCCTGAAAGAAGCAGGGTGGCTTGGGGTGTGTAGGTCTGAGCAGGATTGGTGCTGGTAATCAACCCCCTCTTTATTACCTTTCTCTGTATTAAAGCTAAGTGTGATTCAAGATGAAGAACTTACATCCTGTGAACGGCTAGACGCCTTCAGTGTTGTTTTAAAAGATGATGATTTTTCACTAGTATGAATTATTATGTCACTACTGGGGTAAATGAACCTTTGGTGCTTTGCATCAGCCAGAGATTGTCCCTCTGGGGTTGGTCGCCCTTCAATCTTGCCGACTGCTAAAGGTAATGCTCCATGTGCATGGGTTGAAGTCAGTGGATAAACCATAGTAGATCTTGAGACATGAAAAGCACTGTAACGCTCAGTTTACCTGTTTGAAGGTTCTGGGCAGTTCTGGCTGAGAAAAATCTTTGCAAATGGCAGGATGATGCTGAAGACCAAGGTGACAGGAGTTACAAGCCAGATCCAAAGCACCAATGAGCCTACTGAAAAGCTACTGTTCCTTTTGGGGGACTTTGGATGGGGCTGCCTCCTGCCTGCAGGATGATGTGGCTCCAATCACACACTGCTCTTCCCTTAAAGATGCTGAAGGATCGGCGGCCAGTGCACAAGAAGGTGCTCACCTGAGGGTATTTTTTTTTTTTTTTTTTTTTTGGCAAGTGCTCTGAGCTTCCTGGACAAAGGTGGTTCTGGACCCTCAGCTGCAGAGCTGTGTTTATACAGCTCGGTGTCAAAGCTGATGTACTCAGTTCTCTGCTGCAGCTCTTGGCAGAGCTCCTTGGCTCCAGCCCAGCACCATGCTAAGGTAGCTGGAGAGCTGCTGGAGGAGAGTGGCCACCCATCTGGCCAGCCTGGCATGGGACAGAGAGGTCCTCACTGGCTCTGCCCTTTGTCCTCAGATGGGTGTCTGAGGGTGCAGGATTCTACCCTGTGATGCTCCTCTGTCTGGAGGAAGAAATTGAGCAGGTTTGGAAGAGATTATCTCATTGGGGGTAGAAGAATTAAAATGACGGTATAGCTCTTCAAGTATGAGGCTCTTCCGCTCTAGCACTGGAAACCTAATGGTTACCTTTTTGGTACAAAAGTATGGGGCTTGCACCAGTTCTCAGTGCAGGGCTTGGCAATGGCAGGTTGTGAGGGGTTTGATCCTTGAGACCAGGTTCTGGAAAAGTAATTCAAACCCTCAATCGCTCTCCAGCTGTGACCACCAATGGAGTCCTGAGCTCAGCCTGGCCCCAAGGGAGCAGCCAGCAAAAGGTGTTTAAAAACATGAGGCTGATCAGCTTCCCTGGGTGGAGTGTCCTCTGCAAGTGTTCTTGAGTCATGTTAATCATGAAGTATGCCCTGAAGACAACCTCATGCTCAAAAAAACCAATAATAATCATGGGAGCCCAAGAGGAAGGAAACCCAGCGTGTTGCCTTCTTTTGCATTTTCCAGACTTTGTTTTTAACCTTTGGAGAATTCCTGTTCATGGTGCAAAATTTCCTGGGAACAGGGAAAAGAGCATCGTGGAAGCAAAACCAGATTATTGACTTCCCTCAAAGTCTGTCTTCCAGGAGGGGAAGGTGTTTGGTGGGGTCTCAGTCCCTGGGAAATGGATTTACATCTTTCATCTCTGCTACCCCCATGGAGAAGAAGAGGAAAAAAAAAAAAATCAACCCTCAAATATTTTATCTTGCTGTGCAGGACCCTAGCAGATTGCTCCCCGGGGACCATAAATTCTTGCCTGACTGTCACCGCTGCTCCCGAACTCTGGTGCAGCGCACTGGGAGAGTGAGCTTTGTTCCTCTACAGCGCAGAGGACATGCCACAAATAATTTAAGGGACCATTTTTCTTTTTATATGATGTTAAATATTCTTTACTTAAAAAAAAAAAATCCACACCACTTGGCATAAAGTAATATATCCAGAAGAAGGGCAGATGCTGTTTAATAAAAGACACAGCGCTTGGCTCTGCTCTGTGTCCAACCTCCTGAATCTTCTCCCTGGCGGCGGCAGGGAGCCAGCCCGCTTGCACCTCTGCTGCCAGGTGACAAGGCAGGACAAGAATGAGCTCAGTGCTGGGCCAAAACTCGTTAAGGACACTGTTTGTACCTGCAATTCCACTGCAGGAAAAAGGAAATTGTGAGTTCATTGAAGCTGGCTGGAATGGTGATTTTTTTTTTTTTTTTTTTTTCCCCCAACTTATTTGGGAATCATAGAATGGTCTAGGTTGGAAGGGACCTTTAAGATCATCTAGTCCAACCATCAACCTAACTCTGATAACCATCATCCCCATCTTCTCTACACATCGTGTATTCAAATCCCAGGCTGAAGTCCTTCAAAGGATGGATCTGCTGGGCCTTGCTCCGGTTTCTATTCAGAAGGTGTGACCAGGTCTGGAGAGGGGTTTTTCATAGTAGTGAAGAGCTGGTGGTTGGGGGAATGTCCTCTTGCTTTCAAAGTGGAGATATTTAACCAAGAAAACAGTAAAAGAGGAAACATGTAGAACTCTTCTGCTGGTATATTGGATTGGATCTCTTTCATGGAGAAATGTATAATAAACTGTCCGCAAACAGCAGTTACAGCAGTGAAAAGCAGAAGGGGTAAAGGGGAAAATCTGATTTCTGACTCGCTTTCTCACCTCCGGTTTGCAAGGAGCGATAGGAGTTTGTCCCCCTCCGTTCTATTTCTTCCTTCTGCTTTGCCTGGTACAGAAACAAAATTGGAAAAAAATAATTTATAGGGAAATGGTGACCAGCAAAATGTTACAGGAAGGAAGGGAGCGAGTCGGAAATGGAGTAACACCAATCCAGTTGTTGACCTTAAAGATACTGTTGTGATTCAAGCAACTGAAACTTAAGGACACCCCAGACTCCGAGAAAAGCAGGTTATTTTCCCGTCCCTCACACTGTCATACCCCAAGCAAACCCTCTGGAAAGCCTCTTCCTCCAACCTTTCTGTTTCTGTAATGCAAAGTTTGCCACCTGCTTATCTCGTTCCTTCTTTGAGCCTCTGAAAGGCACCTTCACTTGTTTCTAAAACTTTCTTCTAGTGCAAAGCACGGATGTTTTGCTGTGTGAGTGCAGGTGTTTGGGAGCAAGATTAGATGGGACAGACTTTGTGTTTTCTAGGTAAAATGGGAAGTATTTTCTTACAAATTTAACTACTGTATTGAGTCTTTTGATGTTGGGGTTTTTTTTTCCTCCTTTGTAATATTCTGATTCTCTTACTTTTTTTTTTTTTTTTATGTTTTTGCCTAACACCTTATTTATAATTTCCAAGCAGTTCAGTTTGGGTGTCTGAACTCATATATTTAAGGTGCAGGACTGGATGACAATGACTTGCAGATTCCAAGATTTCTTTGGCAACTTCTTTTTCCCTGTAACAATTTCATTTTAAACAGCCAGGAAGCTGGTTTTAGAGCAGCACAGGAAGAAGCTCATGGGTAGCACAAACTCAGCCAACGCAAAACCATCTATGTCCCTGTGATGTAAACACTGAAGTGCACCCATAAATTGAACTATGACTCTTCCAAAGAGGTGCTGGTGGTTTCAGCAGGGTGAGGGCCTCAAAATAGTCAAACTGCTGCTTTTTCCTCTCCCCCCCCCCCCTTTTCATATGAATTTTCACGAATGACATAGTATGTGTTTGTGTGTTTTTAGACTGATGTCGTAGTGTGTTTGATCTGGGTGTATTAGGCATCTGCCTTGCGTAGTTCCCATCTATACCATGTTAATTATATTGCTCTGGTGACATAATAAACACTGAGCGAGTTGTGAATAGATTATTTACGATGCCACCTGAACTCAAAGTAATTATAGCTGTGTAATTTAGCTTCCCCCTATTTCATTTTATATATAATGCAATATTTCAAAATATTCCGGTGCACATCTATCTTTAGCTCTGTGTTTGAATGAATAAATTGTGATTCTCTTTCAAAGGTAATATATCAGCAATGCCCTTAAGGGAGGGCGCTGTAGCTCTGTCAAGAACAATCCGTAAACTAATTCGCACATAAACAGAGACAATGGATACTTATAACGAACGCGCACCTTCATTCACAGAAAATAATACTGTACTTACCTGTCTCGATGTATTTAGGTCTAATGTTCCAGTGTCAAAGCACTGAAGGAAGGTATATGATATGTCTCAGCCTAATGGTTTTTTAATACAGGACTTTTCCTGTGATTTAAGCTGTTGGGACAAAATTAGGCTTGGGCAACAAATATCTTGCAGCAAATGGAATGAAAGTATTAATGTTTACAGCTGCAGAAGTAAAATTGCTTCTATTGGAGTGTCGTTTGAGGTTGATTGTTGGTATTTGCTTATGAGCTGCAAAGATTCAACTTCAAGACCTACTACAGCGGTGCGTACTTGGGAAACCAGACCTTTGCATTATTTAAGAGTTATTGGAGGAGGCAGAGTTCGTGCTGCTGGAGCGTGAGAGGCTCTGACAAGCCTGGTGTGAGCTGGGATGCTCGGTGGCTCCGGGCACATCCTAGGGGGATATTAGCAGTGTTTGGGCGTTGCAAGCAGTACCCTGGGGATGCTGGTCCCTCTTCCACCGTTCCTGGCTCTGACCAGCCAGTACATGCGTGCCTGGGGTGTCTCAGCTCCGTTCCTGGCTCTGGCACTCAACAGCCATTGGCTTTTGGACAAATGGCCCCAACTTCCCTTTGCCTCAGTTTCCTCAGCTGTAGATCCTGCAAAATAACACCCGCTTTTTAAATGGGTGAGGTTACGTTATTCAGTATTTGACCTGGGACAGGTTGCTTCTCTAAAAGGTGCTGAACATGAAGTTACAGACTTAAATGATGTTTTCATGCTGAATTAGGAGTCAGGAAATCGGCCTTAAATGTTCGCGTTTTTATTTTGCAGAGTGCTTTGAGATCCTCGTATCAAAGGCGATGTAACTGTAGTGTATTATCTTGTTATATCCTTGAAAACCCATCTAGGATGATTTTGCTCTCTCTTTATTTCCTTAGAGCCTTGTGGGCTCATTCTTCTCCTTCCTTACCACAAAGCCGTGGTTAATGACAGTGGCCTTGAATGGGTGAGTGATGCCGCTGGCCTCCCTTCCGCGTGAGCCCTCACACCCAGGGCTCCTGCAGCACCAAAGATGTGCACGCATTTGTGTCAATTAAAAGGTATTTAAGAGAGTCAGAATCTTTCTTTTTTTTTTTTTTAATTAAAAATGTCAGGATTCAAACTTTACATGGGATTTGTGATGGCTCCAATTCCCAGTTGGCATGTGCGAGGCGGCACCCGGGAGATTCGAGGTTTCCATGACATCATACGGTAACTGTGAGCCTATCAGTTAATTAAATACTATATCCATGTATTCTAGTTAATTGATGCTTCCTTTACATGGTTTATTGTGCTGCAAACTGGTATTGCTTCTGTCTCACTGAGCAAACACAGAGAGGGAGAGAGAGGAAGCGGTGGTGGGATGCTCCAGCTCACGGCTGGGGAGAGGGAGCTGCTGGCACGCCGTGCCGTGCCCAGGGGCATCCTCCAGGAGAGCCCAGCGTCACCTACACTCCAGGGGTTTGAGGTGGCTCTGTGGGTCAGAGGGAGATCTTTTATGAATGAGCTGAGCTGAGCCTTGGGAATGAATCGCAGGCACGAGAAAGCTGTGCCTTTTTCCCCATCCAGCTTTGTCTGGGGCTTCTGTGGTCCTGGTTATGCAGATGAGGAGGTGCAGAGGAGGGTGCCCCGTTATATTCATGCACTGCACAAAGGTGGCATCACCTCTGCCATAACTGTCCTGCAGGAGCATGACTCTACCCAGGCCAGGCTCTGGGATGTGGCTGGACCTCCCTTGTACTGGCCTTAAGGGAGGGGCAAAACATCATCGCTGTATTTTTAGCAAATAGAAATATTTTAAGGCAGGAAATCCAGCTTGGTTGGGAGCGGGTAACATAATGTGATCCGGCAGAGTGTCTGACTGCTGACCCCCAGCAACACACCTCAGCCTCCGGCAGCTTTCTGAAAGGGTGTTAAACCCCCCAGGTAAAAGCAAGCCCAGGTTGGCTGATGTGGTCAGGCCACCTGCAGAAAAGGGCAGGGCACATCAGCAGACTTGCCTAAAGAGATGAGCGTGGTGTTAAATGATGTGCCCAGAGCGAGCATGACCTTGTCCACAGCCATGTTGGAGTGGAAAATCAATGAAAATTCATAGTCCTCACAAAAATGCTACCTCATATCTGCCTCTTTCCCCTGTCCTAGTCAGCTCTGGGTGCCAAAAGTCCAGGGCCACCTTACCCTGCTTGTGTGCATCAGGGCACGCTCACCTGCCTGTTCTTCTCCAGCTTGAGGCTCAACTACCACTGCAAGGAGGAAGGAAAATGTTTTTGTTTAAAGGATTTCAATCCAGAATGTAATTTCAGCAGCGTTTTACTGGGAGTTCATTTGGCTTGTAGCCTGGGACTGACAGATTTTCTTGTCTCCTGTTCTGACCTTCTGCTGCACCGGGGTGATTGGTGTGCCTGTGTGTGGGAAGGAAAAAGGGGATTTGTTCAATACTGGAGCAGGGCTGAGAGCACTTGATTCACAGAAGAGGAAACAAAACCCAATTTTAGCTCAGACTCCAGATGTGAAACTAAGACACATCTGTGCACTGCTGTGTCCATGCTGATACTGGAGATCCTAAAACACGATATGCTGTCGAGTTGGCAGCAGGAGCATTTCTTCACTCAAACTCCCAAGGAAAACCTATTCTAGAGGTTTCAAATGAGAATATTTAAAGAAAAGAAGTGTCATACCCTATATTCAAACCAAGTAGTGGCTACCTTCTCTCCCTCCTTCTTTGTCCTCTTCCATTCTCTCACTTCTTTCTCACCAAAGGTATGATTTCTCCTCTTCTAAAAGAAGCTGAGATACCACAAGTGCGATGAAAAAAGATTTTGAAGGATGAACTTGTGAGGTTCCCATGTTTACTCTCTCTTGACAACTTCCAGGCTGAGTTTTTTCAGGCTTTCAGTTCTTGTCCACTTGCAGCTCCGTACTTCTGCTGAGGGGAAGAAACACCATAAAAGTTGCCTTCCCCAAACTCTTTGCTTGTTGATGCTGGCCTGGCTGCCTTCCAAAAGGCAAAGTGGCCCCAGCCCTGTGAACAGACACCATAGACGAAGCCAGGTCAGATGGGAGGGGAAATGCAACAAATTTACATACCATTTCAGTAATACCCTTCCAAATTATCGCCTCTCTGATCCTACCACCATGCTAAGTGCTGCAGTGGTGGTGCACTTTGGAAAATGGTGCTGTCTTCTATTAAAGGCAGGTATTTTTTTCTGTAATTCTCTTTAGTGTTGCCTTTAGAGGCCCCTCTATGTGGCTCCTTTCACTTCTAATTACTGCACTAGGAGATTACAGTGTGGTGCTGGTGACAGAGAGAGAGAGGGAGGAAGGGGGAGGAATGGGATGGTGGAGAGGGAAAGATTTCTGCGGTAATTTGCATTTAAAGCTGGCACTCAGCATTATATCTCCCTGTTCACCCATTGTCTATAAACATTTTAGCTCTTCCTTCTGCCTCATCAGAATGAATTAAGCATTTTCATTGCACCACCAGCCTAATTAGAGTCATTTACTATGTTGACACAAAGGGTTTTTTTATGAGCATCTCAGCTTTAATACACTACAGCAACATTGGAAACCTCCGATCAAAAGGTAAATGTTTGGGGGTCAGAGATATTTTTCAACATTCTCCCAAGAATACAAACAAGTTGCTGGAGAGGTGACATGCCCGCTCGTGGCTCTGCCGGGGCTGCAGCACGTTTGCACTGGGGCACTCGAGTTCTGCTTCTGCCTCCCAGTTGCACTTGTTGGAATCATAAAATGGTTAGAGTTGGAAGGGACCTTAAAGATCATCGAGTTCCAACCCCCCTGCTCTGGGCAGAGACACCTCCCACCAGACCAGGTTGCTCAAAGCCCTGTCCAGCCTGGCCTTGAACCCCTCCAGGGATGGGGCAGCCACAGCTTCTCTGGGCAACCTGGGCCAGGGTCTCACCACCCTCACAGCAAAGAATTTCTTCTTGATATCTAATCTAAATCTCCCCTCTTTCACTTTAAAACCATTACTCTGGAAGGGAGTGGCTTTGTGTTCTTCAAGCACTGAGCAGCACGAAGGGTTGGTTTGTTGGGTGAGTGGGTGAAGCCACAGGGCAGATACGTGGTGTGGGTGGAGGGGGCACAGAGATGGGCTGCTCTTGTTCTGGAAAGTCTGTGCAAGTTGAGTGCGTTTGACTTCTGGTGCATCTCAGAGCTTCCTTGGAGCTGGGATCTCCACATGTGAGGTTTTAGATGGGTCTTGGTGTCTTGTTGGCTGTGATATCAAGTGAGACCATGCACAGCCTCTTGCACCCGCCACCAGGACAAGACAGCAGGGCATGAAGTCTTCTGGTTTTTCGGTGCCCACATGCAGACAAGGAACTATAAGGAAGATTGTGTCCTTATTTAAGGCTGGAGGCACTGCTTTTGACTTTCCCGAGCCTGATTTTCAAACTTGTTAGTACTAGCACAGGAAGGTTGTGTCACTAGCAACCAAACCCAAGGGAGTAGGAATTGTTTTCAAAGAGATTTCAAAGAGTTTCTCATTCTGTCCTTTCCCAGTACACATTTTGCCAGTGTCACTTTTCTCATGCAGGAAAACTTTTGGGTTTTGCCTGATTTAAAGGACTCAGAAACCTCTGCTCAGGATCTCCTGGAGTGGGTTTTTTTCAGACAGGTCTGAGGAGAGCACTCTTGTCACCATCTCTGGGCAGACTGCTCTCAGTACCTGACCATGGGCATGCAGAGATTGTGGAGATTTGTAAGATAAAACTGACTCAGCCATACAGTACATCATCATTTTGGAGAGTAGTCATCCATCACAAGAACAGAGATGTGCAAGGGCATGACATATGCAGGACAACCAAGAAAATCCTTCTGTACTTGTGTTTTTGTTGGCCTCCAACTTGTCAGCAGCTTGTTTGATGGCTGTCCAGCAGACCTCTGGAGTCAAAGCTGACCTCAGGTCTGCTCTTGTGTGAAGTTTCCATTCACTCTGTATTGGAGAAACACCATCCACCACACAATCATAGGCCCAGGTGACTAATAATTTATTGCTGAGAATCCTGTAGAGTGCAGGTACCAATAAAACGTTGTGGGATGCTGAGTATTTATTTCAAGTTAGAAGTGAAGACCTTGGTTGCCAGATGTACCATGGACTTTGTGCTCCTGTAGTGGTGCAAAAGGTCTGAAACAACCAAATGGGGTGTGCAAAGTATGAGGATCAGTGAAGAGGTACGGTGAGGGGTTTGTCTGGTCCAGCACCCTCTGTCCAACAGCAGAGTGGCCTCCTGACAAATACAGCTGTTCTTCTCTGTATCTCTGTTTACTGACATTATTTTATTGTTCTGTCACTAGCTATAGTGAGATCTTTTAGAAATAAGTAATAACTGAGGTTTGTTTTAGAAGGGATGGTTCTCAAATAACTTGTTAATGTCCTTGTGCTGTTTGTGACCCTTTCCAGGTCACTGGAGCAAGATTAGCCCCAAGAGGCTTGGGATAATACGCTGCAACTTCACCCCCTGTGAAAGCTTTCTCTCCCTGTCTTTGGCTTCCCGTGTTGCAACTAGTTAAGAATCTAGAATGAGATGTTCCCTCTTATGCCACAATAGTTCAGTTTCTTTCAGAGATTTTGGAAATGGAAGTGGCCAGAAGCTTTTCAGAGATGCAATTGTTGTATCACAACGGTGTCACCTCTGTGTTGGATCAATTTAGTCCCACCTCACAAATCTACCACAGATCTTAGGAATCTATGTATGTATACGTAATTGCAAATATTTTTTGCTAGCTATTTGAGTCATACTTACAAGTCTGTAGTCCTTGGATTCAGCTTTGGAGCCCTTTTAAAAGTTGCAGTGATATTTCACGCCTTTATCATGGCTGATTTCTTCTTGGATTCCTTCTATAGAGATGTACTTGTCCAAGGCAAGGAGGCCATCCTGTTGGTAAAGAAGCCTGGATGTGCATGGAAATCTTTGCTGTAGGCTTGATCCTCAAAGTTTTGAGCAGGAAATGTCCCCGGGTGATCTGGCTGTTCAGGTTTCTTGCAGTCATCAGTGCTGCTATGGCAAGGAAATGTGAATAGCCATCTTACCAGAAATTTTGCAGATTCAGGAAGTTATTTCTTTGTAATAAAGAAATGGGTTATAAACCCAGAGTTGAAAAGTTTGAATCAAAATTTTTGTTAGTAATTTCATAATGAGGATTAATTTTTTTTTTTTTTTTTTTCAAAAAGAAAATTTCGTAGAGTCATGGAACGGCTGAGGCTGGAAGGCACCTCTTGATGTCATCTGGTCCAACCCCCCACCCAAGCAGGGCCATCTAGAGCCCATTTTCCAGGACTGTGTCCAAACATTTTTTAGTATCTCCTAGGATGGAGGCTCCACAACCTCCCTGGGCAACCTCTGCCAGGGCTCAGTCACCTGATAAATATACACAAGGTATAAAAAAAAATGTTTCCTTTTTTCAGACAAAAGGACCTTTGTGTGTTTCAGTTTGTGTCCATTGCTTTTTTTCCTGTCACAGAGCGACACTGACATGAGGTGTCTCCATCCTCTTTGCACCCTCCCTTCAGGTATTTGTATCCATTAACAAGATCCCTCCTGAGCTTTCTCTTCTCCAGGCTAAACAGTCCCAGCTCTATCAGCTTTTCCTTGTATGAGAGATGCTCAGGTCCCTTCATTGTCCTTGTGGTCCTTCACTGAGCTCTCGCCAGTATGTTTACGTCTTTCCTGTACTGGGGAGCCTGGTCTGCAGGCGCTGATGTTCCAAGCAGGGGAACAGCTTGAATAGCTGAGGTTCCTCCAGTAACCTTTGTCACAACCATGGTCTGTACCAGGAGGTCTCTGGATAACATCTCTTTCAGAGCATCTCCATGTTCTGCGGTGCCCAGGCCAGTCTCTGGCTGAAGGCTGCGAGTCCCTCCCCAGCTCTCCCTGTGCGATACAGATGTTGTGTTGCTACAGTCCATGGTATCAGCCACCCTGTGTTTTATTTGGTCTGTATAATGTGTAGCAGGTATGAATTTAGAGTGGGGACAAGGACTTAACTCTCACCTTTCTGGGCTCTGGGGGTTTTTCCCTCTTTAAAGCTATTCTTAAATGCAGTGTTTGCTTGGTCTGCGGGAATGGCATTGCTTTCTTACTGGTTTTACTGCTTTCTGGATGTGGCAGTGTTTGTTTTCCTAGCGGTAGGAGCTTTTATCTTTTGGAGAGGGGAGTGGAACATGATAGTCATCTGGGATCCTCATGCCACTACATCCTACATCAGTCCTTGCTCTGTGTCTCCCCGTCCCATGCAGGGACGATGTCATGCCCACCGCTCCACCTCATCCCCGTGAGCTGTGCAGCGTGGCAGGAAGCAAGGGGCACCCTCAGGCTAGATCTATATGGTCAAGAAATGTGAATTTATATCTCTTTTTCCCTTCTTTGTGAAAGCTGTTATCTTACACACTGCGTAAATCCCACTTCTCCTCCTCCTTGGGTGCCACCATGGAGTTTTTGGTGTGTTCCCATGTGTATATGTATGTATGTGTCCATGTGTAGGCACGCATAAGTTGGCTGCAAGCATGTTCTCTTCTTGGAAATTTAATACGTACTTCCATAATCCTGCCAGGCCTAGATAAAGCTTGATGTTTCCCCTGAACTCCTTGAACCCGTTGCTCTGCTTAGATGTGGTTGTGTGCCGCGCTTCCCAAGTTAGGGCTGAATTGCAGCCAGAGCGAGTAGTTCCTACCACGCAGAAGAGCAGCAGGATGGTCTGGAGGAAAAGCTAGAGCTTATAAATATAACCCTGGGATCTCCAAAGCCTCAGGCATCTCTAGCTACATCTGCATCTAGTAATTATTCTACAGACTACAAGGAACGGTGAAGTGTTGCTTCAATTTACGCATTTCCTGGCCTCTCTGCATTTGTTTCTTAGTCAGAGACTAATGGGTAGAGCACTGGACTGGAACCCAGGAGACCTAATTTATTTCAGGCTACGCTACCAGCCTGCTGGGGAGCTCTGACCGAGCCTTTTTCCTCCCTCTGCTGTCTCTTCCCCTCCGTAAAGCGGACATAGCGATAGTGAACGTGTTTGTAAAGTTTCTGGTAAAACAGCGCCAAATAAGATTTGAGTATTAATGATGTAGCCCATCGCTATGAAAAATTGATTTTTCGGCACCAAATTATTAGAGGAGCTAGTTAGTTACTGTGTTATTTAAGTGCTAGTAGTAGGGGGGAGAAATTGCTTTTTCCTAGCCTTTTTTTTTTGGCCAGTCTGTTGCATTTGAATGTCCATGGACCCAAAAGTCAGTGCTGGGGCTGAGGTGGCCGATACCAGAGCCTGGAGGAGGGGGGAGACAGAGGGAGCGAGGCTGGGGGCTGAATGAGGAGGGGAAGGTGTTAGAGGGGGGGAAACATTGGATGGGAAAATAGAGCAGAGTGGGCAGATTGGAGAGCGACAGATTGTGAAAGCGGGGGAGAGAGAGAGAGAGAGGGGAGAAGAGATCCTATTAGAAATACCATGTGTGTGCGTGTGCACGGAGGGGTACGTGTGCGGGGAGGAAGGGACGCGGCGTCTACTGGAATATTATTCCAGCAATCACATGTATCGCCTATTAGATACCTCTTCTGGTTGGTTAGCACTGTGCGGGCTGCAAACGTGTTTTGCTTTAATCCCAGACACATCACGTTTTTTAATCTCAAACGCATCAAGCTTTTCCTGAAGGGTTTCGGGGGGGGGTGTGGATTTTTTTTTTTTTCCCCTCAAGAGCAGGGAGGTGTAAAAGTTGGGGATCTCTGCAGCCTTGGGGTGCTCCTGCTTCTGGCGATTTGGAGGGAAGGGCGTGATCAGCCGTCGGTCCTCTACAAGTGAACGACGAGGAATTTATTCTGCCTGGGAAAATGACTACTGCCTTCACACAACGTGCACGGGATGACTTGGGGGGTGGGGGGTGAGTTCAGTGGGAAATAGTCTCCTGGAAAATATGGCATTTCAAAAACGGGTTACAAAGCCCCGAGCCCTCCTCCTAAATTGTTGAAGAAAAAATAATAAAATAAAATCAAACTTAAAGGGTCTGAATTAAACAGGCGAAACATAAGAAATGTCGAAATAGGGCTCAAAACTCTGTATTGACACCATCAGCCTTAATTTACCCCAGAGTGCAGGAATAAAAATTCATAGAGACATGATGAAAGGCTGAGAGTATCAGACAGGAATCCAGAGACTTAACCCTGAATTTACTGCTCCCGCAATGGATTTGCGGTCAGAATATTTTCCATTGTGCAGATGTAGATTCCAGGTTTGTATTTTTGTGATTTATCTTTTTTTTTTTTTTAACAGTTTATAGAATTTACCATATATCTTAGAAGGAGGGTAGATGCTGTTTACTGTCATTTATCTGTGTGTGCGCAGCACACGCACATGGCTTTGAGCGTTATTTTTATCTCAGTATCATTCACAATATAAGCACAATAATTGTGTAGTTCTTACTCTTGTGTAGGTTTTGAGCTTGAAATGCTTTTCACAGCCCAGGGATGCAAATTTTACCCAGAATAACATTATTAAAAAAAAAAAATAATAAAAAAAAAAAAATCCTCCTCCAAGTAGAAAAAGAGAATTTGATTCACAGAGAAAGGAGACGAAAAGAATCGGCGAATTGTGGGCAGGTGCTGGGTGAGCTTCCTCCGTATGAATTTGTTAATGCGTCTTAATCCTGACCTGCAACACCCTGCCTGGCTAATGCCGTGGCCTCTCCTGACCAGCAATCGCAGACTGCTGAGTTGCATGGCTCTGGGGTGGGTTTTTTGTCTTTTTTTTTTTTTTTTTTTTTTTTCTCTCTTCCCCCACCCCACTGTAGGTTGCTGACAACATTTCATTTGTGACCCAGTTAAAATTTGAATCCAATTATCTAAATTTTTTTTTTTTTTTTTTTTTTGGTAAGAATGGAATTATTCTACTTCCCTTTGTGTCTGTACATCTATGTTTGCATATTGCCCCCTGTGAAGAGATTTCCCCTGCACGCAGATGAAAATGTGCTATTTTGAAAAAGAGCCCCCAATATATATATTTCTTTTGATTGAACGTGGCAACTTAACACGTCCCTCTTCCTTTTCTTTTGTTGCTCTTTTTAATTTGTGACTAGGTAATTATTTGTGGTGGGTTTTCTTCAGATTTGGGTGACGGAAGCGCGTTACCCCGCGGAGCTCGGTGTTGCTATGCAGATTTCTGATTTTGATGGCAGAAACATAAAGCCCTGGAAAAAAGCAGGGCGGCATCTCGGCAACCCGGGAACGCGCACACCCAGTCGTGCCTGCGATTTCAGCCAGCGCAGGGTGAAACCCCCACGGGCTCCTGGAGCCCAAAGAGGTGCTACACGTTTGCTTGGGAAGGAAAAGATTAAAAGTTGGGATAACGGCAATTATAGAGGGATGATGGACACGCAGCAAGTTCACAGGGAAACCGCTTGTAGTGCTCCCAGAATACAACTTGCATAGGAAAGCATTGCAGTTCCCTGTTTTCCACATTTTGGTGACATGCTGGAAAAACAACTTTTATGACTCTCTATATGATTATATATATATATGCTTTTATGACTATATATTTAAAACCACATAAATATGTGCATCATCCAGCAAAATAATAGAGAAACCTGTATATCCATTGAGTTTATATAATGGAAATTGATTATTTTTTTAGTTAAAAATAATGCAGACTTGCCCCACTCAGTTACACCCTGTCTCGCTTCATTCCTCTTCCATTACTTTTCCCCCTCCCTTTTTTTTTTTTTTGCCTGCAGGAAGCTGAATTATACGTGCAATGTTGGAAGTCAGGGTTGTCCCTACCCTGCTGTAGACTCTGCCTTTTTCTGCACTTTTTTACTTCAATTGCTGACGAATACCCGAGCCCAAATGCTGGGTGATTGTGTTCAGGTTTTCTACTCTACCCATCAGATATATTACTTACAACTATTAATAACTCCCCTCCAGGAGAGTCATAACTATCATGTAAATGCATCTTTCTCTGACACAGTTCTGTATACATAATACAAGAACCTGAGAGAGTTTTCAAAACAAGCCAAAGAACATGATGAAAATGAATGTATTTTCCCGGGTTAGGTTGTAAGGGCTGAATTCACAAATGCGGAAAATTTTTTTTTTTTTTTTGGCCAACAATTTTTCATTTATTTTTAATTTAATCACATGCTTTAGTTTGCAGGCACATTCTGAAAAATGATCTTTATAAAATATGCAGTCCTCTTTGCAGTCTTATTACATCACTACTGCACTGGGAGAAAGACATCTCTCTAAATTGAAAACCGTTTTTAATGAATTGTTGTTTTATTTTAGGATCCCTTTAGGTTTCCTAGAACATTCAGTCTGAGTCGTCTGTCTGAAGGAATCCTGATCTAACAAATCAGAATAAAAAAAAACCCATATTCCTCAGCCCTTGACCTGCCTCACAGCAACTCCCTGTGTTATAAAACAAAGGACTGTGGTGATGGGGGAGAATCCCACTGTGAAGGAGAAAATCAGCATTATTGCTTAGCTGGGGATTTTGAATTAAATCACATGTGAGATTTAAAAACTTGATGGAAATCTGTGACCTTTTGGCTTACCTACAACTGTAGTGGAAGACAGTGACCCTAGAAGAACATGATTTACTGGTGAAATAAAGTGAGCCGTGAAATCTGAGTAGGATGGGTTATTGTCAGTAAAAAGCATAAAGACAAGGGAAAAAAAATATATCTGAACCCTAATTGCCAGTGTAAGGAAATATAGAGGAGGAAAGAGGGAGATGAAGGGGAGAACAAGAGCATCCCCAGTGGCAAAATGGTTAAAAGAGATGACTAAAATCCAGCAAAAAATCAAGCAGTCAAGTAGTTAATTGACTTTGCTTTAATCAGCCCAATGAATATTCATTAGTGTGCTGGTCCTAATCATGGGGGCCATGTTGTCCGCATTTAGCAAGCGCACGCTCAGCATCATGCATGCCTCAACAGCTTCCCTTCCTCTCCGCACTGACATTAAATTTAGAGGCTTTGCGCCTTCCCAGCTCGTGGGGAGCGGGGATTGGCCCAGCTGCTCGGCTCCGAGATGCCATAGCAACCCCTGGCTCGTTGCCTTGGCAACATTTTTTTTTTTTTTTTTTTTTTGTAAGGGCCTGAGCCAGTAATCCATAGGCTTAACGTAGAAAATATGCCTTTGTGGGGCATGTGTATATAGATATATAGATGTAAGGGAGAGATTGAATGGGCGGAAGGCGTGCGTGTCTTCCATTGTGCAGCTTTAACAACGGGAGTGGGTTGTGGGATCTCCTCCTCATCGTCTCGAGCTGTGTTTTGGGTTATGGGCTTTACATCTTTTTTTTTTTTTTTTTTTTTTTTTTTTTTTTCAATAACTAAAAAAAGCAAAATACACCCGCTCTCTGGCTGTGCAGTTCATTTCCAGACCCATCCAAAAGGAGGAGAAATATTTCTCCTTGCCATAATTCTCCCCCTTCCCCACCCCGGAAAGAAGCAGCGACTGCTTTAAGAGATATAGGACCCTATTATTCACATGGAGTTGAAGTTCCTCCTCCTGAAGGAGGTGGGTCTGGAAACGAGCTGCCCCATAAATCAATGGAGAAGTGCAGGCATGAAACTGGAGTCACGCAGCGGAGATTGCGGCTGCTGCTCCGCACGTTCGCGGCTGCTTTTCCCTCCTTGCGAGTGGGGGGAGGCTCCTGCCGGAGATTGGTTCTGCCAACGCAACTCCCATCCCGCTCCCCTCTCTTAATATTCCAGATGTTGCTGGGGAAAAAGATGATGTCCCGATCCCGGTGTTTTAGGAGTAGCCTGCGTTTCTGCCTTCCTGAGAGCAAAACCGGGAAAGTGAAAAAGCAGCAAAGTCCCCAGCTGTGTCAGACCCAGCATTCCCAGCTTTAAAAATAGAATTTAAAAGAAGACAGGAAAAAAAAAAAATAAAATCCTAATACATCCAGAATGCCTGCAAGGAATATTGGAGCTGGGAAATCCAAATGGTTAATGTTTTCTTGTAAATAAAGCTCATCCCTTAAGTCAAAAAAAAAAAAAAAAAAAAATCCTGACCCAGTGAGGCATCGTCTCCAATGGAACAAAACAGCTGCAGGGGAAAATGCGCAAAAACAATCCGTCCTCTTTGGGCTCGGGCTGTGAGCATGCGAGGTGTCTTGTAAAACACTCAGGGCAAAGATGAAAGCTGCACAGGCATCCAGAAATAGTACTGCAGGAGATTAGGCAGTAGGTGCTTTCAAAAAAAAAAAAAAAAGCATTAGTAATTTCCTAATATTCCCTTTTCTCGTGCTTTTTGTTACGGCTCTTAAGATAGAGCAGAAGTGGCTACAAGCAAAAAACTAATTCAGAAGCTGTGAGAGGAATCGGGTTTGGTCTCTCTGAGAGTTTTTTTTTTTTTAATGTTTCTATTATCGTTATCTTAAATTATTCAAAAGTGTCATTTTGAGCTCGTGGTGCAGGCACATGGTTTAATAAGAGCACATGAAGAAGGATCCTCCTTATTTCATAAAAGAAGTTGAGCGCTGTCCTCCCTCTCACCCTCTGTCACAGGAAAGGTCCCGCTGGCCCAGCATCACAGCCAGGGGAGCACGGTGTGGGAGAGGGGACTCCTTTTTTTGGCTCACCAGGAAAATGTTTTGCAACGACGCTAAAAATTTAGGGATATTCAGGGCTTCCAGAGTAGTTGTAGGGCCGCATAGGAAGGAGTAAACTTTATTATCCCCTGATTCCCAGGTGCTGGATGGCACCAAAGCCCCATCAGAGATGTCTGTGCGGCGTATGGAGGGGTTAGGGCTCTGGATGGCACGTTGTGCGTTGGCCAATGGTCCAAAGGCCAGTTCTGGCCAACGTGGGTGGGAAATGGTTTCTCAACATCTGCATCTGCACGTAACAAGATAAGGTTAATCAGCCTCTGATTCCCTGTCAAACAGAACTACTGCAGTTTTCAGCATTTTTTTTTAAGTGTGAAAGGAAGAAATCTGCCACCCACGACCAAATGTCACAATTGAAGGCTGGTGGCTTGATCTCAAGGTCTTCAGCAGCTCCCATCTGGCTCAGGCAGCCCTGCTGCCACCCTCAGCACAGATCCTGGGGGTCATTTCTGGCAGGAAGAGACGGAGGTTGCGGGGGGAGAGGTTTTTAGGATGCCTTTTAGGTTCTTTTTTGTTTGGATGGGTTTTTTTGGTTTTGCTTTTTTTTTTTTTTAATAAAATCCACCAGTAATTATAGCTGCAGGAGCAGAGAGGCGAGAGAGGAATTGTGAAATGCAGGAATCGAGAGAGGCCACTTTAAATCAGCTCTATCAGAGTCGCTGGTAAAAATCATTTTATCCCAAGAAGCATCGAGGCAGAAGGACTCACAGGATTCGAGAGTGGCAGAGCACTGATGTGAGACAAAGAGCTCCTGGGGAGGGAGCGAGGAAGAAAAGTAGGTTAAAAAAATATTTACAGTGAATTTCCAGGGGAAATTTTTCATCTTGATAAATCAGTCATTCTAAAAAAAGTTGTTTTGGGAAACAGCTCAAATGTATTTAAGAAGTCCAGACCAAAGCACTCTAGCAAAAAAAATTTATGTAGCCTGAATGAGTAGCATTCATTTAAAAAAAAACATAATGGGAACAATTTTATTTTTTGTGATCATATTTTGTTGATTCAAATCTCTGAATAGAGTCCCTCTGCTTCCATCTGGTTAAACTTCGAGAGCTGTAGGTGGTCCATTGAAAAGATGCGATCAATTAATTGTATGTGGGGGATGTACAATCAAACACTGAGCATGGTGACACTGTCCCTTGGGCTGGTAGTGCCATGGGCTTGGTGTCTCCTCTCCGGGCTTTCCTTTGGTTTGACTGTAGTTTGTGCTGGTGCAAATGACTATAGGGTATGTAAAGGTGAAGGACAGGATGGACCTTCAGGTTGGAAATCATCCTGGAGGAGAAATAAAAGGGCAAGCAGCACGGGCTGCTCGGAGTATCCACCTCTACTCCTTTACTCTGCCTTTAGAAATGGTCCCGGAGTTTGCCACAGTGTTGGTGGAACTGGGGGAGTTTGCCCTGATTGGTATGAGAGGTCATCCTGAGAGTTGTGCTGGTGGTACCTGCTGGAGGTTCTGGAGGTTCATCTCTTGTTAACCTTCCGTGGTTTTCATTGCCCCGATGGGGAGCGGAAAACTATACTGACGATATATACTGATATATATTGGTGCTAAACTACCCAGGTGAATATGCTGAGATGTCCCAGAGCGGTTCTGAGACCAGTCTCAGTTTCACGTGTGGCAAATGGTGAGGAAGGAAGGGCTGGAAGGAGAGGAACAGCACTGTGAATAGAGATTAGAGCGCTAAAGTCCAACAAAAATGAGACTATACCTGTTATGAATATTTTTTTTGCAAGTTTAATCTGGTCAGCTGTAATTCTAAGCAAAAATCAAAATAAACCATAAAATAAATAGAGCTTTTTAAGAATTGTATGCTGATGTAATTTCTTCTTTTGATTTGTCCTTACAATATTTTTCCTTTTTTTTTTTTTTCCTCCAGCTACGAGAAGCCCAATTCCTGCAGAAAGAGAAGCTCCCAACCCGCCAAAATACAAGGTAAGCATCGATTAAGTTTTTTTCCTTCATTCTTTAGTCGCCAGTAACTCGGGTTTCTTTAAATGGACTCTAACCTTGGAGTACGGCAGCGTCGTATCTGCTGAGCCGCAGAGCCAGTGTCTACGCAGAAACGTGCTTTTTTATTAGTGAGACACAACCAGGGAAATATTCCTCCCCGGGTACCCCCGTCAAAGGTGAGCCCCGCCGCGCAGGGCGCAGGTTTGATACGGCTACTCCTTCCCCACAAAGGCTGCTTAGAAAAGCATGAAGCATCATCGCTGGTACCATTTCACGCCCGGTGCCTTCAATAAAGCCGAAGGCAGAGCAGGCGGGGGGTCAAGGGGCAGGCTCAGCTCCAGGCATCCCACAACCTCCCTCCAAATCTTACCGGCCCAACCTGCCACACTTCTGCAGCGAGGCGGCATGTGAAACAATCCCCCTCTGCGATTAAAGATGGAAAAACCCCTTCTTTTATGCAATTGTGTCTTTTCTCATCTCTATTTTTGTCATTGGCTGACAGGGTGGGAAGAGAGAAGGAAAGGATGGGGAGGGAGGCACCAGGGAGAGGAAAATTACCACCAGATCAGGCAATTGAAGTGAGACGGGAGAGAGGAGGAGAAAACGGATGCTAATTCCTGAAGTTGCCCCCTGCAAAGGGAGTTCAGGCTCCTTTGTGGGTGCTTGAGCTTGGCGAGTCCATGTCAGGATCACAAAGCCCAAATTTGAGGAGGTTTCTGTTCTAAGGAGGGCTCATCCCCTGGCTTGATTCAGCACCGTCAAACAACGTGCTTTGGGTGCAAGGCCCTTGTGCTGCTGGATGTTTTGTCCTAAACTCCTGGGGGCATCACCCAGATGGGTGGTTGCTGCTGTGCCTCCCAGGCGATGCTGATACCAGTTGCAGAAGGAGTTCAGACTGGGAGTAAGGAACGGGTTAGTCTGTGCCCATTTCATTCCCCCAGCCACGGTGGGCTCTGACAGAGAGGCAAAGCCAAGGGTGTTGTCTTCTGCTTGCAAACCATGGCAATGCTGCAGAGATCTTGTGTTTGGTGGCTTCCGGATGAAACTGGAAGGAGGCCCAGCGCTTGTCTTAGATTTAGTGATTTAGGAAGTTCTTTAGAGGCTGAGATTTCAGAGAAGTTTGAGTTTTGGCTTGGAAGGGTTGGCTTTTTCAATGAGAACCCAGCTACCATGGAGTTAGCTGCAAAGTCTTGAATCGGGAAGAATACGTTTTGTTAAATTGTTCTGCAGAACAATGATTTTTGGGAAACAAAACGGCAGCAACTAGAAAGAAAACCCCCAACAAACAAAATAATATTTATTTCTGCCATGGCAGCTCTGTGAACTGAAAATGGGCTGTTTTGTTTTGCCGGGCTTGTATGCGGAAAGTGATTATATCCAGTTCCAGACAAAAAATACGTCTGGGCCTTGGAAGGGGGAAGAGGAGGGTGGGAAGATCTATGTCTGCAGAATCACTGATGCAGGAAGATGCAAGTGCTGTGTTGTGTCTGGTTGCATCATGTGTGAATCCATCACCGACTTAAAGGAACAGCAAACTCGGTGCAACCTCTTACTGCGGTTTTTCCATCTGCTCCCTGATCTGCTGGTGATGAATGTTCAGCTTTGCCATCTCCTACCCTCGAGAAGTCCTTTGTGGGAGCTCCTGGTGATTTGTCTTAGCTGAAAAAATACACAGGAACGTCTGCAAACTTTTGTGAAAAATCCTTTGTCAGATTGTTACAGTGGCACGCTGCGCTGTCGTTATATCAGCAAAAAGTAACGTTAAATTTATTATGACTTTGATTGTCTTTTGGTTTTGTTGTATCCCGACTTTACACTCGAGTAAGATGATAATTTTGGGTGGAAAAGTAACTGCTTCTGCTTCTAGTATGGATCTTTGGGTGCCAGTGTGGGACCTGTGTCCATAACGTGCTGATTGTGTCTGCGAAATTGCTGGTTGAGGTTAGTCCTAGGTAGAATTGTCCTCCTAAACCCTCATGCATGATCTAGTGTTTTACTCTAAACCAAATCCTTCTCTTTTACGATGCTCATTGAGTCTCGGGAGAGCTGTCTGCCTCCACAAGGAATCTGTCAGCCCGCTACCAACAAGCTCATATCCATGTCTTGACCTTCTCAGGGACTGACCGTTTTCATTTTTAGCTTAGTTTTTCTCAGGAAAGCAGTTCTGTGCCATCCCAAGTAGTGTGTAGGTGTCTCTGTCTATCAGTTTCCATAATATTTTTCAAGCCTGTCAGCTAATTTCTACCAGTTTTGACAAAGGTAGAAGTCTCAATCATATTTAATTCCTATGAGATTTTCAGCATGGGCAGTGGGGCAGAAGGGAGACCCATCGCTGCTCCCCCTGTAGGGAAGGGAACCGCACAGTTTATACCTCTATTAGACACCAGAAACCCCACTTCGGTATACCTCAGCAGTAGGTATTTTGAAAAATCAAGCAGAAAGACCACTAGTTCATTTATTTGCTATTTGCTTGCTTCCCCATTGAAGGATTTGG
Organism: Numenius arquata; assembly: GCF_964106895.1. Lineage (NCBI taxonomy): Eukaryota > Metazoa > Chordata > Aves > Charadriiformes > Scolopacidae > Numenius > Numenius arquata. The sequence continues at coordinate 3,192,602 of NC_133587.1, read as the reverse complement.
TTTTTTTCAAATGAGCCGTGGAGCAACGACCACCAACGTGACATTTCTGGGGAGCTTTGGTTCTGGCGTGTGCTGGGCAGGTCTCAGCACGTGGGGGTAGGAGCTGGATGCTTCTCTTTCTACCTGTCCCAGGACCTCCTTTCCCAGGCAATACAACATCTTCATTTGTAATGATTACAAAAGCCTTTTTTTAATTGACATCTGAAATACAGCCTTAATTACCGTGGGTGGTTTCAGTATTAGTCACATTGGTACCACATTGATTTTGGTCATTGTACAGCAACACCTATGATTTCCCTGACCCGTGAGGAGAGCAAGGGCAGTGCTTGACACAGCAAAAGCCCCCAGAATGTTTTTGCAATGACAACTGGGTCCCTCCTGCTTTTTCTCTGTAGCAGGAATGGTACGTGAACGTGAGACCACGGCATCACACTGGTGTTAAGCAAGTTTTGCGCCGCTGAACTTTACTCTAACGCCTGGAGGGAGAATGACTCGGGTAAGACAAGAGAGAAGGTGAAAAAACTGTTCGCCGCTACCACAGCGATCCTATAGCAGTTACACATCCCCTCCATTGTGCTATCATTTGTGCACATGAGTATATTACTACAGAGGGGCTGTTGTATTAGCAAAGGCTATCCTCAATGGTGGTAATTTGGTTTTGTCATGGTAATACAATGCCGATACACTGCAGACACAAAAGTGAGTTCTGCATGGCTTGGCAAAGAGATTTTCACAGAGCTACTGGGTGAGTCCATTGGTTACTCAATGTTCCTAAACAGGAATGGGTCAATGGTAATTTTTAGGAAGGCAGATGCCCCTTGCTGAGCTTGTCTGACTATAAAGTGCTCCACAAGACATGCGACGTACAGAGCATCCTCAGCCCCTCTGTGTAACTTGCAGACTGTTAAAACTGCACAGCGGGAATGAGGACTCTTTTAATCCACTGAATTTGCTGTTTAGCATGACCTGAATAATCCAGTAGGGCTAACGTGATCTTCAGCACCAGCACTCAGCTGCCTGTTATCCTCCTTGAAGCTGCAGGATATCAAAAATATCTGACTGGTTTGGACCCAAGGAAATTGCTTGAGTAGCGGCTGTGCGTAATTTGTTTTTCAGTGACATTGTTCCAGGCTCTCTCTGCTATTCTCGATGCCAGTAAGTCTCTGTTTCTGCCTGAACTTTTAAGTAGGATCTCTCTCGATCAGTCTATTCCTTCTGTTGACCGCAGCAGCCACTTTGTCATTACTTCCTTTATGTTTTCTCTTTGGTGGGAAATGAAAAGCAAAGAAGGACAGAGTCAGTGCAGGAGAGTTAAAAACATGTCAGTAAGTGCCCAGCAAGAGACAGACTCTGTCCTCCAGATTGCCAGGTACATGAAGGTAGAGCCTTGGTTGGTGTAAATTGCCACAGATGAGAAACGATTCTTATTCATTCAAATTCATAGCAACTATATGTACATTTAAATTCATCCCCCTGTTCAGCAGCACCGTGACCGCCAGCAGCACAGAACTGGTGGGATGATGGATGTGAAGAATTGGACCAAAATGTCTTTTCCCATGGCTGGTGATCTTGGCGGTCAATGTTGGGTTACCTCTTTCCACACGCAGTGACTGGCTGAACGTGTGTATTATTCCTCTCCAATCTGACTTAGAGAAATAATCACGTGGAAAAGGGAGACAAATATTTTTGGGAAGGGTCTCCCGTTGCTCCAGAGCTCTATGGCTCTGTCTGACTTGTAATCTACCCTTCTATCCTTTCTATCACTAATGTTAAGAGCTTCTCTGGGGTTATGAGAAAAAGATGTTGATAAGGCAAACTTTCAAACCTTGCATCCTTAAGAGGGCATCCAAATGCTGCACTGTACAAAGGAATTGAAATTAGCTCTAAATGCAGTTGGCTTTACCTGCTTTATGGAAAAGAGAAATATATTTTAAAAGGATATGTTTCGTGTAATCATGCTGGGTTTATCAAGTGCAGAAGGATGTCTCCTAACAATAGGCAGGAAGATTACAATTGTCAATCAGAGCAGAGGTCCTGTTCTTGCCTCTTCGCCTCCCTCCCCTGCTGCTCTGCTTTTCCTGGGCAGAGCAGCACTGAACAAGGCAAAGAATGCAAAGAACTATTTAACCATCAAAAGCCAGTGCCAGCCGTGCATGGCACGGAATTTCGGCTCCTAAACATGCCAATAATGAAGTTTTTAAAGGGAGAAACATGCACAAAAGCAAGAGTGGAAGCCACCCTGTGTGGTCCGTGAATGGTACATGCTCTCCTTCTGGGTTTTCTCAATAGCAAAGGGCTGCTGCAAAGTGGGCAAAAGCCCTTCTTCAGGCTTGAAGGGCTCCTGGAGCTTTTCAGGCTCATTGCAGGATCCTCAGAAACCCTCCGCATCCTCCTCCTCTTGGCACGGCAGGGTCGATAAAATCAGATCAAGGCTTAGCATTTCTAAACAAAAGGGAGTGGTTAAATGGGCTTTTAAACACTGGAACCTGTCCAGCTTGTTGGGAGGCAAAGCCTGGAGAGGCAGAGGGGGGGCGAGGAGAAAGCGCAAGGTGCCAAACTGGGAGTAGAGTGGCACTTGTGAGCAAAGTTGTTGGAAAGTCATTTTGTGGCTTGTGTTGTGCAGTGTGTGTGTGTGTGTGTGCGCAGAACAGATTGGCAGACGCCTGTGCCCACGAAGGCGGGCTGGGGGCCGGGGGGGGGTGTGGGGTGGGAGGCTGCTTTGGAAAGGTGCCAGTTGTTCCATGGGCTTTCTGCCATCAGGATTTTTTTTTTTTGTTCTTCATTTTTCTTTCCCTTTTCCTTTCCCTTCCTCCCCATCCCAGCCCCCAAACGCACACGAACAGGCTGGCAGGAAGAGCATGCTGAAAAGGATCTGACAGTTTGAACAACACTCGATGACTTAGTTTGTTTTCCCTGACTTTGCGCCAGAAGCAGGTCCATGGATGAAAGACTTTATTAGGCTTTTAAAGCCACTGACACAGGTCTTTCTTTGACCTGAGGTACTTGAGAAGAAATGAAAACAACGTGTTAACTTTCAGGGAGTTGAAAGACTGCCCAAATGGAAGAATACGGTTTACAAGGGATCCAAAGTATCACAAAACGCTTCCCAGGGTAGAGCGTGGCAGAGCGGAGCCGGGGGAGAGCCCGTCCTGGGTAGAGGGAGAAGACATTCGGTTGCTGCTCGTGATGAGGAGGAAAGCTGATCCGCTAATTAGGATATTATGAGATGATCACATCCAGCAGAAGGTGCCATAACTAGTCATCAGCTTTCTGGGTGTCCAACGGAGGGAAGTGATGGGAATTAGCAGTTATTACTGGGAGCCTGTGGTCCCCCAGGCAATCCCAGTGCTCCCAGTCTGGCTTCCGCTCCACCCAGCTCTGCTTAGACCATGTTGGGAGAGCCCTGGGAGAAAAGCCATGCACTGTTAGCCGTGGTAGCATCCACAAGGAAAATGTAGGACAAGTTGGATCCTCCTCCTCCTGCAGCGATGCCGGAGAGTCTTAAAAGGGTCAGAGCTGGTTCCGCATATTACCTAAATTATCCCCCCCTCAGTCCTCAGGGGTAGAGGGAGAATTTCTCATTAACTTGCTCTATGCCTACTTTACTCCTCAAGGATCTTGGTTGAGGGATTTTAACAAGAAAACTAAGAATTAGGCTTTGCTTATAAAAAATAAAAATAAACAAGCCCCTCGGTGAGGAAAGAGAATGCATCAAAGAAACTGCAGGTGCCAAAGAAGGAACAGTGCAATGGATGCTAGAAGTAGGTGACTGTGTGAAGGAGCCCCCCACTTGGAAAAGTTATAAAGGAAAGGGTGATTCATCCTTTTTTTCTTTCTAAAGCCTCATAGAAGGAAAAAGATGGCAGGCCAGGTTTGTAGAACTGAAATAGTTTCTCAAAACTGGAGACCAGATGACTGAGAAACAAGTAATACGGATGCTGGCTTATCAGTCTTGGAAAAGAATCACAGAAACTGAAACTGCATCTATTTAAGCCTCAGTAGGCTGGAGAAGGAGTTTTCATGGTTACAAGCCATGACTGAGAAGTTTTTTCTGGAGCTCACTACAGGCCTAATCCTTCCTCAGACTGAAAATGAAATGCTGCAGTGAGCAGAGACCATGGTTCCAGCAGCTCTGGGATGGGCCAGGGTTGTCACACGAGGACATCTTCTAGGAAAGCTCCAGGGAACAACCATGTTTTCCTTGCAAGGCTAAGAACACCTTCTGCTCTTGTAAAACCTTGTTCTGTTGATAGCGCAGGGGGATGAGGACTTTGACAAGGCCACGTTCCCCTGTCAATGGAGGTGGATGTGACAACAACCACCTTTGTGACAAAGCCATCACTACCTTCAGTCTTTAGCACAGGTTTGCTCTCTGGTTTGCTGTGGGCAGGATTTCCACCAAGCTGACATGGACCCGTGGCTCTGGGGAAGTGCTGGGTGATACCTCCTGAGCAGCGATACTGAGCTTGGGTTTGCACGATCTCTCCATCATATCTTCTGCGTAGATGTCCCTCACCGTAGACTCCAAATGGGTCATCTGCATAGACATGGCTTGCTGGGATTGGTGTCCCATGTGGAAGCAACACACAGGTTTGTGTGTTCTCCACAGGTTTGGTGTTCATGGTGAACTTGTGAGCAGGAAGCCTGGAGGAGGCTGACTCGAAGGCAGAATTTGCTCCCCTCCCTTTCGTTTCGGGTCCCGGCGCCGCCTTTGTGTGCGCGTGTGCGGGAGCGCAAGGACGTGTCTGCGTTTCTTGTTTCCTTTCTATAGGACTGAATGTTCTGAGCCATCGTGTTATTGTATGTGTCTGATGAGCCATATGGAAGCTGTGAGGCTTCGGGAGTGTTTTGGGAATATAATGCCAGGAACTGATAATCTCAGCAGCTCTTCCTTCTTATTATCGCATTGCTTTTGCTGCCATACCCACTTGAAGCTATTTACACCCCTTCCCTGTGAAGCTGGTATTTCCCCACCACGGTCTTCATCCTCCATGGGGTAGAAAGTCTTCAGGAAGTGCTGTCGCGGCTCGGTAATGCTTTGCAGAGAGCGTTCTGTTGTCAGGCTGCCTGTAAAGGGTCTGTAGCGTGAAATAACTCAGTCTCTCGGATGGGGAAAGGCTCAGTTTTTGCAGTACTGTTAGGCAGACAAAAGGTGCATTAGCCCCACTCTGTGAAACAGCCCTGACACGGGGAGGTGCTGCTCTGTCACCGGCATTATTTCGCAAACTGGTTTTCTACGGTCTTTGATTCCAACAAGGCAACTTGCAAAATACACAAAGGATCAGATTGTATCTCCCGGCGCTGGCTGGCGTTCCCTTCCTGTGGGACACCGGCGGCTGCTGCTTTCTCTCTTTCCACACCTTTGCTTCTCCTGACCTCCTTCCAGGAAACCCACTGGCAGTTGTTTAACAGTTTCACTAGCGAGTCAGGCAGTGGGCACTTTTCCATACTGTGTGTTTTTTCCCCTCCTGTGTTCGAAGAGCCTGTTCTTCCCCTGCACCTGTGGAGCTTGTTAATCTCCACAGAAGATTCAGTTCTTTGACTGCAGTCCAAGCCTGTGCCATCTGAAGCAAACTGCGTCCTCCTGCCCTCTGAATGATCCTGATCTAATCTTGCGCTCTGGCTCAGCCCTGCACAAGCAAGGATGGCTGACAAAACTGGGGCTGGATCACGTAAAGGGGGTGGACAGTTTGAAAAATTATAATTTTCCTGGCATTCAGTGCCCGAGACGTGACTCTTGACCCAGGGGTGAAGCCAGGACTCCCTCCATGCAGCCCATCTCCTCTTCATGGGCATGACCTGTTAACGTGGCTGTGCTGGAGAGACTCAGAGTACCAAAAATTGTGATCCCTCGTGTGACTGATGAACAACTAAGCTCAGGGTTAACAACACTGTCCCCTCCAAGTGTCCTTATCGTTGTGGGGGTGTTACAGCCCTGATGTTGGACCAAGACATCTCAATGGAGCAGCTCTTCTCCAGGGATGGGTTGTTTGATGTTCACTGCAGCCTCAGTTCCTCCTGGAGCAGTTTAGGATATTTTATGTCTATGAACTGACCTTTTTTTGATGCAAGAGGCAGGAAGTACAAGACCGTGCTAGAAGTTTGTCTCCCCTTGAATGGGTGAACGCAATTTAATGGAAGGTCTTTAATTACCACCCAGTTCTTGTGGCATTGGGGGGAGTGTCTAACCTGACTTTAAGTGCTCTTTGAATCCTTTTAACCCCTTGAGTTTTCTTAACCTCCGTGATATATTTTGTGATCCCCGCAGCCTCGGTGAGCTGTGCTGGGGATAAATGCCAGGCAGTTTTAGCATTATGCATGTTCTGCACCCAGCTCATCCCTCTATGGGTTGTTCATTTCCATATGAAACATTTCTTTAAATAGCAGCAATCTCAGGGGCTGATTTTATTGTCCTTGCTGTGGCTGATCTCAGTCATAGTGCCCTTTTGAACGTCCTGACTTATTGTTTATTTCTGGTGATCTTTGTGGCCCTGTAATTACTTCTTACCCATCCATTTTTCATACCAGAAGTCTTGTCCCAGACCTCTGCCACGTTCCTGCTGGGGACACGTGTCTCTGAGCAAGGACCTCGCTCTAGTGAGAAAACCCTGCCCTTTACGATCTGTTTCAGCTTCCCCAAATCTCTCTCCAAAGGTGGAAAGGGGCATCTGCGTCACTTTTTGGCTGCCCTGGAGAGAAAGGGAAGAGAAACCATGTCCCAGTGCAGGAGGTGGTGGGGAGTCCACCAGGACGCCCATTGCACACCTGTGTGTGGGGTCGACCTTGGCAGAGGTGCCGGAACCCAAACCCCGCTGCTGAAGAGGATCAAGTGTAGCACTGGGGGAGGAGGGGAAATAATTTCAAAAGCAACACACAGCACTTCCAAAGCAAGAAAGACAAGGGGATATTTTGAGTACTTCTTGGTGTTTCTGAAAGGATTGGTTTTAAATAAAAGGGTTTGTAAATGAACAGGTTTGCTTTTTCAGTAAGTCCCTTTGAACGGACATCTTTTTTTGATAATGAAACCGCTTTGTTCATGTTTCCCTGTTTCAATTTCCTTTCAAATTTAAATTTCCCTTATAGGAAATAAACACGCCTGGTTATTTCCGCGTAGCTTTTCTGTTAGTCCTTGCAAAGTTGTCCATATACACATATAGATATTTTTTCCTAGGTTTTTCTTCTTTTCCTCAAATATGTGCACTGATCTTATGTGTTCTTTTAATGTCTTCCAGGAGATTTCCATTCCCCACATCAAGTCTTCCTAAATTGTCTCTTTAATCCCCAGGTTCTTAGTGCTTGGCAATGCTACTTGTTCTGAAGTGCCGTGATGGGAAGGTGGAGGGGTTTTTTTCCCCCTCATTAGCTGCTTTTAACATTCACCTCCTTTGTTTGTGTATCTTCTTTAGATTCCCTTCCCTTTGTGGGCAGGGCTTTGCTCTTCTGAGGTGTTAATAAGCCTCTGGCAGAGACAACATCTGTGGCAGAGGACATTAAGTTCTGAAAAACATACTTCTTGTGTTATGAGGCCCGTTACCTCATCTGAGCAGCAACTACCGCTTTTAAAGAGCAAGGACAAAGGAAACACTGGCTTAGGGCTGCTTCGTGGTGGGTGTTTTTTCTCTTGTATCAAGACTCTAGCTCAAAGTGTGTGTATGGGAGAGGGGGGAAGAGACTGCCGAGGGGAGGGAACATAGAGGAAAACTTGTGAAGGGGAAAGGAAAAAGAGAAGAGGCTATTTAAAAATACTGTGCATCGCTTAAACCAACACCTAGCGAAGGATAAAGGCTTTACAGTGTATATACGTGATCCATCCATCTGTTCATCCCTTTTATCCAATCCTATAGTCATGGGTATCATAAGAAGGAGTAAGAGCGGTTAAAGCCTCCCCATCACAGGCACGTCAGATGTTCCACACTGAACAAGATCAAACTGGGGATTTGCAGCCTGTGGGATGCAAAAAGATGTCGTGGAGGGATAAGTGTTCTTCCCTTCTTCTGTTGACAAACGGGAGGGGATCGTTTTTAGCAGGAGGGAGAGGGGAGCGCTGGCATCGCCCGCGCGAGGGGATGGTCGGGGATGGTCACAGCTGGGTTACCACCTTGCTGCTACCAGCTGTAACCACCCAAAAAGTCGCAAACTGAGAGCATCGAGATCTTGTGCCTCCTCCTTAACCTTATATCCTAATATGACTTACCTGCTGAACGTTTTGGGGCCAAAAGAAGGCTGGTGCTAATTCAGACTTTGGGCACTGTGGGAAGCATTTACACTGCAAAATAATTTTCAATTAGAATCAAAGAAACAGCTTTCTCTCCTCCTCCCGTTCCATCCTGCTTTAAATTTCCTGTGATTTAGCTGGGAACATTATTTTTGCGATATTTTCATTAGTTTTGTATTGTTCCACAGGATGTTGTAATGGAAACATGACAGTGTGCTTTCTGGTCTGTGAAAGCCGGTCTGATGTGACAATAGTAGGTGACATATCCCAGTCTATTTTTAAATGAAGGTATCAATTGCTTTGCTGCTGGCTGAGCACCTTGCTGGCTATCAGATGCTTCAGTTGCAGCATTTTCATAGCTGTTGGTATCTTGAAAGCCGAACAAAGCGAAAAGGCTTCATTGCATGAGCTGCAGATCCTGATCTCTCCACCTCCAGTTGTTGGTGCGTGGAAGAGAAGTCCTTGCCACAACCTGGGGCACTGACTGATGGCCGTGATGTTGTCGTGCCTGAGCCGTTACGCAGCTCTCGGCAGCAGTGGGGGGGCTCGGGCTGTGCTGCCTTGATGCTGCTTCTTCACCTCATCAAAATCCCTCCCCTGCCCTGACCCACGGCGTGGGACCAACCTGGCAGACCTCACCACACGTCCTTAAACAGCAAAAGCCCTTTGCCTGGGGGGAATGGGGGGGGGTGGCTGTCATCTCCCCAAGGACACCTTTCCTGAAGTATCTGTTCTCAACTCCTGAAAGGCATCCAAACCCCTGTGTGAAAACTGAAATGAAAAACTGGCTGGCACATGTTCTCGCGGTGGAACTAGGTGACTCCTGTGCCTGCAGATTGACGGTATCGCTGCTGCTGGCATGACAAGTCTCTGCGTGTTGTAACCCTGGCACCAATCAGTGCCACGGATGCAAGGTAGCCTCCTCTCTCATTCCTCCCAGTAGCTCCTTCCCTTCCCTGCTTAGGAAAAAGAGCTATTTATGGACCTGGACAAGGTGACCTCCATATGGCAGATTCTGCCACTCACCATAGGGACTCGAGCGAGGCACATGCTCCTTGGGCAAGGCAGAGAGAGACACACTCTCAAGCGGTGGGCACATGCAAATGGATGTTGCTTTCAAAGCAGCAGAATGTTGTTGGGTTTTTTTTTTTAAAAGAGAGTTAAAAAATAAAAATGAAGGCTCAGAAAGCAAAGACTTCTGCTTTCCCCCGTGCATTTAAGGAAAACAGTGCATTTCTGCAGATTATGTGTTCATAGTATTCTGAACTTTTGTCTGGAATATTATGAAAGGAAACAATATAAATATTTGTCTCTATATTCCCGCCCCCCCACATAACCCCTGAAGGAGAGAGCTTCATTCCTCTGCAAGGATAGCGGTCGTTCTCCCCGTAGCATCAATCCTCGCTTTATTCCTACCCTGGGGAGCTGCAAAAAAAAAAATAATAATGCAGCTTTCATTGGGCAAAGCTGTGCCGGTGTGAAAAAAGGTGACCCAAATTTTTAAAGAGAAGGAGCAGCTGAGGAGAAGGGTGAGGAAGGAAGGGGAGCAGGAGGGAGGATGCGGAATCCCCCAGGATGCGGATGCCGGGGAGAGGTGTGTGGCTCAGATGGGATAACAGGTCGCACGAGGCTGTATTTCTGCATTCGATCCGTTTAATTTGATCGGGCATCGGTGAAGTTACCCAGCGACCGAAGGCAGAGGAGAGGAGCTCTGTTCCCTGCAGCTTCACACAAGTAAAAGCGCAGATTGCCCCGGCTTTTGCACGCTATGTCCTAGAAAAGGCGGGCGAGTCCCAGCGCTGCCGTCTTCATCCCAAATTCTGCTGTTTGACCTGTGTGATGCAGCCCTATTGCTATAAAGAGATTTACACAGGTTTAGCCACCAGCCAGTGTGATGGTTTGTTTTTTTTTTTTTTCCCAAGTGCATCTAAGTAACGGTCAGTATTGCAGTAATGAAATTGTTTAGTGAAGAATCACTCTGAATTATATCGGAGCGCAGATTCCCTTGCAGCTCTACAGCCCTAATTTCTGGCTGCGGGACCCAGGCTCCCCCTTGGCTGCAGAATTTTCTGTGCAACCCTCCGGATGTAGCAGTGGGCTTTCAACAGAGGCGTTGTGTGCTGAAAGATTCTAGTTGCACAAAATGGCTTTAAAATATATGTATATGCAATCTGCAAGGCGAAGAAGAGCGTATTCCACCCTGCGTACCGTTGCCTCCCATTGGATTTCCTCGAGGCAATGCAGTTCTCCACACGCAGCCTCCCCAGTGAAATGTGCTGTTTGGGTGGCTGCAGGACACATGCAACACAAAGACAGACGAGACCTCGTCTTGCTATTTGTGGCAATTTATATTTGGAGCTGCTTGAATAATTCATGGCGGATCCTAACTATTTCTTTTTATCTGATACTTATTCAAAGGCAATTTTTCTCATTATCTGACTATTTTTGCTTATTCGTTTTTGATATGTGGTAATGGAGATAAACTAGTGAGAATTGTCTCCTTTTAGGGCCAAACAAGGAACTGTATTGCAACGAGCAAAACAGTAACAGCTCAACAGCTTCTGTTTTATGGGGCATCTGAAGAGATGTGTTGTAACATCTCCTCTCTCCCGTTCTGCTCAGCCCCTCACTCATGTGCTCATCAAAAACAGGTATCCTGCTCATAAATCCCTTCTTGGGGCAGCGATGGAAGAAAACACGCTGGATATGTGTTTTGCAGCCAGCAGGATCTGTAGGTAGAGATGTGCAGTTCCATGAGAGGCATACATTAACAGCATTTAAGAGTTTGTTTTAAAGGACGTGTTAAAATCTACCTTTTAAGGTAATCTACACGTAAGTTAATATTCTAAATGTGTTTACAAATCTGAATACCCTATTTCAAATGTGAGGGGGTATCTTAGGAAGGTATTTCAGCTCTCTCTGTGCAGACGCGTGTGAAAATCCACGTTTCACTAATCACCGCCATGGTTCTGCTCTCGGCCCGGTTACGTTCCTGCCGGTCAGGTCTGGTTTCCAGGAGCGCCCACCCCACGGTAGATGCAGTAAAACAGCAAAGGAGGCAGAGTCCCTACCTGGGGGGCTGCAATCGCTGTGATTTTTCAGCCTCCAAATGCAGATTCTAGATGCTTCATTAGAGCGGCCGCATTTGGAAACTCTTCTCTAGGGACACGATCCAATGTCTGTTGAGAGGAGGAAAACAAAAACCTCCCATTGACATCCATTTTAGTAAGCTTTGGATCAGCCCTTAAATGTTTTTCTATTCGGCGTGTTTTTGTTTTCCTCTTTTGAATTACCTTTCCCCCCCACCCCCCTCTGTCTTTGCCTCATCCCTCCCCTTTCAAAATCAAAGTCGCCAGGTCGGGAGGTGAATCTGCTTTCCAGGCTGAGCAGATTCCATCTGTAGTGGGAATTTCTCATCGAGCACAAATATATCTGGAGGACATTAACTGTCCTGCCTGACCTGCTGGCTTTTACTTACGTAATTTATTTTAGGGTTGTTTTTTGTTGGTTTTTTTTTTTTGTTTGGTTGGTTTTTTGTGTTTTTTTTTTTTTTTTTTCCATTGGGATTTATATCTAAAAGCACCTCTCCTAAGCTCTAGATGCTCACTAACCCTGCCCGGCAGCCTGCCAGCTCCAACCAGCCAAAAATATATCACCTTACTTGGCTTGTGGGCATTTTTGTATCTTTAAAAGTTAATCCAGCTCTAAGCTGGATTAATAATGGAACATCCCTTTAACCAAAGGCACGTAAGGTCAAGGCAGAGCTGGGTGGATATTCCAGGCTGGTAACAACAGAAATAAATTTTTTTGGGGTCCTAAATAGAATCCAGTATGATTTATTTCAGCAGTATTTTTCCTGCTGGACTGAAGGAGGAGCAGAGGGGTGGGAATGGAGCTAGGCTGGAGGAAGAACAGGCAAGCTGAGAGGTGGCTGATGGTGGTGTAGGTGTTGGATGGTGGTGTAGGGTGTTCCCCATCTACCGAAGGGGAAGAAGATGGACCAGAAAAGCACCAGCTTTTCGGTGGGGGAGAGTCGGGGGGTTAGGTGAACTGGTTGCACAGATTCAAGAGAGGCAGGATGGCATGAGGATGCTGTCTGAGATGCTGGAGCAGCACACTCAAGCTGCGTTTGTGTGATTCGTGTCGTCACTGGGGTACTTTGATGTGCTGGGTTCGCCATGTAGATCCCGACTGCCTGTCATTTATTCGGCAGCGTTCTAAAATGCACTGGTAAGATCACTGACTGTGCACCCTCGGAGCAGCAAAATGCTTTTCCCTCTTACCCCTTGAATAAAGAAGACACACCGAGATCTTCAGATACTCTCCTACACTTGCTTTCAGTTCAGAGCCTTTAAAAATAAAACGAAAAGGAAATGGAGGTCATGGGTTTGGCTTCCACGTGGGGTTGTTTCTACCAGCAGGTGCTTGACTGGAGCTGGTTGAATTGCCCCAGGGGTGGAAGTGATGCTAGAGCAGCGTTGGGCCTTTTGACTCCTGAAAATGGGATGGCAGAAAGGCGGGTGGGTTTGTCTTGGGGGAGGCATCCTGGGGTTGAATCCAGCAGTACATGCGTTAAACCACAGCGATCCTGGGCTGCCGCTCCCAAAGGCAATGGGAAATTCAGGCAGCTTGAAGTCTGTGGTTTGGGGGCTGTTATTTTTCTCTTGAAACACTATTCTCTCCCTTTTCCTCTCTTGAAGCCCAGAAATCAATGCTTTTAAAAGATCCCCGATGGATAGGTTTCTGAAGTGTTCTCTTTATTGTCTGTTTTAGTGTTTTTCCCCCCCCATTTCTCCTGCTCTCTGACAAGAGCTGTGGGGTGGCTGGAGCAGGGAGGACACGCTGCATCTCATGGGTGAGGGACAGGGGACAAATCATCACGGCTCCTTCCCAAGTCTGGTGGGCAGTTTGCAGTGTCTGAGGGTAAGGGCTGTGTCCAGCCCCAAGACAGTGGGTGCTTTAGGGGTCCAGATGGATGGAGGACTTCAACTCAATGGGGAGATGTAAATCAGAACTTGGTTAGCCTTAGTCTTTGGAGAAAAAGACTGATTTGGTCTTCCTTTCTCCACCGAAAGCCATTTCATTCGTTCCCTCTGAATCTTCCCAGCAGAGTCTTCAGCTGTTCGGTGCTTTAATAAGGCTATGAAGAGCAAATAATATCACAGAAACAGGCTGTAAATTTCTTACAGTGGGGGATTTGTCCTTTTCTTCCCAATGCTTCCAGAAGCCGGGACAGTGGGGGTTGGCCGAGGGGTCCAGCTGGGCACCCCGAAGCCACCAACCCCCAGACCCTGCACTTTAACAGATCACATGTTTTTAATTGTCAGAGTACAAAACTTGGATTTGAGAATCAAATACCTTAAAGCTTGGGCTGTTTTGAGGGAGTCATGCTTGAAACGCGTGTAGGAGACATATTCATCTATCTATATATACATACATACGGTTATTGCTGCTGAAGCATGTTTATTGAACATTTCAGCATGTTTATCAATGATGGATGAATCATTGATATTTTTAATACCAATTCCCCAAAATACTAAACCAAATGTGTCAGGCAACGAGATCACGAACAGAGCCACGCAGAGATCTCCTAACCAGGCCAACTGCTTCTTTCTTACCTATAAAACCCCATATTATAAGATACATTAGCTGTAAATTCTTAACAGATGGGGCTATAACAAGCTGTTAGAGAGCATCTCCTCTGCTGCGGGGACGCACTGCGAAAATAATGCCACGCGGCTGTCTGAGCCCTAACGAAACTGAGACGAGCTGGAGGAGGAGGCTGTCATCTGTCTAGGTGTTGATGTCCTGCTCGTCACCGAGCGCTCTAGTCAAGCAGTTGACCCCCCGTTAAACTCACTTAGCTCCTCTGCATATTTACGGAGGCACGAATGCCGTGACGAGAGTTTCCTCTTGTTAAACATGCGCCTTCGCGGTCCCCAACATTTCACCAGTGATTTGGAGATGGTCTAGAGAGCAGGCCATGTGCGTCCGTGGTACATTAAAGAATCTGTTCTCTGGAGGGGTTTTTTCCTCTCTCCCACCTGTTCAGATGATGGAGTCCTGTGGAGAGTGAATGAGACTTTATAGGAGCCGTGACTGGGACTGTTTGAGCTACCATACGTTTTGCATGTATATACAGAACTGTGCAGAGTTGTAGGAATGTATATAAGCAGTAAAATCTCAGAATCATAGTATGGTTCGGGTTGGAAGGGACCTTAAAGATCATCTCATTCCAACCCCCTGCCCTGGGCAGGGACACCTCCCATCAGACCAGGTTGCTCAAAGCCCCATCCAGCCTGGCCTTGAACCCCTCCAGGGATGGGGCAGCCACAGCTTCTCTGGGCAACCTGGGCCAGGGTCTCACCACCCTCACAGCAATGAATTTCTTCTCCAGATCTCATCCAAATCTCCCCTCTTTCGGTTTAAAATTGTAAAATGTGCACAAGCATATATAGATGCATTCATAGATGTGTATAATGAGCAAGCCTATTGAACTATAGGAAGAATTGGTGCGTGGCTCATTTTCCCAGAATAGAAGGTTGATTTACAACATTTCAATGTGACAAATATAAAAAACTTTAGAACTGATTTTATACAGAGGTGACGTATTTCATTAACCCTGCATAGCCCCTTGAACCAATTCCACTACTCCCTATGACTTAGAGACTCCCACCTATGTTTCATTTGAGAAGGCAATAAACATTTTTTCCTGTTTTTATAAAATACTTTGACCTTAATCTTGTATTGTCCTCCCCTGCCCCGAACAAACTGGAGGTTTTCCGAAGCCTTGTAAATCATTGCTCCATAATCCCATAACGAGAAGCAGGATTACTTCGTGTGACACATGCAGGACACATCTTCCCGTGATGCTCGTGTTGGGCAGGTTACCTGGGTGGAGGTTTCAGCTGCCCCACACGGGGGGGACACAGAGGCTTACCTGGGTCCCCACAGCACCTTCACCCCACTGGAGCTCCCCGTCCTCTCCCATGGATATCCTCAGCCTGAAGGATTCCAGTCTATCTGTTTATCTGGCAGTTTGTCCTCAAACTGAATAAGGATCAGGAGAAAATTAAAATGCTCACTAAAATCAATTAACAAAAAAAAAAAAGGGTGTTTTTCTCACCAAATCCGTGAGACTACCATCCCCAAAGCCACCCGTGTACCCTGCTTTAAAGGTGAGGATTTAATATTTAAAAGTCAGCCCCAACTGTTGGGTTTGGGCTGTGTTGTCGCGGCAGGTTGAGCGTGCTCCCAGATGCGCTGGTGCAGAGGTGGCAGGACCAGGAAATGGGCCCCCCGTGTGACTTGTGAATAATTCAGGTGCCTCAAAATCACACAAGGGAATATCTTCCTTTTTTTTTTTTTTTTTTAAATAACACCTAATCAGCCCTTGGCACACAATGCCACAAGAGTTTAATGAGATTCCAAAAAGGGCCATCTCTAAACAGCTGCAGATTGAACTTGTGTGTGTAAAATACCTAATTTTGTGTGTGGGTGTGTTTATGTGTATGTACAAACACACAAATGTAATAAAATATTTGGGGAAAGTGTGCTTACGAACGCTTTAAGAAAAAGGGGATTTGAATGAATTCGGTATGACCTAGCTGATATGCTTTTTTTAAAGTGATCTTCTGAATCTTCAAGATGTCCTTGTTTATTTTCTTTGATTGTGCTTTGATTTAAAATTCTAGGCTCATTAAATGCCATAAAAAGAAACATTTACATAATTTACAAGCTCTTTATATGAACATTTTAATAAAAGAATACACCTTTAAATCAAATCACAAAGGCATATGACATCTTTGAAGGAGAAACTTATATTCCCAAACACAATAAACATTCTTCTATTACTATGTTAATTTGGAAAACAGGTCATGGGAAATTAAATTGCTTAAAATAGGTCACCAATTATAACTCTGCATTCTATTAAGGCAAATGCATCTCTGAAATCTTTATTAGTTTATTTTAATTAAAGGCAGAAAAATATTCAGTGTTAAATTATTGCCATTTGTATGTTTTACATTGATATGGACACACATTTATTATGCAGTGTAAAATGCTGCACATCTTTTTCATTATGACGCTTGTATTGTTCTTAGTTACTTTACCCATAAAGTAAGTCTATAATAACGTTGTGTTTTAAACATAAAAGGAGGGGAGCCCAAATGAAGTAACAGTGCAAATTTAATTCGATCATTTATAAAAGGAAACGCAAAAGCCAACGCTATCTGTATTTGAAAACAGTTATTGACCTCCTCAAAATTGTTATGAAGTAGGAAGGGCCTGAATTCCATTTGTGTCAGGTGTTTGTACGCAGCATTGCAGTTCATGTTATGTTTATAAATTAAATACATTGGGGTACATTCCCCCTTGATGTTCTCTCATAAATTCATTAATACTAATGTTAATTATTGTACAAGCCTGTGGTGAGAGCTGGAATCTGCCCTGCACACCAACGTTTGCAAACCTGTGTGGGGTTTTTAGGATGGTGTTAAGGCACCACTCATGATCACACTCAGTTGAATTCCCTTTGTGTTCTCATGTTGAACGTGGTTGCCCAGCCTGGCTGGAGAAGGTCCCCATGGCTTCACAGAGCTGTTCAGAAATGGTTTGCCCGGATGCCACAGAGGAATTTTATGCTGTAATCCTTCCACATCGGGATGGCGAGAGGCTTGGATGCTCCTTAGAATTAGCAAAGAAACAGAAATGCCCTTTTACCTTTAAGCTGTTGGTACAAATTAAGCTTCCTTTCATGCTCACTGGTCTCTGGACCTCAAGAGTCCTCTCCTTGCTTGCAGGGCTGGTTGTGAGCCCTTCTGCAAGGTCCCGTTATCTCCTGGGAGGGCAGCAGTGGGACGGGGTCCTCCTCAAGGTAAGGTCAGACCTGCGCCTCCATCCTTAACGCAAATTCTTGTCTTCTGCAAGAGGAGAAGCAGAGTGTTTTGTTGTTCACTCATCTTCAATGAAGACCTGCCAGGGCAGAGCAGGTTTGGTTTCCTGCCAGTGGAGTCACCTATAGATTTCCTGTGCACAATTTTTTTTCTTCTCTTAGCTGCTCAAAGCACGTCCTTAAAAGAGGCTCAAGAGATCTTTAAGGCTAAACAATAAAAGACCTATTACTTACCCAGGAGACCAACAACAGCTCTCAAGGGTAAACCCGCATTAATTATGTATTTGAGCATTTGTATGTTATGCATTTACAGAGCGTACACGTTATTTACTGACTAGCTGGTAATGGCTGTGAAGCGGTTGTGATGATCTAGGGTAAATACCAACATCCGAGGGGTGGAGGTGAAGCGGGTGGACACAGAAGGTGGTGATGGAGCACCAGGCACCGCACCTTCTGCACCTGGCTGAATTGTGACCGCTGCTGGGATTTTGTCAGCCTCAGGAGCTTGTAAATGTGAATGGTGGTAACAGAAAGCCTCATACTTTTGCTGTTAAGGTCCTCAGATGGTTTTGTAGACAAAATCATAGAATCATAGAATGGTTTGGGTTAGAAGGGACCTTAAAGATCATCTTACTCCAACACCCTGCCCTGGGCAGGGACACCTCCCACCAGACCAGGTTGCTCCAAGCCCCCTCCAGCCTGGCCTTGAACCCCTCCAGGGATGGGGCAGCCACAGCTTCTCTGGGCAACCTGGGCCAGGGTCTCACCACCCTCACAGCAAAGAATTTCTTCCTAATATCTAGTGTAAATCTCCCCTCTTTCAGTTTAAAACCGTTCCCCCTCGTCCTATTGCTCCACCTCCTGATAAAGAGTCCCTCCCCATCTCTCCTGTAGCCCCTTTAGGTACTGGAAGGCTGCTATAAGCTGTATGTAGTTCGGTGGTTGCAAGTGAAAGGGGTGCTTGGTGCTGTGGGAGTCCCTGGAAGGTGGGACCTCCTGGAAATTCAGGCTTTTTCTTCCTTGTAGCTTTAAAAAAAGCAACCCAAACTGAGTATGGCACTCCTGCCTGTATTTTGGCCAGTCCCTCCTCCATTTTATGCCAAAAGGTGTTTCCCAAAGAGCTGCTTGCTTCCTGCAAGACTCTTTTTCTAGTGTTTATTCAAATGCAGTGTTGTAAATATGAACTAGATGGTTTTACAAGGATAACTTTTATTAGTGACTGTGTAGCTATTATATCAGGTAGCAGTGAAATAGAACAAGCAAATCTAAAAAAATTAAGATCCATCAAGCAATTTTGTTGATTCTCTTCTAGAATCAAATTTGCTGAAGCTACATAAAAGTGCGTTATTACTTCCCTGGAATAGTGTATGTATATTCTTCCCACCTTTCTTACTGTTGGAAGCAGTTCCTTGTTTTCCATAAAGATATAACTCAACAAGTTACAGTCGTTATTGATCTCGTTTATCATCTCTATTTCTCTCTGTGGACCTGAGACTCTTCTCGTTGGAGCCACTGAGCATTTACACTTTTGTTTGCAGTTTTGACCAATACCAGAGGAATTTGCACAGATGTAAGGGGTCTCATATCACAGGGGCTTGTATGAGTTGAGAGTAAGGGGTTGCATGATTGGGTCCAAAGATGAGATGTGTTCTCTAAAGTCCTGAATCAAGAAAATATTTCCTTCAGAGAGGCACTGAAACCTATGTCAGCACATCACTGCGACCAGTGGGGTTTAAAAGTGCTTAAATTTAAGAGTCATCTCAAATATATAGATGGGTTTCAGTCTGTTCCTAAATGCTTTCCTGAACTGCAGTTTGGATCTGATAAGTTTTACACGGAACTCTTAAAAAAAATTTTTGATATATTTAACACAAAATGCAGTCAGCTGAATGCATTCACCCAGCTTCGATTCTGTCTCTCTGCAGGAAGAGTATTCGGGTTTTTGTTTGTTTTAACTTGTAGGATATGGGGTTTGCTTTTGTTTTTAAATCTTAGCGTAGGCGCTTCAAAATGAAAAAGTTCAAATTATACAACTGTGCAAACAGCATTACTATAATCTGCATAAAGATGGGTCCGGAAGAGCCGTGGTATTAGCAGTTCATTAATATGCAATGAAAAGCTTATTTGCACTTTGTCTAAAAGTAACAGTAACTTCAGGTTTTCTCTCATTTGCATAAATGATACAGCACAAGGCTAAACCACTCCAATAATAGTCCTTAATAGGATAATCATTTAAAGATTTTATGTATAGGCTACTGAACTGCCCATTTAGGCACATTTAAGTTAACATACAATGTACAGCTGAGAGGATCGTGTTAAGGAATGTGCTAATTTACTGAATCCAGTTTCCCAGGCAGCGTTTACAGGGGTCATTTTTCATGAACTACTATAGTCACTTAAATCATAATATTTCATAATAAACATCAAAGGCTACTGTACGGTGGGGATCATAAAAAGGCAACAAAGCTGCCCCCGTGCTCGTATCTGCCTTCAGCTTGGACCACTGCCTGGCTGGGGGAGCATCGCCCCTGATTTTCAACCATGAGAATTTTAACCATATTTACAGCTTCATACCAGCAAAGCGCAACGTGTAACGGTGCTGCTAAACCTGCATTAACAACCAAAATAGTCTTCCCTAGCGGTGCACTTGCCCTCTCGAAAATAAATCCTCGCCTCTGGTAGATAAACAGCCTCGTCTTTGCTCACAACAAACCTGCAGCTGAGAGTTGTGGTGTGGTTCTGGGGAAAGCAGCCTCCGAAAGCTGCTCCCCCTCTTCTTCTCCGGAGAGACTTTGGGGGGTTTTAACTTGTGCTCATAATCCTTCAGTGCTTTTGGGGGTCGGATCCACCGGGCTGCCAGAGTGGATCCCCTTCAGCAAAACGTTTAATCATTAAGGATGTAAGCAAAATATGCTTAATTTTCATTTTAAACCTGTCCTTAAGCCCGGCTGGCGTCACGGGGGCTGCTTCTTTGCTGAAAGAGGAGTCTGTCCCTGCCCCACACCAGATGGGGAGAAGATGCTCAGGGCTGAAACAGGCTTTAGCCAGGCAGTGGGTGTAGGGGGATGGATTGAGGACCTTCCCTTTTCCTTTATTATTTTAGCAGAAGTACCATCATTTTTCGTACACCAACTGCTCCCCGATGGGGTGGGCAGCTTCACCTGGGCATTGCCTGCTGGGAAGGTCCTTGCTTTTCCCTCTGGTGCTGGCCCCTGCGGCAGGTGCTCCAGGGACCGCAGCCCTTCTGCGCTTGCTCTGTCAGTGCCAAAACAAAGATGCCTTTAAAGGAGACATGGGTAACAAAAGGAATCACATCGGTCTTCCTCAGTGCCATTTCCCACGTGCAGTTAATTGGTGAAACTTGAAGGAACTAAGCTGAAGGTGCTGCCTGTTGCAGACGCAGAGGCAGTTGTTGAAAAGCCTGTTCCAAAAGCTCCATCTTCCCTCCTCTCCTTCCCTTCCCTTTCCGTGGTCCAGCAATATTTCAGTGTCAGAGCTTGATCCTGGGCAGTGCCGGCCTCCCATTGATGCCAGAGGCTTCAGAGCTGCCGATGGGCATGGTTACGTCCCTTTCAGCGAGGTTTTCCTCTCAGAGAGGATTTTTACTGATACAAATCCATTGATTTTTGTGTGTTTGGCTGCTGAGTTGCATGTGAGAGCCTAATCAAGCCTAAATGCCTTTAACTTTTATAACGTTAGCAACCTCTCTGCAGACGAACTCTGATCTGAAATATTCATTTTGGTGGCACATCTTAATTGCATGGCAATTATTTCTGAAGTTACTCTGAGTGCTTTTCCTTTGCTGCCTCTACATTTTCCATAGACTCTTACAGCATTCTTTAAATCAAATGGTGCTCAGATACCATGGTGATGGTTGACCTTATTATTATGGGTGACCTCTTTCTTTTGGCCTCGGACAGCAATGGCTGACAATAGAGAAGAGCATTTGCTGTTTCTGTGTCAGGATTTGTGGGTGTTTTACAGTTCTACATGCAAGATGGTGGGTGCAGATTAAACTGTGGACTTTAAATCATAAAGCCCGGCGAATAAAGAAGTCAAACGTGCAAATGCCATTACCAGAGGCTCAGCTGATTTCTTGACACTGCCATCAGCATCCCTGACATCACGGATTCCAGTTCCAGGGAAAACAGATTACACCATTTTTTGCAGGGGTGGAATATGTATCTGCTGAGAAAGCAATGTGATTTTCTGCCTTGGCTTTGTGTGTGTGCGAGCACGTACTGGGTGGGGAAGAGTTAGATATTCACATCTTTTGCCTCCGTAGCATAAACGTCTTGATTTAGCCTTGTAGAAAAAAAAAAAAAAACCAAAAAAAACCCCAACTAGGGTAGAAAATTCAGCCTGCAAACATGATCTCATAGGGGTGTCTGTCAATTCATTTTTCAAAATAATATATGTATGTGTACACACACACGCAAACACAGAGAGATGTTTCCCCTTGGACTCCAAGATTTTCATTACTTTATGCACAACAGCCCTGGTCAAGCTCAGGAGAATAAACTGTAAAATGCTACAGTGTGGATGGATCTATAAACCAGAAAATCCTTATTAAAAACAAAGGACAAAAAAAATAATCTGAGTCAAATTTCTGATTATTTTATTTGACCACAAGTAGGGTTTGGAATTTGCAGCCTGAACCTTAGAGACTGGGAGCTGGAGACCAACTGCTAAGCTGGCTACCCAGCAGCCAGTTACACTCCTGCTTTGAATGTTTAAACATCCTCAAAACAGAATGAATTTTTCATCTATCACTTCGGCAAACAATCTGGCTCCTGTGTGCTGAGGGGATGAATAGCCACGCGTGTGGGATCTTAATGGAAAAAGACAAGAAAGCATGAAGTGATGCTTTCTAAAGAGCGCGAGAGGAACCCACCTCACTTGTGTTTCAGGAGTTAGATGTCAAGAATTGCATTTTGCAACAGCACGACTTAATAAATTTTCCCTTTGCCGCCTTCTGTGATGTCGCCTCCTCCGCTGACAAAGGGCTTTTCGCTTGGCGTAGGGGTTTTTCTTTGGGTTGGGGAGGTTTTCTTTGGGTTGGGGAAGCTGGCACCTGATGTAAAGATGCTGTGGCAACCCCTATGGAGCTGCTGCTCCCCTGGCTCATCCTCCATGCGACACAGGAGGCTGCAATGGAGCCCCTCAGAGCGTATCTTCCTGTCCGCAAGGCTGCGAGGAAGGTGTCCAAAAGGTGGACCATCTCCCAACGTCCTTTTGCTGCAGAAGCACAGGCAAGAGAAAATATTTCTAGAAGTAAAAGCAGCTTTTTACAGTCCCCACCACATTTCTTGCTTCTTTATCTTTGTTCTCCACATTGGTGACTAAGTATCCCCTTGGTTTACTATTTGTAGCACTCTGATTGCTTGTAAAAATAGCAGATTTCCTATTTTATTTCTTTTATTTTTCTATTTCTGTTTTATCTTTATGCTATCGAGGTTTTAAAATGAGTTTCCTCTTCCTAGCACACTAAGCATTTAAGGAAATGGGACTCTTCAAATCTGATCCGTTTGTTGTCCTGATTCAGAAGTCCTACACACACAGCCTGGTCCTCAGCCTGTAGCCAGCCCCTTTAATGTGATTTCAGGGGTCTTTTTATGAGTCAGTTATTGAGAATAAAAGTAAGGAAGGTCCTGATCGCTGATAATGCATTTAGAGGTAGTAAAAATGTGCCATTGAAATAATAATAATAATAATAATAATAATAATAATAATAATAATAATAATAATAATAAGAAGAAGAAGAAGAAGAAGAAGAAGAAGAAGAAGAGTATTGCGTGATGGTATTTTGCAAGAAAATCTTGATCATCTTCAGCAACAAATTGGCCCTAACTTTTGGAGTCACATATACACACGTGCAGGAGGATGATCACTCTTATCATATTAGAGCTGATTGCAAACTTGACCATGGAGAGGGCAAATGAAAGTGTTTTCAGGTGGAGTTAGTATTGTCTCTGTTCTTCTCCTTGTGCGTAGTTTAGGTCCGCTCAGTGGAGACACCTTGTGCTGAAGTCTCTACCATGGATAAAGTTATCCAGGGACAGGTTTCCCCCACCAGCAAGACCAAATTTGCTGGGAGACAAGTAAGAGAGGAAACAGCAAGCCTTCAGCTCAACTTCCCCAAACCCATCACATATTTAACAATATCTTAGAGCCTGAGCCAACCTTAGATGTTGTCTCACCATGAAGCTTCCATATGTAACAAGACAGAATAGCTCAGAAGCAGCTCATGTCTGTGTTTGCTGCTATTTCCCTATTTGCTGCTATTTGCTTTGGCAAGGAGGGCATGACGAGCTCATCATCATGAAGATGATGGAGGTGTAGCCTGGTCTGGAGAAGCTGTTCAGATGCAGTGCATGGGGGTTAAACCCCAACTGACGTAGGCAAGGGTTTGGTCCAGCGAGACCCTGGGGCTGACAAAGCCCCGTGAAGGATTTGCCCAATCCAGAAATACTGTAGGGCCATGGTTTCACGCCAATCTCCAGAGCAAAAACCAGTGAGAGAGAGATGTGGCTGAAGATACGCGTTGGTAAAGAGGGCAGGTAAGCCCGGAGCGTGCTGTGACCGGTGCGTTGGTGGGTACCAGCGCAGCGACAGTGATTCATTTAATTAACAGCAGCCTCTCTGGCTGCTCCACCAGAGGCTGCAAAGAGCTACTTGGGGCAGCAAAAGTTAATGGTACACGTAGCTGTGCAGGATGGGGCTTCTGGGGTGGCTTTTCTCGGGAAATCTCGCTTTTATGCATGTGTGCCTGCCCTCACCGTTTTAGTCTCGATGCTTGGGGAATGATTTGTGTATTAAAAGCGCATGCTGCAAAAATACACCCGAAAAACCAAGCGTGAGGCGCTAGTATCCCCTTGTAATTTCCTTTTTATGGTTTCACGCATACACGCTGCCGGTCTTTAATTGCAGACAGTGCACTGCAAAGCGAGGAGGGGTATCCTTGGTATGGAACAGCCGGCCAGAATTAGGCAGTGGCTTTGCCCCACCCGCAGCACCCCCGGTGATTTCCTACAGTACTCGGTACAGTCGTCGGTATGTGTGGTGCATTAGTTAAGTTAATTACAACAGCACAGAGATTCATTGCAAATTGTTCCTAGTTAAAACTGAAAATTCACTGGAACAAGGAGTGCTAATTATATTCCACTTGTTACTGCTGTGTCTAGTTAATATTCCAACAGCTGCTTTGGCAAGATAATGATGGCTCCAGCAGAAATTACTGAACAAATAGATTTTTAAATCAGTAACAACATATTTACCAGGATTTTTTTTTCCCTCTTCATACACAAAGTTAAGCCCTGCCAGAGTTGAGCATTCATATTCACTGAAAAGTAGAGATAAAAAAAATCAACATTGCCATTATTGTGTTAATTTGGCACACTTCAAAAAAAAAAAAAAAAGCTAAGCAAGAAAATATTACTGATAAATAAATGTTCCTCTCCTCTTATAAGGATATAGTGCTCTTCTCAGGTTCAGTGTAGCTTTTTGGTTGACCATACTCAGAGAATTGCCCAACATTGTAAAAGAGCATCAAGAGCAGTGCCGGCCCGTTGGGGTGCGGGGGGGATCCAGCGGCCGCTCGCCCCAGGCTGCTTCCCAGTTTGTCACTGCTGGAACAGGCACGTGGATTGTTAAATTGCAATAGTGGCAGCGTGGCTCTGTCTCACTGCCATTATTAATGGGGACTCGGGAGGGACAGTTTCCAACGTCTGCTTCTAGAGTGAGGTTTCTTGAGTAACCCAAAGAAAATCTTTCTTTTCCCGTGGACAAAACATGCAGACTCGCTGCACAAACCATCGTGCAGGTCTCGCTCTTCCTCCATAGTCTGAGTAATGAAGTTAAATGTGCCTGTGAGACCTTGTGAGGCAGAGAAATCCCTCCAGGAAAGCTGCAGAACCGTGCCGTGGTGAAGGCAGGAGCCTCCGGGGAGGAGCAGCGGAGGTTGCTTGGGCTTTGCTTTGTGCACAGACGTCTCAACCCACAGCACACGGGGCACAGGGAGACTCTTTTAGGCAAAACTTCCAGCCTGTATCTAACACACCAGCACTGGTGGCCCGCAAAAAATAATTTCTGTGTGAGAGACAGCAGATTGAGTTTCAGGACTTTTGTTTGTGGACCTCTCTGCCTGTGCGGGAGCTCAGAGCATCCTGCAGCCAGGCTCAGAGCCTGCCCACGTGCTGCAGAAATGAACATCTGCCTTTCAGCAGGACACGTGCACACCATCAGCCAGCTTCTCTGTCTGGTCAGACCCAAGACATCTCGAAAATTTCTAGATTTTTATGAGCAGAAAAACATCTGCCTTACAGAGACGGGTCAAGCACCACCACCTCCCTCCTGGCCCTCGGAGCGGCTGGGGCTCAGCGAGGTGGAGAGAGCCACCAAAGCTCACACCTAACCCAGGGCTTTGTCACTCCTCCCGCCTTGTGCTCTTATCTCTGGGTACCCGCAGTAGCCTGCCTGTATGAAAAGATGCAGGACATTTTTAATGAGTCGTGAACAAGAAGTTCAGCTGGTGCTGAACGTTTAAAATCAGAGGGAAAACAAACACGCTGGAGTGTCGGGGGTTCTTTTTAATGGATAGCACAGCTTCTGGTTTATTATTACTGCTATTACAGTTTGCAGCTGCAAAATGATCTGAAATTTCAATAGCAGCATGCCTCTTCATGCTGCTACAGGAACGTATATGCTCAGTTGTATAAATCGACATGCACCTCTCATCCAACCAGGCTGGAGCTCTGGATCACACCATTTTATAATTCATCTCCCGAAAAGGGGAAGAGATAGACTTTAACACCTCGGCTAACAAGGGGGAATGTTTAGCGGTGCCACCACTGAGCGAGCCTCTACTTTTCGAGGGAGAGCGTGCAGCAGGGCTGTCCTGCTGGAATTACTTACATTTTCAATTAGTTTTCTTCAGAGAGAGGATTTTTCTTCCCACTTAGTCATAACACCAGGATGTGTTAAATAAATTCACTCTGGGTTGTTCCCTCTCTGGCAAAATAATTTGTGAATCAAGGTGGGGGGGGAAAAAATCTAGTTAGCAGCAATTGAACATACAAAGTGGGGTGACCAGTAACTCTCCGCTGCTGAGCCAACATTGATATATGTCCTATGGTGTCTTATGGGAGGTTTCTAATTGCAATATGAGTTTTGTGTAGTAACCTACTGGGAGAAGGGGAGAATGCAATTGCTTATCAGTTTATCATTACAACCTTTTATTAAGGTTTTTTTTAATTAAAATGGAGTGACAAATGTACACTCTTATCCCTATAAGCAATCTTATCTAGTGTGACTGCTGCTATATTAGTGAACTAAATCCTCTTGATTACATTGGATGTGATCTTATGAAGTATGACAGCTTTACATATTAATAATAGGAACTGCCTGAATAGGCTGTTGCATGACCCTCTTCTCTGTGGCTCTCCACCAGCACAGTTTTAATCTATTTATCTCAGTTGCTTTCCAAGATAAACTGTCGTACTCTCAGGGAAGTGCAGTTGTCCCCATTTCACAGATGGGAAGGGGAAACACAGAGTCCAGGAGAGACCTAGGGCCAAATCCCCAACTCCAGCGCTTTGACCACAGCCCCTTTGTCCCAGGAGCTCCAACGCCATCCCTCCCTTTAGAGGTGTGGAGCAGGAGGGACCTGTTTTATTCTCCAGATCTCAAACTGAATCTCCCAGTATTCCCAGCATCAAATTCCTACTTGCATGAGATGAGCATCAGCTTGTGTGTGGTCACCTCTGCAGCACCAGGAGTGAGGGGCTGTTCTTCTGGGTGACTTGCCCATGCAAACGTGCCCCTAAAATGGGTGTGCAGATGACTTTGTGTGTCCAGGTAGCTCCATGCACACAACTGAGATGACAAAATGAGAAAGGGGGCCTAAATAATGGGACTGAAAGGGTACACTGTGTATCCAAACACCATATATCCACATTTACCATCACTGACAACGGGTTTGTATTATGTAGCTACAGGCTCTTTCTTCAAATTTTTTTGACTAGCATTGCTCTGCCTGAGAGGAAAATGAAGCTCTGTGATATGATGAGAGTGATGAAGGATGGCAAGGGCTCCTGTTTGCTGGCTCGTTTGTTTGCCTGCTTTCCCTAACTCTGAATTAGGATCCCCTTTTAGGCCAAGGCAAACCAGAACTGCTCCACAGACACTCAGCTGCTATATATCCATGGAGGTGCCGAGGTGTAAGAGCCGTTCAGATCTAGCTTAGCTTTACAGCCAAAAAAAAATGCCTGCTGTCCCACTGTTTCCAGTCCGGAGCCCAGTTCTGCTTCTCAAAGCACTGGTGCAGCGGGCTGAAGTTCGCAGAGTTGTTCCAGGTTGGCAGCGGCGCAGGATGGAGCTGCGTGATCCCCTGGAGCCAGCTCTGCTGCTCCCGGGAAGCTCTTCGTGCCTTTTATGACAAGCCAGCAGAATCCCTCCAGAGCTGGTGGGTTTTTATGGCAGACAAAAAAAAAAAATAATCAAAGCACTCTCTCTGGGTTAAAATTTAGAAAATCTGGAGATAGGAATGAATGAAAAGGAGGCGCAGGATGTGCGGTGCAGTTTAACTGTTGTAGTGTCCTCAAGCCATAAAGGCGGCTAGAAGGCATCTCTGAAATCCTGTAGACCAACATCCAGCCAAAGAGAGTCCCAGGCACTTACGGTTTCTGTGAGAGTGTCTAAATTGGAGTCTGAATGTCTCTTCCCACTGCGGTATTGTTCCATTAATGCTCCATTTCTCCTTCATGGAAGGTTTGGGGGAGGTTGTGTTCTGGTTTACCCTTGCAGGTGGTGCTCCCTTGCTTTATAACTTCTATTCACTTCTCTTCATTGGATTTTATAAGGGCAGTTAATTACTGTTTCTACATTGATTCCATTTTGTTATTTCAAACTTCACCTCCTTCACTTGCTTTAATAGTGATGTTTCATTAACAACAAGCAACTATAAGAAATGGCCTTATTTCCCTAGAAATTCCCAAGCCATTACGATGGTTCTCCACACATCTTTATATGACTGTTATGATTCCTTTCAACCGGGCTAGCTCGGAGGACCTGTGCCATACCTGGAGGATGAGCACTGGTCTTTGTAGGCACAAATAGATGAGCAGTGAGGTTTGCTTTCTGTGCAAGGAAGATGGTGCACAAGAAAAAGTGGCAGACAGTCCAGAGGAGACAAAATAAATCCTTTCCCCAGGGGAACTGGAAATAGTGATGCCCAATGGTTCATCCAGGCCTTGGTGGGGTTCAGATGGTGCAATTCGACTATGGTCTTTGGAGCCTAATTGCACCAATGATGCATTTTGCAAATTGCTGAACATTTGGCCACCTGGGAAGTGTAGCTGCTTAGATAGTGGTCCAATAGATGGTTTTAGAAAGAATCCAGTTATGGAAAAGTGGGTGTTAAATAAATCTAAGAATAAATCTTCTGTACTCAGATTTGAAAATATTTCTCTACCTGTGATAGAAAGCATCAAAACATAAAGGTCATTATAAAGAATCAAGTTCAAATAAATGTTTTTAGTAGTTGGCATAAAGTTGATTCAGAACTGAGGCTGTTTCCTTCCATGCTACCTCCTCCGCGTTAACAAATAACCGCCGAACGATTAATCTAAAGGGCCTCAGATGCCCCAGCCCAAGAGCTGACGTGAATAATGGTTATGGCCCCACATAATACACAAGGATCATAAACAGTTAATCTTCACCAAAAGGGAGAGTGAAATATTGTTTGATATCATTTTTAATAAAGAGAATAAATTAGGCTTTAAATATCATAGCACATCTTTAAACGCCGGTTACAGCTCCTGCACGCAGCGCGAATTAGCAACTGAATAAGTGTGTCAGGGGTTATCGGCTGAATTATTACCTCCCGGTCCACTTTGCATTATACTGGCCGTTGTGTCCATGGTAGCCAGCAAGCTGGCCACCTGCTTACGATGGCTCTACAGATAACCAGCTTTGTCTGATGAATTAAAATGGTGGCTTTAATCTTGTAGTTAATTCCTAATTCCACTAGTAACATCAGTCACGTGAGGGAGGAGCGCATTGTTCTCCTCTGTTTACTTATTGATATTTTAGGGTTTGATGGTGTCCAACCTCCCTGCAATGGCAAATTTAACTCTTCAGGTCTGGCCTGGAAATGCAATAGCCGCGGTGGTTTATTATTCGCTGTCAGGCCAATGTTGGCAAACAAAAAAGGAAGGGGTTAAAATGAAATTCAGTGCACACGTCCCTTCCCTCTGGCTGTGCATCAGATTGAATTCTAAGAAAGATTGATGGTGGGCTTTAAAATTAATTGCAAGTACAATTGTTATTATTAATACACGCGCATATAGATCTAATAACACTACGGCATGTCTTAGGAATAGCCGTGCTACGAGTAGGTAAATCAGGTGTAAATGCATAGTTTGGTTCTGTTTATCAAATAATGCCCACCTTTGTTATAATGCCGCCTTTAAGAGCAGGAAATAGTCATTGGAGCAGTCGATGCAATGAGGCTGATTCTGTTGGGGTTTCAGGCGACCCGTGAGAAACAGCTATTAGCAGTCCCCGCAGCAGCGGCTGTGGGAAGCGACTCGATTGCTCCTTGCACGGGGCTGTGATTTGTCGTCCTCCGATCTATCCTCCCGCGTTAGGATCTCCGCAGACCCACGAGCAACCTCCGGTGGCTCTGCTGGAGCCCCGGCAGTGCCTTGGGTCCCCTCTGTCAAACAGAGAGCACTTTATGATCTCACCTTGCAACCAGTGGCCGACAAGCCATATGCAAATTAGTATATAACCCAAACTAATGTTAAAACTATATTTTTCCCCTTCTTTTTTTTAAGCAGAGGGACAAACACTGCTGGTATGAACCCAGATATGCTGGTATAAGCCCAGACTGTCCCTGTGGAGGCCACTGGTAGTGTGATTCATTGCTGTGACCAGGTATGGAACACAGCGTGGTGCCCAGCCCCCGGTGTGGCTGTGTCAGAGTCACCTCTGGGTTTGGGACCGTCGCCGTCCTGCCCTCACAGCGTCGCAGCTCGAGCATCCCGTGGCGTGAAGGCAGCCATGCAGGGCTGGGACTTCTGCACGGCGTTTCCCTGCATGGTTCAGGTGCAGCCCCCTGGCTCCGGGACAGGGATCCTCACACCGTGTCCCTGACTTGATCCGAATCAGCATCCTCCCACCCTTGTCCTCCTGGAAAAATCCCATGAGTGAGGAGTGACTCCACCATCACCTGAGTTGTACCAAAGGCAATCAGTTCCTGTATATCTAATTCCTGCTGTTCACATGCCTTATTAATTATACCATCTAAAGCAGATTTCCAGAAATACACACATTTCTCTTTTGACAAGAATCCTACATTTTGCTCCACATAGTTAAAAAAGGGACAGAACTTGAGAATCGGGAAAAAATAGAACCAGAATGGTTTTCTTTGTCAAGAATTATTTGATCTTTTTATTTTTGAGGGGGAGGGGGGAAATCCTAAACTTTGCATTTCAATGGATTTTTTTTTTAGTATTATAAATCCATCTGTGCACACACACACGCACAAAAAGTCTTTTCTGTTCAGTACAAGGCACAATTTAAGGCAGCTTTCAGAAATAAAAGGCAGAACAAATGTTATTGTTATTCTCAATATACAGATGTTTATTCTTATCTTCCCCCCCCCCCCCCTTTCTTTATTTCTACTACTGTCTTTTCAGTGACATCATAAGTAGGACTTGTCTCTTTATCATCTTGCAAAGACTTTTGTTTTCTGGGACAGCAGCCTATTATGTCGTCACACGCCGGAGCAGTAATAATCTCCCCCCTCGCTTGGAAGTCTTAATAGAAGACAATGAAAGAAACCATATTGTTTTCTGCTGGCACTAAATAAAGGAAGCAAGGGAATCTGAAGGGGGGAAAAATTACATGAGAGAGGCAGTCACTCTGGCATTTTGCTTTCTAAATTAATGTTTGGGGTAAAGAGGGAGAGGGTTTCCATACTGAATAGACAAGGAAGGACATCTTAATTACTAGGTCAGGCACCAGGCTGAATGGCATGTCAGGTGAAAGGACCTGATCCTGGCAGGAGCTGGGCACCTTTGGGGAAATGATCTCTGCTCCTTATCTCACAATACCCAGATGAGGAACTCGGTTTGCCTTTGGCAGAAGGTGACATTCTGTAGACGGAGTTCATGCAGCCCCAGCTCTCTGGATGCTCAAGCTCTTGAACTGCTCCCATGCTGGCCTGTCCTCTCCAGCTCAGCTCCACCTCCTTGCAGCTGGATGAGTGGGCTTTCAGAAATGTGAAGGCTCTTCTTGTTGCTTTGCAAGTCCTTTCCTGAAGGAAGAGAGCGGGGACAGCCTTGCCTCTTGCTTTTATCTCAATAACTCGTGTCCAGGGGAACACCTGAAAAACTCAGAAATATTTTGCCTGTACCTTTCTCATGGTCACGGACACGTTTCTGCATCAGAATTTAACTTTATTCCTACTACAGGACCTAAACCTTCTCTCCAGCTTCTGGGATTCTCTCCTCTTTGTTTTTTCTTGAAGCAAAGAGGTAGGACTTAAAATCCTCAGGCTAGGAATGAGCCCTGGAAGATGTACCAGCATCCAAAGGGCAATGTCCACCTAAAGGCTTGGTACCCTACAAAGGAGACACTTGTGTAAGATAGGATGATGAACGTCTGGGTCATCTCCTAGCTTTCTCTACCTTCTCCTTCTCCCTTTGGCCAGACAGAGATGGTTTCTTGAGAAAAGAAAGTGATGCTGCAGGAGGAGAGTATTATGAATAGGCAGGATTTTGTCTTTCTGTGGGCAAATAGACTAGAACTACTGAAACAAAAGCAATTTGTATTTTTTTCCTTTTTTTTTTTTCTATTCCTCATCTATATATTGGGAGACAAGCAGATAATCCCCTTACTTACCGTAACACTGTGCAGCAAAGAAGGCAATATAATAATATCATATGGGAATTCAATGTTCTTCACACCGTGGCTGCCTCTTTGGGAGTTACTGTATCTAATGTGTTATCTCTTTTTATCTCTGATTTTCAGACATATTGAAGTACTTGAAAGGAAAGGCAATGTATACAAAATAAACGTACATTAAACTAATACTGTGACACAAGAGTGAGCCTTGAATACCCTTTATGAAATAAAAGCCATAGGAATAAAATTAGCATATATTGGGCCAAATTTTCTAGGATAGGCTTTGCTCCAGCTGGAGGGACCTTGCTGTGAGCAGGTCACCAGCTGGGAAGGAGAGAGATCTGTTCTCTATTTCAGTTCCTGCCATCAACCTGCTCTCTGACCTCACCTCACTTCTTTGTTTTCTCTCTCTAGCTAAAAATATCACCCCACCTAAAAAGCAGCTTTTGCTTCTTGTTCTTTTGGAGCATGGACAGGCTGTTGGCCCTCGGAGCTCTCTAGTCCCACATATAACCCTGAGCAATAATGAAATTCCCTGGTTTCACCAAGTCTAGGGCTTTTGCCTGGGACAAACTAGATGATGCTTGTGTTCTCCTCAGTCATAGACCGTGAGGGTTGGAAAACAGCAGCACAGAGTCGTGTCACCCCCCTCACTGGTGATCCTGGTTCAAAAGAGAAACCTGTCCATGACCTGCAACTCCCAAAGCATTATTATTATTTTTTTTAAATCTAATGAATCACTCGTATCTATAGATTGCATTGGAAATATCCTCCGAGGGACTCCCATCAACACTGAAACTCATCACTTTTCTTAAAGTGACCCCAGAGGAATTTTTAAGGCACTCTGATACACGAGCAGAGTAACATTTCCCACTGAGGTAAAGATTTGCCAGTAAGTTTGCTGCATACATTCCTGTATCAAATAATGTTTTCCTGCACAGCTCTTAGAGAAGGCAAAGCCTGTCATCTGAGAAAGGTGATGTCTTCTCAATTGGCCTGAGCTCTGCTAAGACTGAATGATAACAGATGCAAACCTTGTGACTCTGAGCATGTTGTGTGGGTTGGATGGAGTCACAGTACGCATTTCTGGCTGGGAAAAGATGGTCACAGATGCTTTTCCAGAGGCAAAGCTGCATGGAA
Source organism: Numenius arquata (assembly GCF_964106895.1). Taxonomy (NCBI): domain Eukaryota; kingdom Metazoa; phylum Chordata; class Aves; order Charadriiformes; family Scolopacidae; genus Numenius; species Numenius arquata. The sequence goes on along the minus strand of NC_133587.1, from coordinate 3,159,444 downwards.
TGAGGCCTCTCTCTTTATTCCCAAATAGCATTCCTCCCCTCTTTCCCCTCCTCCCCAACAAGTGGCATTTTTCATCCTCTCCGTGCCTCCAGCCTGAAATCTGAACGCTCTTCTCAAGGGGTTGCCTTCCACTTGGAGCACTGGGCAGTTTTCTTGCTCCTGCGATGCCTTTGCTTCAGCCTGTTCCTGCCCCAGCGCTCAGAAATTCTCCTTGTCCTGGTAATGATATGGGAAAGGCATGATTCTTTTGAATCCAGAAAAGGCAGAAATCCATGTGGCATTTCAGTAAAGCCCCCCCTGAGAAGGTGTGCTAAAGCAAGACTGCCAGTCCTGCCATCTCGGGAGAGGAGAACTTGTCATCTAAGTGGTAAATCTCATACAGGGAAAAAAAAGCATGTTGAGATGGGAGAATTTGGTGACAAAGTCCTGAGATATAAAAGCGTGGATGCATTCAGTAATCTGTGTGGTGTGCTCATCAGACATCTGCAGAAGCACACGTGTCACAGGCTTGTCCCTTTTGCAGGTAAAGCCCCCTCATTACACACATTGCAAGTAGTGACAGCAGAAGTGACCTGAATCACTCTTAAAATGAGTCCTTTTTAGTTGGTGGCAGAAATACACAAGTCATTCATTGACTTTTGGGCACATTTTCTCATCAAAGAAGCCTGTCCTATCTGAACATTGCCCTGTCGTACTACCTCCCTGCAATATCCATACGGGACTGCAGTTTCAAGCACTTGTGATCTAGGTCAGACCTGCAGAAAAGTCCAGCTCCAGATCTCATGCATTCAGAATAATCTGATTTTTCCAGAGGAGCTCCTGGCATCTAACACAATCCTAGTGAAGGGCCAACTGTGTAACCAGCACCCAGCCTGCTGGGAAGCTGGATTTGCTGATACACACCACGTTTATTTGAACACCTGGTGGTCTATAACTCTTAATTTTTATAAAGACTCTGTGGCACTCCCTCAGTGTCCCCATCCATTTTGTCTTTTCCATGTACTAACCATGCATCTATGTCTCCATCCTCTTTTCCTCTGTAAAACCTGCCCCTCAGAGAGTGGTTCTTATAGACAAGAAGGTCCTGGGTCAAATCACCCTGAAATGATATAGCAGAAAATTAAAAAGCATTATGGATTCAGAATAGATAGAAAGCGTTTTAATGGACCTTTACAGAAAGTGTCATATTTAGCCTGACTGAGGTTGGAGGTACATTTGCCTTTTTTGAAGTGGTTCAGTCGCTCGTTTCTGTCAACTACCAACTGTGTCCTTAATTCCACTGAAGTAGAAAAGATGTTGCCAAGATCAGCTTTTGGTCTGTGTCATTAAAGCTTTTTTAAAAGCAATTAAATTGCATACTATTGTGAGAAAAGGTGTAGAGCAGAAATCACCCCGTAGTGTTGTCGTGGCATAATGATTAATGAGTGCCGTTTTCTTCCTTCTGCCCCTTTAAAGTGCTGCTGACTTTTGAAAGGGTGGGTTTTAGGCCGAGAAAAAATATTGTCGAAGGTCTCTGTGCTGGCAGCAGCATTAGCATCTTGTTAAATTGCCAATAGCATTTCAACCGGGCTCTTATTTTGATTTGCTTTGGGTCAGCAGAGAAAGGAGTGTGAGGACAAGGTTTTGGTGATGCTCCTGTTGGGTGGTGGAGGCGTGGGGAGATATGGGTCAGTTTGCCTGGAAATCCCCCCTCGGCAGGTCCGAGTGCTGGCTGTCACCTCACACCCCTGTGACCAGATATTGCCTGGATCACACTGATGTCACTGGAAAGCTAAAATGAGGGTGAAACCAGAATTGTTGCTTCGTAGACCATGTGCCTCTTTTCTCCTCAGAAATTCAATTTTTTACTTAAATTTACCTAATATGAGCAAGCTACGTATGTTAAAATATTGGTGAAGACAAATCAAATCATAGATCGGGGAGACTCTGATCTCCCAAACTCATTTAAAACTTGTTGCCTTGACTTCTCCAGTTTTACCTTAGAAACCACAAACTCATTTTTCTTGCACGCTCCATATTCCAGCCTCACACTCAGATCAGTGTGGCTGATCAGCGGCTAAAACCCAGATCTGAGCTCAGATAAATCATCTCCATGCTTGTAGATTCCATCCAGTGGAGACTGTGACATTTAACTTTTCCTTATGGTAACTAAGGAAACTCCCACAAGCTGATGTCCTACCAACTGCCTTTTGTGCTCAAGTAACGACAGCCTTGGCTCCGGGATAAGAACATTCCACCCTCATCTTCAACTTCAGAGCCAGCTTGGGTGGCTTTCAGGGCAAGGCGTGTTTCCAGATGCGTCTGTTCTAATCCGAACAGCTAGTCGGGACTGACATTTGATTTTAAATTGGGCATTCGTGGAAACAAAGAGCAGAAAAATCGCTGTCCGGATCTAGCTCCGGAGTAGAGTTGTAACCTTCTTGTATCTCAGCTCAATCTGCCTAGAAACGGTGGCGTTTTTCTACTCCTGCCTCCTTCCAGAAAGCCAATTTGTGGATAAATTATGCACCAGGATCAGGACATAACCCTTGGCTACTGTTTCAGCCATTTATCCTCTCCCAGATCAAGTGATGCTACTTGAAGACATTAACTTTCCCCAGCTGTCTATTACCAACCCTGCGGGTAGGAGTGATGGTATCTGCACAACCTAATCCACTTCGGGCAGAATCAGCCAGGTTCGTTGAAGCTGCCGGGGACTGAGGGTAGGAGATGGATGACCGTGTGGAACTGATTAGGGAGCGCTCGTACGCTCCTGGCTGTTGGCAGGAAGGAGAGGAAAGCCAGAGGCTGGTAAAATCTTCAATCAGTTCTGCAGTTTGCAAAGAAATGTCTTTTTATGCTCTTAACTCATGCTCTCGGCTACTTTGGAAACCTTCTTCTGTGAGGACAAGGTGTTGTGCAGAGCCCGATACCTGGTGAGGGCCATCCTCCATAAATAGGAGAATGGGGCTTTCCAGGAAAACTCCCTGCAGTGGGTGAGCGCTTCTCAGAATTGTTTTACCTTCTCTCTCTCTTTTGATTTTGTTCTTGAAATTAGAGAGGTTATCTCAAGGACGGTCTCTGAAATGAGAACGAGGAGGGAATTTTTTTGTACGAGGAGTCTGGAAGGGACTATGAGGAGAATGATATTGGGGTTTAAAGTGGGGTTAATGACAGGTATTTTGCTGTGGATGGTGGTGGCCACGGAAAGCTATTCATGGGAGAGCAAGGACACACAAAATATCTAACTATTAGTGAAAGATCAAAGGAAAATAAAAAGCTTAGAGAGGAAAATCTTTGTCTGGAAATGATATATGGGCCTGTGGATGAAGGCTGGCCTCTAGAGGTAAATGTGCAGGGGGCTGATGGGGATTATCAAAACCTGGGGAAAGATATCAAAAAAGATGGAGAAAAGCCTTGCCAGGTAATGGTAGAGATTTATGGATCCGTTATGAATCACATTGACCTTATGAACCACCTTTCTCTCTCCCCAGCACCTCCTTTGCCCTTCCCTTCGATGTCCTTTCATTATTAAAAATGCATGTTTCCATCCTCAATTTCATACATGGGAACACAGTGACAATCAGTCCCATTAGTCTGGAGCTCCAAAGACATGGGCTGAAGGTTTGAACAATGAGCAGAGGATGCCAGAGTCCTCTCTTTGTCCAGGTTACACTATCACTGCAATCCCAGAAACACGCTTCTTGAGCAGCAGTGCTCCCCTGGATCTCCTCGTGTTCTTGCTTAGTTCCTGGCCCTACAGAAGGCAAAAACCCAGCCTGAAATACAGCCTAGTCTGGGAGAGCAGGCGTTTATGTGATGGCGGAGGGATGCCAGCCCAGGATTTGTTATCCCCTGCCCATCCCTCCGTTTGCAGATGCTTTTCCCAAGCGTCAGCTTGGTTGATGGTCCCGGAGAACAAGGGACAGAGGAGGTGTTTCCCAGCTGGAAAGGGGACAATAGAAAATATGAGAATAAGTTCATAGTGACAAGAAGTAGGAGGAAGGCAGGAACAAGGAAATGCCCAGGATTTCCTAGAGACCGTAGGGAAGTACAGCAGAAAAATCTCTTCCAGCTGCTTTCCTTCAGGCAGGTAAAATATGGGGAATCTCCTATTTCCAGCACATGGTTTTGAATTGCCTGTTGATAAAATTGTGGTTTTCCATCCCCATTACTCTACTGGTAGCTATCACTCATAACACAAATATACAAAATAAATTAATTAAAAAAAACTTGTAATGATTTTTCCCTGCTTAAGTTTTCAATTACATCAGCTATCTCATGCTCATTAGAAAGACACGAGCCCATATTCATTAAATGCAAAACTAACTTTCCAACAGCAAAAAGGCTTGGGTGAAGAGGGTAATGATTTAATTTTCTTCATTTCAGAGAATTACATCTCTTATCCTGGGGCAATACGTCTGTAAACGCAGACAAAGTGCTGTTTCAGACTTGGTTTAAATTCCTAATTTGGTGGAGCTACTTGGTAGGAAAGCCTGAGTAAGGTCCGGGCCCCCATTTTGTCTTTTACACTTGACCAAAACAAATTAATGTTAAAATTATTGAGAATTCCAGATAGTATTTTCAAAAGTGACCATCTTTAGAAGCAAATTTGTGTACATTTTTCTATATTCATGCCTACATACATTAGCCTATATTTGTAAAGATTCTTCTCTGCCTGAAAATTCATATAGGTGTCTAGTGCAAGGTTCAAAAATTGTGGCATTTATCTGCTGTTAAAAAAGACATTCAGGAGCTTTCAAAATTCACAGTGTGCCCATACGCACCTTCAGGTGCCAAGATATTTTTAAAATTGCAGAAAAAATTCATCTCTGAGTGTGTAGATGTGGTTACTCCCTATCTGTTGGAAAGGAAAGGACTTCAGCCGCAAGTAAAATTTTTAAATCTTAATAAGGATTTCTTGAGCTTGCCTGAGTACATCAGGTATTTAGTTCTCCCTGGTTTTTAGTGTAAACTGCATCTAGATCTGGGAGACTGTTAAAAAAAAAAGGTCTCAGTACTAGGGGACAAGAAAAACCAGCTATTTTTTCTTCTGAAGATCTGCAAAATCACATACCACCTTCTGTGTGCAAATAACAAATGGAAAGTTTGCAACTGGCAGGATTTTGCCAATTTCTGTCTTCTGGATGTCAGTAGAGCCAAGTCACTTGGACTTGACATGGGAAATGATTTCGAAAAATAAAAAAAAAAACAACCCAAAACAAAAATCCTAGAAATGCACATCTCTAGTACCCCTAATGTGTTAGAGAACTAATTTGTTGATTGGCTCAAAAAAATTAATGCATTGCTAACAAGTGCACTTAATTGTGTACATCACATTTTATCATCATGGATATTCAAGGTATAGAAAAATACTTCTTGGACCATGGCCTTCGCCTGCTCAACTCATATGTAATGGTCACAGAGGGGGACTGAACAATTGCATTCCTAGAAAATATGTTTTTATCAGGAACCACTGATAAAATGGAGGCAGCAAACACTGATTAAGTGGGCCATGCCCCAGAGTCCCAGAACCTGTAACCTACACAAAGTAGATGCCTCTTCTGTCATGAGGTATCTTTGGTCAAGTTGCGCCAGGGGAGGTTCAGATTGGATATTAGGAAAAATTTTTACACTGAAAGGGTTATGAAGCCTTGGAATGGGCTGCCCGGGGAAGTGGTTGAGGCACCATCCCTGGAGGGATTTAAAAGACGGGTTGACATAGTGCTTAGTGACATGGTTCAGTGATGGTTTTTATCAGAGTTAGGTTGATGGTTGGATCTTAAAGGTCCCTTCCAACCCAGACAATTCTATGATTCTATGATAACTCGAGATCCGTGACCTTTCTATTTGCCTGTTGCTGGTCAAGCTACCGGTAAAACCCAGAACTTCCACCATTCTTACTGGTTTTAGATATTTTTCATGTATTTCTTCAAAGACGTGCATGACTTTTATGAGATGTATTGGAACGTCGGAACGTTTGTTGATTTTTTATGGACCAAATAAAATCATGAGCTGAAATGAAAAGTTTTAATGGAAATGTCACAACCTTTTCAGCAAGAAAAATATGACCAATGACAAAAAATTCATGCTGAAAAGGTATTTGTGTTCAAACACAAAAATCTTTCCTTAGTGCAGTTCCTCAGCTCAGATTCTTCCCACCTGACTTCCCCTGTAGCTCTCCCAATTTTTTCCCTTCCTTGTCCAAACTAACGAAACAGCTGCATTTTTGTCAACTGCTCCCTCCACCCTAGAGACAGCGGATTTCACTGGAGGGAGAAGCAATTTTTATAGACAGTGGCACTTGGAGAGCCTTGGTACAGGGTGTGATGTGGGGACACTGCCTAAACACAAGCTCGGGACAGCAGCTCTGGCTATATTTCGACAAGCCTTTATATTGCAGTAACTTGCCCAACAACATCTAAGTGCAGATTATTGCTTTCAAGCAAAGTTTTTCTCCCTTGAAGTTTTCCACTCTGTTTAATAAAGGAGCAGCGTTCAGGTTTCTCATTTCTCTTTTGCTGGTGGTGGCTACGGGGCTCCGCGGGCAGAGGGATGGAGAGAGTGAAATGTTCTGAGCAGCAGCTCAAAAGAGACGTGAGTTTTCTTCTAAAATCTGGGGCTGCTTTAATGCATAAAGATCAGCTCTAGTTCCAAAATAGCTACACGGGGCTTTGTGAAAGTCAGCAAGCTCTGGCTGTGAAGGCAGCCGCCCAGCATGGACCGAGTTAAGAGCTGGGTATGTGGAGCATTTGATCATTTGGCCTTTTTCTTATGTAGCCACAAAGATAAAATACCCTCGTACCGCTCTAAGCCTATCACAGGGCAAAGCGAGCCGGGGGCCGGGGCAGGATTTGCTTCAGTTTGCAGAAACCTTTGCAAACAAGAGAATTAAAATCTTGGCTGCATCCCAAGCGTGTGGCCCAGGCTTTGACCGTTCAATGCCATTAAGCCCACAACTTGCAGGCTAAACAAGGTGGTTTCTGTGCTGAAGTGACTCCTCATCCTCACAGGACACTCCTCAAGGAGCAACTCCTTGATATGATTGCCTAAATGAATTTTTCGAGGTTGTTTTTAGGCAGGATTGTGTTCAAATTGAGAGGTCAGGTTCTGAGTTTCAGCAAACTGCCTGGGTTTGGTTCTCTGGGGGGGTGTAATTTGCTCAGTGGAGGATATTGTCCCATGTGGGGATAAGGATGAAGGATGTCTCAGAGTGCTGAGAGGGCTCAAGAGACCTCAAAGCTCAACTCCATGCTCTGTCATAGCCTCCCAAATGGCCTCAGCACCCCCGTGGAGATCCAGATCACAGCCATCCCTTGGTGTATCGGAAAACACCTCCCTGAAAGGCTTTGTTAGAGGAACCACAACTGAATTTTTGGGCTGTCTGCTAGTCCCAGTAAAATTAAAACACTGCAGGCTGCAGAGTACAGCCCATCTAAATGTCTGCCAAAGAGCCATCTCTGAAAAAGGTGGGGGTTCAGGGAAGGGAGTTTTGTGGAAATTGTGCAACGAGGGGGTCACCTTTGTCCTCCCTGAGAGAAGAGACAAGGGCAGGTCCAGATGAAGGCAGCAATTGCAGCCCAAACCACCTGCCCTCAGCTCATGGTGGACACAGGACTGTTTCATCCCCTCCTTTCTAAGGAGGACGACAACCGCCACCTTCCTTTCCCGAACACGAGCTGTTCTCCCAAAACAGTTTACAAATCCTCTAATGTTTCACTCATGTGGTTCATATGGTGCCGAGTATGGAAGGTCTGCATCTACCCTGAGCATCTCCTGATTTCTGCGGGAGAGGAGAAGGGCGCAGTGGGGCAGGAGGGAGGGATGGAGGCAGGACTGCCAGCCGCAATTCGAATCTCATTTCCAGCCTCTTGTTGGCAGCATCCCGTGACTTCCACATCATGGCAGTCTTGACATAACCTTGGAGGAGAGTCAAGTGAGAAATCCCAAGGCAGCCCGCAAACGCTGGGGGAGAAGGAAGGGGCGGAGGAGGGAACGGGGGGCACAGCCTGGCAGCTCCGCGCTCTGCTTCTCCATGCTGGAGGTGTTTGTCCTGGGTTTGAGAAATGGAACGGAGCTGGGAAGGGGGGGAAGCAGCAGTTGTAACTTCTTTAAAAGTTATTTCGTATGATTCAGGGTAGTCTGTTGTCATTTATTGTAGCCTAAAGCATGAAATGAATTTTGGCGTGTAGGCCTGTGACCAGAGGGTGGGCGATTTCTCCTTGTTAGAAACGTATCCTTATGTCTGCAGTAACATCTTTTTCTCTGAACGACTGTCTGCTGGTTGTAAATCTCAGCAGAAGTCGTGCAAGTCGGGAAAGAGCAGTAGCAAGTCCACGTTTTTGCTGCATTTTGGAATTAAGATCAAAGTTCAGTGGTGCTTATTTTGGATTATTATTGTGTAACAGAGCAGGGGCGAGGTGGGATTTCCAGGGAAGTTCTGCAGGACCAGAGCAAAGCAGCACCCAAACGACTGCCAAGTCTGAATGGTGGTATTTAATCCCAGATAACTTCATTTCCTTCACCAGCCTGACTCCTGAGCTAACTCCTAAATGACACCCGAGATATTTAAGAATGCAAATCGTAAGTCCTGGATCTTGCCACTCATAGCACACAGGAAAGCTCCATCCAACTCTGGAAACCCAAAAGGTATCCCCAGATATCAGCTGGACCCCGCAGCGCCGCATTTGCCAGCAGCCGCAGGGTATCCCAAATTAATACTGTAACATAAGCACGGGAGCTACGGGAACATGTTGCATTGTCACATTGAGCTAGCTTTGCAGAAACATCTTTCTTTCCGGCTCATCCGAAGTCTCAGCACTCTACGTGATTTTAAGTACAATGATTTTTTCTGTCAAAAATAAACTTTGCTCTCGAAATAATTAGCACATCATCAGTTGGAAATAAGCCTCGTCTTGAGTGAAAGAATGGAGTTATGTGGGTTATTTTTAAATAGCACAACAATATATGCTAGAGGAAAAAAATCGCTTAAATTATTTACTTTATTTACACTATTCTTCTGAACAGCATCTTCAAAAACATGTTTTCAAAAAATGGCATTATTAATTGAGAGGTTTTTTTTGAAGAATATTTTCTGAAGTTTTTGGAGAGCTGGTTAAATACTGAAAATGACCTCAAGATATATATATCACAGAATTATTTGTCATTTTACTGGGTTTTAGGTGGTGTGTAGAGTCTGGACCAGTGTAAGCGCCTTCCCAGGGTGGGCGAGCATCTCTCCTCATGAGAGCGGATCCAGGGCAGTCAGACTTCAATAATGTGGGGAATCAACCATCTGGCCCCAAACAAATCGACTTACAGCCTGGTCCCCCAGCCCTCCATGGGTGTTGTTTTACTCCTGCGAGTAGCCCAAAGGCATCTCCTCGTGCGCATAGGAAGATGCTCCGCGCGGAAGGAGGTCGTGCTGGAGAACGTTGAGCTTGGAGATAGAAACCAGGTGAGGGACGATGCGAAACCAGACGGTGTTTCACGCCATGGCTTGTACCCGTCAGCGGGGTCTGGAGGCTTCAGCGCGAGCTTTGCTGGCGAAAACAATCCCTTCAAAACTCCAGGCTTGTCCCCCTGGTTTTATAAACTGAAAGTCCCCCTTATGTATCCCCAGGAGGGACGCGGGGCTTTGGGGGCCACCTCCATCTGCGCCCTGGTGAAGGACGAGCAAGACCGGGTAAGATCAGGCCCCAGCTCTGCGCCGAAGCCTGACCCTTTGTTTCGGCAGTGTCTCTGTTGGTGACAGATGGTGATGCTGTCCTGGTGAATTTGTTACCTTCTCGATGACATGCAATATGTCTACATCCTGACAGTGAGAGGAGAGACTCCAGCTGTCCCTCCAGTAATTGACAGCAAGGAGCTGTTTTCACTTTTGACAGAGCTAAGAAGCATTAGCATCATATTGGCTACTAGGAGGGGTTTTATTATTATGTTTATCATCTGAGAAAAGTCATTGTGATGTGGGACCGGGTGGGGTTGGTTGGTTTTTTTTTTTTTTTTTACAACTTTGCTCCTGCAGCCACCCGGTTCTCCCGCGGCAAACTGTCACATGCTCCAGCAGAAAAGAAAAGGGAGGAAATGTGGGCTCCAGCCACCTCGTCCCCAAACAAGCCCCCGCTCCTCTCACGCCAATTTAAATGACAAAATCCCACCTCCTTTCTTCAGAAGCGGTGCAGGAGGGGATTTTTAGGATAATGAAAGTGCCAAAAAACTGGGTTGCCGAGGTTAGCAGGGAAGAGGTCCTGTCCCGTTCCTTGCACGCCCGATGCCTGCTGAGGTCGCTACTCGCTGCCAGAGTTTGGGGCAGATCCTCTGCTCTTTGGAAAAGAGAAAGAAAATCTTTCTTTTCCGCAGGTTTTAGGCTCTGCTGGCTGGCATTCTGGGTGATTTATGGCCGCTTTGCTTCCCTTTCACTCTATCTTGCACACGTACCCCTCGCTAGCAATAAAGGGCACCTCTCCCATACCCTCATGGACTCGGCGGCAGTCTGCACTCTATAATAACTCCGTAATAAGATTGGGGGAGTAAAATCAACTCTGCGCACATAAGTCACAAAGACATCCATACAACAAAGATTCCTCCCTAAATTAGATTCGAGCTGACCTAAAACAAAGGTTGGGTCTCGTTGCAGATCTAGCAACAGCAAAGCAACCGAGACGAGCAGTTCCTTCAGAAAAAGCTGGGTATTTCCCGCTGGTCCTACCAGTTGTAGTTCCCTGTGTGAAAACCAGGCACTGTTATGCTGCTGAAATGATATCAGAGGAAATAAGCCATTGCCATGAAATTTATTCAGGGTATTCACATGAGCATATCTATTCTCCTCTTGGTGTCTTCCATACAGAGACATAAGGGTCACCCATGATTTTGGGCCACTCTTATGTCTTCTGTGTTTGTCTAGCACTGATAGCCACGGGACACAGGTCCTGGACCGGAGGGTGCTGGTAGCAGAGACTGGTATTTCATGCTGGATTAACGAAAATCTAAGCATGGGAAAACAAATGCAGCCCAGCAAAATGATCTCAAAAGGAAGGTTTTACCTGGCACGGTAACCAGCCCAACGCTGCTCCTGTATTTTCTGGTCCATGGAGCAGGGTGTCCCACAGATGGTGCGTTCACACAGGCACCTGTAACAGGGAAGGTAGGAACAGCGAACACTACGTGCTGCACGAGCAAATTTACCTCTGCAGGAGGAACCCGAACTTCAGCTATTTCTGGCCACAGAGCGTTTGTTCAATTCTCATTTCAAACTCTTTCAGGACTGGACACTGAGTATTATAATCCCACTATTTTCTCACTGCATATGTGACTTTGGAAATTCCCAGGGAGTTTTAAACATCTCCAAAGTGACTTCTGTGGATTTCTAAAGAAAAATAATATGAATAAAATATACGGGTTCTGCCAGGTTTACAAAACATCCTTCAAAGTTTATTGAATTGTCTTCTGAATCTTTCTTTCAAGAAACATGCCTTCAACTCTCGTGTCCGCAACCAGGTCCTCTGTGAAAACAAATCCACAAAGTCAAACAAGCAACAAGTATTTGTCAACTCTGATTTATTATTTATCCGGGCGTTTTAACAATGGTTGCTACAATGCTTTGCCAGTTTCTTCAAACGAGGATTGATTTTTAAGTCTCATTGAATACCTTTGTTGAAAGGTCCTTTTCCCAGATAGCTTTAAATATGCAAGGATCGCACTCGGCTGCGAGGCCATTTGTGCTGACTAAATCCTGAATATATCGATCAGAAAGCATGGCACTGACCTCAGAAATTAGCTGGCTTGGGAGCAGCATCAAACTCCTAAACTCGTATTGGTGTTGACACGAGTGCATGACAAAAAGCCAAGCCAAATTAGTGCTGGTCCTGGTTTGGGGCCAAAAGCTTGACTCACATCTTGGACCAGAGTTTGGAGGAGGGTAAATTTTACCTTCCAGCCTTTTCATTCAGTAATTCCTGAGATCCAAAGCTTGATGCAAAAGAAATGCTCATTTCCGTATCTGTGCAGGCGTGGATGAATGAGTGCTGCTGGGCATCTGGGTTTAGGGACCAGGACCGGGATGCTGAGTTCCTGGAAAGCCTGTTGCTTTGTGAAGTAGAGTAGTAGATGAGAAGCAGTAGAAGTATAGTGAAGTAGATGGTTTAAGAGTGAAGTAGATGGATGCCATGGAAGCCTCATCTATTATGTGCCTTTATGTGCTGGTATGAAATTATTCCTATTCCTTTCAATACTGTGGTAGGGACTGTACCTTCCTGGTTCCAGTGGTGAAAGAGAGCAAGGGAGAGGGCACAGGACTGAGAGCAAGAGGGGAATCCACTGCGTAACCAGTATTTGTCAGAAACAGGAGTAATTGCTGCTCTTTGGTGTGATTTATTGAGGTAACAAAGGTTAATAACAATGCCACTCAGCCAGTTTATTCTATTCATTTTCATGTCATTACAATGTATCAGGCACGGTGCAAGTTGCAGCTGGGGTAAGGACCGTGTCTCTCCTGGAGAGATGCTCCATTCTTCCTCCTGTCCACCAAAGCCCCTTGCTGGGGTGGGCTGGGGGCTTGGGGCCGAGCGGGAGTGTGTCTGCAGAGGGTGGTCACCGCGGGTTTTGAAGGATCGTCTCACTCTTCGTGTCTCAGAGATCTGAAATTTTTAACAAATTATGGAAGGAGCTGTCATGAGCAAAAGTTAATTTGGGGCCAACATACTGGAGCGGTGCTTTGCTTGAAGCACGTGGGAGTGAGGGGCAAGGGTGGACAGCGAGGGGGTGGAAAGCAGCCTGCGACAGCAGATCTCCCCACAGGATGCCCGAGGGATGGAGGGGGCTTCTGTGGGAAGAGATGGATAATGCAAAGGAGCCGTCTGTCATGCAAATATGGTAGCGAGAGGAGTATTCCTGGGTGAGCTCCCAGGTCCTCTCCGGGGGAGCGGGGAAGGCTTTATGGTGGGATGGTGATGCTCCATCCCCCGGGGCTCTGCTGGGGGAGCCTCCTGCAAGGGGAGTCGAAGGAGGGGCAGGAAGGAGAGCAGGCCAGGTTGGGATTACTTTGTTGTTTTGTTTAGGATTTTGGTAAAAAACAAACCCCACAACTGCAAAGTCTGAAAGTGAAAGAGACTGGTGGCTCAAACTAAAGAGATTCTTTGTCCATTGATGAGGCTGCCATGATACAAGCCCTCACACCAGCTGCTCCCACCTACATGAATTCGTATTTAGGGTGTAGGGATTTAAAACATATTCCAAGCTGAGCCTTCATTTGTCAGCATTCACCGAAACCATCTTGTTCCTGCTGTGATCTTTTATTGCAAAGAGCTATTTTAGGTGACCCCACTGTCTTCTCTGGGCTTACAGGAGTCATCAAGACTTGGAAAGTTAATGGCAGATGATCCCCTGCTTTTCAGGAGTCAGGGGTTGCTGCTGAGTTGTGTGCAAAGTACCGTGGGAGCTGCAAAGGGCCCGAGTTTCCAGAGATGCTCAACAACCACAGCTCCCAGCAAACTCAAGCACTTCCAGAAGTCAAGGCAGTGCTGTAAGAAATCCATCAGACCTTTTTTTCTGAGTACCAGTGTCCACACGGGATCGGCCACACGCACAACCTTACAGATCCCCTCCCATGGGCTTAGCCCAGATCCATCCTTCAGTTTACCTGCACCCAAACTGCAGCCTTTAAATCCCTACGTCTCAACCCCAGACGAAGGGGTGCACGGGCTGCTCTTTGTGCGGGAGAGGGTTAAAGAAAACCCAACATCTTGCCACAGATCATGCCTCCCTTCCACCCACTTCGGCGCTGGCAATCTCACTCTGTTCTTTCATCCAAGTGGGCATCAGCACCAGCCCCGTATTCATAAGTGTCAAGAGGTGTTGATGCACACTGCATACGGCACTCGGCTGCTTTTGCCCACCCCGGAGACTAAATGCCTCGCACCTCCACTCGGCTGCTGGGACTTGGCTGGCTTTCAGATTTTAATTTTTTGAAGGACTTTGAAATTTTTCCAGCTCGCTCTCTGCTGCTTTTCACTGCTTGCTCAGTGAGGTACCTGGGCTGCTTTTGTTCTCGGAAATGCATTGATAAATTAGCAGTCGCAAGCTACGGCAAATGCTGCTTTTCTACATTGCTTTGACCAATCTCAGCTCCTGTTATAAGGCATGAAATGGACAGCAAAGGACAGCAGTGCCTCAAAGTGCTACAGAAGGTCCATCTGTTTGCTCCTGATATAGTTTAGGGGAGAGATATGCAGTTAGCTGGGAAACAGCAAAGAGAAAAACAAGCCTTCACCCATAGTGGTCAAAGCCCTAATGCTGATGGTGGAGCACCCAGTTCACGTGTCATCTTACCCCCAGCTGTTCAAGGGAGGTGGTCTTGCTCAGAAACTTGCTTGCTGTGGGTTTCCAAACAGGTCCTACAACAGTCTCCTGATAATTTCTCAGTGTTGGAAACCCTCTCGTCCTTCTTTCCATTTCCAAAGCTGGTATTTGTGCTGCTGTTGCAGCCTTTTCACACCACTCCTGCTTCGCCCAGCTCTCCCCATCAACCCTCAGACATCACCCCGTTTTCAGGGCAGGACCCACTGCTGGATCCAGACCCAGCGGCCATCGGGGAAGCTGGAGGAGTATTGTTCCTTGCACAAACCCATCCCTCGCTCCAGGTCCTACCCACCACCTCCCATCACTGCTTTCGGCTGAGATGCCCAGGGACTGAACGGACATCAAGAAACATGAACTGAGGGTGGTTTTGGTCGTTTCCAACCTTGCTTTCGAATCTTTGTGTATCCATTTATGCAATGCTGTGAAACATTTTCCTTCAGATACCCCCCATTCCTCCAGAGAAATCCTTTTTCTTTAACCTCATGGCAACTCTCAGCCTCTAAGACACATCTGTGGACATTTGTTTGTCTTTCCTTTGGTAGGGAAGTGCATAATTTCTCTCTCCCCTCCAGGTCCCATAGCTCTTGAGGTTGAACAAGACCTTGGGCTGGAGCAGGATGAGTCCCGCTGACCCAGGCTTGGCTCAGGAATCACTGGGTTCCTCCGGGCCCTCCCCCGTCTTGTAACATCAAGGTCTTTCTTCTTTGTAGCAAGGTTAGGCTCTATATGTCTTAACCATATGCCCCAAGTGAGGAATTCATTAGCATTCATTATGCATTCATAAGAAACAAATGGGCAGAGGAGTGGGAGGTTTTGCAATTCGTCTCAGCTGCTCCTTCACACTCGGCCTGGTGGGAGGGGGGACCCACGGAGCCACGGGCCCCCACCATGCTGGCCACTGTTCTGCCTCTCGTGCACCACTGAGCGACCCTTGCATGCTCACCCTTGTACACCTACCCTCAGACACCCACCCTTGCAGTGACCCTCCTTGCATGCCCAGCCTTGTGTGCCCACCCTTGCTCACCCACCCTTGCACACCCATCCTTGCTCACCCAACCTTGCACGCCCACCCTCGCACACGCTTCTAGTCCCAGTAGGTGATTTACACGTTCGCAGTTGACAGTCCCCATCCGCCTGCGTGAGTTCCCCATCAGTTCATTTAACGCTACAACATAAGTTGATTATGGAGGGAAATGGCTGAAACATAAATCTGGCTTCTTTCTTTTTTTTACTCTCTTCTTTTTTCCCCCCCTTGGTGGTCACACCTCGGTTCCCTCCCCTGCCCCACTTCCCACTTGTGCCCCACACCGGGAAGCCAAGGCAGATGGCTCCGGGCACTGCTGTCCCCGGGGTCCTGAGACATCCCCACACCTAGGGAAGAAAAGAAAATCTTGATGGTTTTAAACAGTAGTGGGCACTTTTCACTATTTCAGAGAGACAGGGAGCGATTCAGCTCAGTCTTAGCTGTAATTAGTGTCTGGGTGAGAGTTTGGGTCAAAATAAAGTCAAACAAATATGTTATCATAGGGTAAAGTCCCAGGGCACGGTGCATGGAGCTCTTGGCTCTCATCGGTGCAAAGAAGCCCTTGCTTCAAAGGCATTAAATAGCAGTTGTGGGTTATTTTTTATTTTATTCCTTCTTTTCAGTTAGGAATGAGAGGAGGATTTCAGGCTACCTGTGAGACCACTTCTTGAAGACACAGGTTAGAGGCAGGAGAGTGGTGAAATGACCCCAACCCAGGAGAAACTGCATGAAGGGAGAGTGGGTTTTCAAAAAGCTCCTAGAGAAACACAACATACTCGGTCTCTGCCCAGGATTTGGGCTTGCAGCTCACTTGGGAGGAGGTTTTTGAACCTTCCTGGGTTTGGGATTGTCCCTTCAGAGTAACATGGACCCATTTCGGTCTCCTTTGACAAAGCCCAGCCCTTGGAGCAGGAAAACACTGCTAACGCTGCCATCTGCTACTCTAACAATATTTTCAGTAAATCTACTGAGCAAATCTAAAAATCCAACCCAGGGGAAAATTTCTAAGCCTCAGCTGATGTGTTCAGAGATAAATTCCTGGTGTCATTGGCACCTGAGCATCACCTGGGACCCCTCTGTGGCAAAAGACAGCTCTTGGCCAGAGCCGTTTCCACTCTATCCTGTGCTGCTGTGAAGCCCGACTTGCCTCCTGGTGGAAGGTCTCATTACAGCAAGGACAGTTTCCAGCTCCGGGAGCGATCAGAAAAAGCAGGACATAAGCTGCAAACACCTTCAGACGAGGCTGAGAGGGACACGGGTGACTGGCGTGGTGCTAAACCAGAGCCAAGAAGTCACCTCACGGCACAGCTCCATGTGCACTACCACGTGCTGCAGGAACGAGATGTCCACGCCACGAGGGGGGTCTCCTAACCCAGCAGACCCTAAAAGCAAAGCAAACTGAGTGAAAGAGCAAAGCGAGCAAAATGAAAGAGCCCGCAGCCCTGGGAACTGATGCCTGTCTGCTATGCTAGCGGTGCTGCACTTCTCCCCCACAAGCTCTCCTTTGGGCAATGGAATATTATAGAGTATCTCTTACACCAGGAAAAAAAAAAGTAGTACTTAAGGGGCTCTTATCCTGCTGAATGAGGGCAGTAGCAAGCTCACAGGTTCTGAAGAAGACTGCGTTAATGCAGCTCAGTGCCCAGCTGAACTTAGAGATGCTTCGTACAGAGGTTTAAGTGATGTTCAACCAGGTGAGAGGGCTTTGCAGCATGTTTTATTTCGTAAATAGAGCGAGGTTTTCCTTCCTGAACCACAGCGACACAGGCACAGCCACACACCCGTCCGACTCTCCTCCTTGTTGTCGATTCCCCTCTGTTTGCCAGATCCCTCTTCCCTTACCCAGCCCTTTCAAAATCCCTTGAACATCGCTGCCACGTACTCCACTGGCCTTCAAAGGTGGTAGAACCGTGTTAGAAATGTGTCTGTGATGAGTTCTTGCGCTCCCCTTTTAAAGCTCGGAGCTGCCAACGAGCCGAGGTCCTCAGAGGGTTTGGGAAGTGCAGGTAATGAGTGGAAAATTCAAGTTATTGGAAATCCCAGCAGGTCTCCTCGTCTCCCAGTTCCCTCCCGCTCACACCCGCCCAGCCGCCGTTGGGACGAGCCTGCGCAGGCGTCCAGAGCCAGAGCTGGCTGCTCCTTGCACGGCTCATTTACGCCGTGTGTACAACCTCCGCTGCAGCATCTCTGCCAGAGCTGCAAACTCCTCTTTCTATTTTTCCCCAGCTCTGCTGTCAGAGCAGTATCTCTTCAGACCATAACCTGGAAACAGCTGTATCCTGGCCGCTCTCTTCTTGCTGGCAGTTCTTCTCTGGTTTTCTTTTCTTTTTTTTTTTTTTTTTTAGCATAAGAAAAAACTTCATCTTTGACCTGGAGGGAACTTTAAAGGGTTTGGAAACTGCTCATATCTATAAACCTCTAACCAGTCCACGGCTCGGGCTGTCTACCTGGCTTTGCATCCCCGAAAGGGCAGCCAGGCAGGGAACAAGCATTTCCTTTGCAATGAGCCACTCTCCAAACAAACAGGGAATCGGAGCTGTGTGGCCCCCTCATTAGCAGTCTCACATCAAGGACTTTCATGCAGCAAAATTAACTATTTTTTGTAGGATGTTTAACAAAAGAAGAGATACTAATGAGGTTAGTTAAAGGGTGGCCCTCTTTCATTAGCTCTGCTGGGCTAAGTCTGCCAGTGAGGAACTATCAAGAAGATTGCTTTTTTTAATTACTCTGTTAATTGATATAAAACAAAAAGGACGCAGATTAGTTGCATGCAATTAGCAAATTAATTCTTGGCAATTACAGACTTAATAATGGAGTACTTTTGCTGCTGTGTGTTGGATTCCGTGGCCTATATTCATTGCCTGTATGAGCTGCATAATTTATTTTTTATTTATTTTTAAAAAGGGAACAAGAGTTAAATATAGACACGCACACGTTTCTTTGGAATTCTCTCAATAGCATGATGAGGAAGATAAAGCGCATTTTTCACCTTTGACGCAGCGGTAGCATCTGTGTTGCCTTGTTAACACTGAAGCCTAAGGTGATGGGTAACGCCGTGCTGCTTTCCTGCCTAATTCTGGCTCCTGTGCTCATGACTTCATGAGACAAGAAGTTCCTTTCTGAATGGGGCCGACGGGCAGGAATATTGGAAATCAGGTCCTTAGGGTCTCACCTCAATCTAGGACTCTTCCCAGGCTGCAACACTCAGGCGGAGCAAGTCGGCTGCAAAATACCCCAATTCTCCTTGAAAAGTCACAGTTGTGAGGTGGGTGCTGCTGAATGATTGCAGCAGAATGATGACGATGGCAAAATCCCTTTGCCATCCATGGCAGTGGGATGCTTTTCTCTTTCCTGGACACGGCAGGAGGAGGAGGAGGGCTGACAGAGAGTGAGATGTCTGGTTATACTTGTCTGCCGACCTCGGATGGGCAGGACGTTGGGATGGAGAGATGGTGCTATATCCTAATGCAAGGAGTGAGATTGAAATACCTCACTGTGTTTGACTGGGTGAATTTTATGTTATTTAGCTTTCAGACTAAATCTTGTTAGAATGATGGCTCTGCAAAACCGCCTGCCGGGTTCCAGTGGTTTGGAAGAGGAGGAGAAAGCAAAGCAGGTGGGAATGCCTCCTCTGAAGTCTGCCCCGTTGCAGAGGAGCTGGGCATTTCCATGAACCAGGAGGGCAGTGAGCAGTTATCCATGCCCACAAGTCTCTGCTTGGCTTCAGCTTTCCTCCCTCTCTCCCCTCTGATTTTTTCTCCGCCTGCAGCTTTTCTTTCCAAGTGAACTTGCAGAGAAGTCAATGGTCACTTCCATTGGTTTGTTTCTGTTACTTTCTATTTTTCTTATTTTACTCGAGACCGAGCCCACGTATCTCCAAGGGCTGATAACAGACAAGCAGGGATCGGGGGGCGAAAGGGTCCTGCACTGAGACACACACACAGAAATAGAGGTGGACACATACACCTGGAAATCCTTAATCCACAAAAGTTAGAGAAGGAGGGTTTTCTTTCAGACTTTAGTCTGCTGGGGATCTTCTGGTCTGTACTTGGAGAGCACCTGGCACAGCAAAGGGCCATGGTGGGGACTCCTGCTTCTTTTTTCAGTCAAATTCGGAGTAGCGTTAATAATTCCTTATTGGGATTGTAGAATATCAGTGATGTGTGTGCAGCATGGGGTATAGAGAGGTAGCCAACAAAGGAGCTCACATTCAGTGCGATTCATTTACAAACTGAAATAGTGGCTGTATGTTCTGTGTTTCCCACTGACTCTGATCTTTACTGGGTGTATCATACTATGCAATTCCTCCGGTCTGCTCTCAAGTGCTCCAAAATGTCCTTTCTGGCAGCTGTGAGACCATATTCTGCTGGGTAATTGCTTTGACTCCATATATTTAAATAATGTAAATAGTCACTGAAGGCATTATTAGTGCATCTAGTTCTTCCTGGACAAGCCCTCGCCTTGTAAATGAGGCGGGGAAAAACTCTCTGCGGAGAAAGGGTGTGTGGGTATGTGTGCAACGAGAAGTCCTGGGGAATCTCCCATGGGATGCAAGGTTTCACTGCAAGGGCATGAGGCTTTCTGCAGCCATGTGTCTCCCTTCAGCCCTTTCAGAACTTCCCAGGCTGAAATCTGCCTTTAAATCCTTATTTGGAGAATACCTGGTTTAAACTCTCATTAACAGCGGTTTGTTTCTTTAACCCATTCCTTTTGCTCTTAACTGCTGTCGGGAGGTTTTAGCCAAGAATATATCATTTCCATGCATATAAACCAGCCTGTTTCCACCTCATTTCTTCTAAAACCCTTTTGACTACTTTTTAAATCTTAAAATATTGGACGCACCGTAAGTGACTCTCAGGCAAGCGAGAAGATCATCTGATGTGTTCAGTGTTTTGCTTCACGTGAATTTTCAGTATTGACAGGGAGGAAGAAGCCTGCAAAGGGAATAGATCAGACTCACTCTTAGAGGACTCTTAAACAAGAAAATAACCCGGCAGTCAATAATTAGATAGTTTTCTTACAACTTTGCAATCCTGGAGTTTATTTCCAAAGCCTCACTTCCAAGTAGCAGTTTCTCAAAGAGCTGTTTAGCAATGAATTGCTGATTAGTTCAAATTTAAAGCACTGGCACCGTGAGCATTAACAAATGAGATGGATGTGGCTAATGTGACCGTGCCGGTGAGCACCGTCCCTTCTCAGGAAGCATCGGGCTTCTCCATGTTTCTAAACAGCTTTAAAAATCAGAAAGCAAGAGCCAGCTGTAAAATGAAGTCAGGGACTCCATACCCGAGTGCTAAATGTTTGCATTACTGCAAATCTTGCATTTTCTCCATCTTAATTGAGGCAGCGACAAAGCTGGGCAGCAGGAATGGGCTGGAGCACCTGCAGAGAGTTTCCCGGTGGCTGGGAAGTGTCAGCCCAAGGATGCGATTGCAGCCTGAGGGTCAGATCCTGTCTCGTTTCCCACTCCAGCCCATCTCTCTGGCCTGGAGCAGCTTGTGACCCTCAGCGTTTTTTTTTTCCCCCAATGCAGGACCCCAAAGCAGAGACTTTTAAAGTGCCCCTAAAAACCCTCCATGGAAAATTCAGCCCCTGGTTGAGGTGCAGGGAGCACCCGGGCAGGACTGAGCCGTGACCTGGACACAAGATGTTCCTGTGGAAATCACCACAGGGTGGGCAGGGGGGCTTTACACCAAAATGAAGGGGTTCCCCATGCCCAGGCACCACGGTGGGTGCCCAGCATGCCCAATACCACCCAGCATGTTTGTTCTCCCTCTCCAGTCCTAACTGGGGTGGGGAGAGCCAGCTGAAATGTCTTTTTTCCCCACCAAAAGGGAATCTGGACTTGGAGGCTGCTTGGTCAAGGTTTTTGAGGAAGCAGCTACAGGGGAAGGCATTTTCTGCCTCGTGCTTTAATTTTGTGGTGTTTTCTCCTTCCTCCTCTCACTTGCCTTTAGTGCAGCAAAGCCCAGCTGTCATTTAGGATATATTCCTTCCCGTTTATCCAAGCTTTTCAAGGGGAATTATTCAATGTAACCATCCTCTTTTCACTCACTATTCCTTTTCTGCAAAAACATGTGTCTTAGTTTAAATTATCTTCTTTTTTTTTTTTAATTTTTTTTTTTAAATGAGACATCTTGTTTATTTTTTTCCCCTGTCTTTTCTCCCCCCTTACTGCGGCTGCTTCTCCTGCTGGTGCTGCATTGCTGGTTGCCAGAGAAATGTTTTTCTTTCACTTTTATTGTAATTTATTGATTTTTTTCTCCCTTATGGGCTCATAACCTTTTGCTTCTACCAAATAAGGCACGAGGCATTAAAAACATACTTTATACAACTTACAGTTAAATTAAAATAATGAGGGCATGCTCACATCAAACACAGTGGGATAGAACATGAGAAGACCCAAGCCACAAAACAGAAGCCAGCAGCATTATCTGTTTGATGTCTCCCTCTCTTCCCACACGTGGAGGACATTTTTTTCTCACACTTCTGAGGGGTTTCAGCCTTCCCCTGGCTCCACAGCCAGCAGTCCCGCCTGCTCCTCTCCATGTGTAAATGGGTTGTGATTCGTTGGATTCAATCACTGCTTCCTCTCCCTTCTCTGGGAAGGAAAGCCATTGCTCCTCTGTTTCTGGTGTAACTCCCTTCTGGCCAATGCTCACGGTCCTTCAGGAGAACTTATGTTGTTATTTTCAGGGAACTTCTACATAACTGGAGGAATTTGTTTCTCCTCCAGCCCTTGCTTAGCATCCCATGGAGACATACCCCACTTTCCCAGACCCTTTGCCAAGGGCAATCCACACACATGCAATGATCTATACGATTATCCAGGAGGGTATGAACTTCCCCATTACGATTATTTTAGTCCTGATTATCGGAGATGATGTTCTCCCATAGATCCCATTGTCTTCACAGTTGCATGGTCTGAGATCTTGCAAAATCCAGATTTTTGGGGACTAAGTTCTGCTATATCTGTCCACCAGTATCTCTTCTGAGCTGTCTCTGACCTCTCAGAGACCTCTGTCCATAGGAAGCCTGGCACGTAGACTGGAAGCTGACTTACAGCAATGTACTATATGTTTGGCTTTAATTTAAATTAGAAAAACAAAGCTTAGTCAAAGATTTCTATGGTTGGTGCGCATAGATTTTTGCCCAGCTCCCAACCTGCAGATCCCTTCTACTGCTCTTCCCTCTCACCTCCAGTCTCCTGACACAGCACCAGCTGTGTGTACAGCAGGGTAGGAATTGCATCTGTTGGTGCCCGATCACATTTAAGGAAAAACTCTTCCAAAAGTAGTTTTGGGTTTTTTAAGCTGAGAAAAACACTTATGGAGCAGAGAGCTGCTGTGGGGCTGGGTCTCCTCAGCACTGTCATAGTAACAATTATTTATATGTTGTTTTTTCCAGTATCTTTTTTTCACTGACTGCAGCAGGAGTAAAAAAAACAAAAAAACAAGCCAACTTTTTTTTTCACATACATGAACCTTCAGGGAGAGAAAGATACATTCACCAGTTCATCAAGATTTACATTAGTCTTCATAAGTATAGGATCGAGAAGCTGTGTCGGATCCTCCAAGTTTTTCTTACACCTACGACCATATTTCATCAATAAATTTGCTATCTAGACAGTACACACAACTAAAATTGGCCCAGCAGCTGACAGCCTGGGGACTGAGCTGGGGACTGTGAGAGCTGGCAGTGTTTGCTAATTGTGTTAAAAGACAGACACCCTTTTTCTTAACCGGGAGAGTCTGACACATTTTCTGGGGTCAGGCACAATGGGATGCCCCGCCAACACTTACCAAAGGGTCTCTTTTTAAGCAGCAAGCCAGGCTTGGATTCAGGTATCCAAAAGCTTGCGGGGCTCAGACTGTGTTATTTGCTTTTTCACAGTCAATAGGCAATGGTACATGACAACAAAATATTGGATCTCGCCTGCAGCACCCTATAGCCTTTTTCTTTAATGTGCCAGCACTGAGAAAGAAACTTCCACAAGTTGTGCAAATCACTGCTGGTCAAACTGAAACTTCGCTGTAGCATGAAATGCGAAGTGGCACCGTAGCTACGACTAATGGAGCTATCATGGTCCTAAAAGTAACTCTCAGGGCACCTTAAAGGGATTCGTTTCTTCACATTCAGCCTCCCCTGTCTTGCAGGGACATTTTTCATTGCTTGTCTCTTAAGTCCCCATTTGGGCTCGTTGTTAATCATCAGGCACTGGGACTTCCAGGCATGTAAGAGCCTGCTTGGAGAAAGCTTGGACAATGCATCATTTCAGCTGAGGATAATTCTGAGCTCAATATGACCTCGAATATACTGCAGATAGAAATACCGTGCAGGAGGTTTTGGGGATCTGTTTTTGGAAGAAGAGTTCAGCTCAGGCAAGATATCGGGGCGGCACAGCAGGATTGCAAGATCCAGCTGAGGACAAGGGAGACTGTAAATCCAGCCCTGAGCTCACCTCCAAAACTGTCTTATCCTCTGCTGAGGATGGACTCCAGCCCCAGTCCCGCATCAAGGTCCAAATTGGTCCAACCAGGCTGGATGTGGCATGGCCTGATCACAGCCCATCTTTAATATGCCAGAAGCCCCTTGGTAAGGAGAAGAACCTGATTGTGGAAATGGAAGCGGAAACATCATTACATTTTCAGAGTAATGAGCTAGGCCCCCACCCTGTAGCTAATTAAAAGTGTGGAAGTCTTATTTCAGCAGTAATCAACCTAAATCTTAGCTACAAGCATAGCAAATATTTTTTTCAGTATGTGCGTGGCTTTGCTTTTATGTTAGTAAGTGAGCAGGGGAAGAGAAGAGTGGGTTTTCCTCCATGGCAGAAGCTGTTCTGAGCTCATTCCTTGATTCTGGAGTTCCCACGGGGGCAAACACGGTCATTCTCCTCTTATTTAGGGACACTCACCAAACATGGAGATATTTCACTGCTTCAGGTTTTCAGCCTGAGCTAGGATGGGCAGAGGCTTTCAAAATAATAATCAAAAAGATAGAAAAATAGGTAGCTCATCTCTCTTGCCCATCAAAAATGGGTTGGTTCAAATTTTAGGTAGGTTGTTTCTTCATCTGTGTTGCCTGTTCTGCCCCCATTAATGCAGAGACCGAGATCCCCTTCCCAGTGTCTCTAAATGGCTGGAGGAATCCTCCTGAGGCACATGTGAGGTGAAGATGTATAAGAAAAACCTCAATTTAGTATTCTAATAAGAATTAGGCATCCAGATTTATTAGACAGCTTTGCAGTATCAGACATAAAGCATAAAGGGGTCTTCTGCCGAGCTCAGGGACATGACACACTCGGTGGAGCAGGCACAGAAGAAATGCTCTGGTCTTCCTCACCCTCAGCAAATTATGGTTTTCTTCCTCTTAATTTTGTTTATATCATGAAATATGGAGTTGTGGAAAAAATCCCAATCCTTTAGAAAGCTGTGATACTGACCTGTGGGCAGACACTGTGTGTGCTGATAGGGAAAGGATAGAGACCTTTTTCTGCTGGCTTTTCAGATTAAAAAGGAAGGTATGTTCAAAACACTAAGCACACAAACATGTGCACACACAAACCCTCCAGCCTCTGCGCATGTATTCACCAGGGGTTCAAATTAAACTCCAAATCGTGCAACTGTGATCTGTGCAGATTAGAAGTGGGCTTAGATTGCAATTAAGTCAAGGGAAGTCAAGAGCTTAGATAACGATTATCATTTTTTCCTATTTGGAAGAACTGATTGGGAAAAAAAAAAAAAGAAAGAAAGAAAGATAAAGAAGATTAAAATACACCATGTCTGTGTATATGCACTAATAAGTTGTCATTAAACAGTTCCATCCTTATTGTACAAATGGAGATACTATGAAATATTTGTAATTAGCGACACCATTTATTAAAGCCCCACTGTCTTGGCTTGGTGCTGTTTCGCAACCCAATGCAGTTTGGGATTTTGCAGCCAACCATTTTTTTTAATCACTGGAGCACTTCATTTTTAGTAAATCCAACCCTAATTTTTGTTATCCCCTGCTGGGCTTTGCTTGAAAAAAAAGTTTAATTTGGTTGAGATCCCCTCAAAATCATCTCTGCTTAATGCCTTCCAGCCTGCTGCGGTCTGTCTGCCCGTGTTGTACAAAACATATGATCAGCAGCTATACCCGAGTCTTGCATTAAATGTCAGGCTTGTGCTTTGAGATTTTTCCTGTGCTTTTGAAAAGTGTGGAGCGTGCAGCCCACATAAAAAAGGAGAGATGCAGCAGGAAAATAGTGTTCATTATCAGAGAGAAGTAAGTAAATGATAAGAGATGATTTAGAGATCCTGAATGTAAAATGCATGATCCGAATGTTCAGAAATGGACTGCTCCTAGACTATTAGGAGTTGAAGGTCACGCCACATGTCATTGGAAAGGTAATTTTCTCTAGATTTTGAAATAGGATCTCAGGTTTGACCTATGCCCTCTGTGTCAAGAACATCTGGGCATCCTTAATACATCTATTCCTTTTCCTTTTTTCCTTTCTCCTTTGTTCGCAATGCTTGAGGAGAGACTCTGGATTGGAAGAAAGAGGAAAAGAAATCCTGAATTTCAGTTTTTGCATTGCTATGTACTTATCTGTGACCCCAGATGAGTCATTTCATGCCTCTTAGTCCTCCCTTGTCAGTAAGATGGGTTTGGTATAGAAATGCCTCGATTGCTCATGTTTAGGTCTCAGTACTTGATTAATTAATGCTCGTAAGTTATTTTGTGATCCTCACATGAAATAAGTTACTCACAGTGCATTCAGAAGTGCTTCCACTGGTTTAACAGGTTTGGGAATGAGATTTGTTTCCCATAAATAAAACAACTTTTTTTCGTATCAGTAGGAATTGAAGTGCGATCCCACAGGGTGCAAAATAGTATGAATAATTTGAAATACTTTTATCGGATACTTTCCGCTGTCTTTGGAAACAGAATTTAAATGCCCTTCTCTTAAAACTTCTTCTCTTGTTGAGCTCAGCCAGAAATACAGATGCTTAGTGCAACTGGAAGCCAGGCCATCATTTTCTCAAGTCAAGCATCCAAAAAATACAGTTCTCTTTGAAAAATGCAGATGCCTACGTGCTTCATTTCCCCCTCATCTTTAGACTGGGAAAAGTGAGATTTATCTATGCAGACTAAGGGGAGAAAAGAGGAAGAGAAAGCAGAAAAGCTTCCAGGCAGTTCCTGCAGACACTTTTCCTCAGTATTTTGAGACAAATTCTCCCTGTAAGTCACAATTTCTGCTTCTGTGCAAAAATCCAGCTTTTCAGCATAGTTAGGTTCCCGATTTCCCATGAAGTCTTCAAGAATTAGAGGCCAAAATTGCTCCGAGGCTTGAATCAAAATCCTTTACCTTCAAAAAAATTTCCATTCACGCTATTAGCAATGTTGTGGTGTAAAGAGGGTGAACATCCATAAAATAAATGTTTTCCCTCAGGTACCAGGGGTGTTTCAAGGCGGGGGGAAACTCTGCTGGCATCAGGCGCTTGCACCGTAATTGCTGAATAAAATCAGGGGAGCTCTGCGCTGCTGATCAGACCTAAAAAGGATCTAAATCCCTTTCCCTCCTTCAGGAAAGCTATTCCCTGCAGTGGGAAAGGGGCTGGTGGTTCTGACTGCCCCCGTGGTGCGGGAGAGCAGGGGATCGGTCGCGATACTCGGGGCAGAGCAGCTTTTTGCCGCCGCGGACTTAAGATTCACATCAAATTCCCGGCTAAACATCCTGTCTAAGGTGAACTTAAAAACAAAGTCATCTTGCAAATGGTTCCCCCAGCAGGTTGAGACATGCTGTTGAGGATAATGTTAACTCCCTGCAGTCTCAGAGAGACAGGGAGAAAGCAGCTTATTTCCATATCTTAATTAAAATTTCCATTAATCCCATCTGAGGCCTCATAACTTCAAAAACTTGGACAAAAAAACCCAACACTTATTTCTGATAAATATTTTAGACTAATTGTTCTGAGGTAGCAGACATCTCTTGCTGGTGAATATCAACTAGCCATGGGTCCTGCATACTATTTAAAGGCGAACCACAAGGGTTTTGTTTGTTTGTCCTCTGAAAATTACTGAACATCTTAAATGCCAAAGATAGGAGGCACAGAGAGCAAACGCAGCAGGCTGAGCTGCAGAGCCACAGCTCACGTAGGATTGCACAGAAACGTGGTTTGGAGGTTGCTTTTGTGTCTTATAGGCACCTTCCTGCATCTCCGAGCCCTGGACATGGGGAGATGCCAGGCAAAGGAGCTGCTGGCTCAGGACAACATCTCCCCGTCATGCTCTGAGCTGTGTCATTGTTCTCTAAGGCAGGAGAGTGTCTGTATAAAAAGTGGGTGAGAATCAGGGTCTTGAAAGCAAACCAGTTTGTTCAGCCAAATTTTGAGCCCAGAGGAAGTGCTTTCTGAAGGGACCCACGGGATTTGTGATGTGCATCAAGATGGAGATGGTTATGTCAGTGGAGGAGTTGAGCACTGGGGATGGGACTCGACATTGCCTTCCTCTTCTGCCCCATCCCAGTGGCCAAGGGCTCCTGGTTTTCCACATAGGATGGAAAAGCCATCTCTCCCTTGGACATTTATCAGGAACCCAGTTGAGAGCAAGACTTCTCCCTCTGTGGGGGGACTCAGGGTTTCTCCCTTTTTAAACCAAGATCACAAGCAATATTTAAACACCCTCTGCCTTAATTCCACCAGTCTTTCCATCTCCCCATAGCTTTTCCAGCAGTGGCCCCAAACCTTCCTAAAGAAAGAGAAGAAAAAGCACAATTAATGGTGGTTTCAATCACCTGTCTGGTCACAGAGAAGGCTGAGAAACAGCAGTAACATTTAGAATAGGTAAAAGAAAAAACTCAATAAAGGATTTTCCTTTCCCATTGAAAATGATGCTTCTGCCCCATTCCCAGGCTGACTGTTTTTAAAGTCTAGGTGGGAGAGGCTGGAGTTGCATTGTTGGTGCTTTTTCATCAGCATGAAATCTAAGATTTTGAATATTTTTTAATTATTATTCAGTGCAGTCAAGCAAAGAATTGAAAACATTGGTTGGGGATTGCCTGACAGCAGGACTCTGCAGCCGCGGCGCTTCAGCCAGGTCTATAATTAGAGCCTAATGGGGCAAAGAACACCCCTCACTCCAAGAGTGCAAGGTCTATCACTGCTTAAGGACCGCTGCTTCTGAGACCCAAGCCTGCAGCTGGACTGTCATCTTCAAGCATGGCTCTGGGATCTTCAAGGATGGGTGGGTTTCTGCTCACATGTTTGCCAGGGGGGTGAGAACAGAAATAATATGTTGTCCCCTGCAGCAAATTGGTGTTGTGCATCTTAATTATCTAAAAAGTCTGTTTTAACAAAAAGAATCAAAGAATAATGGTTGTTTTACATATTAGCAATATTCTCCATCCTGCTTATGACTGTCGCTACCCCAGGTCCAGCAGCCCTGGAGTCATGGCAGCGCCACAAAGGAGCGTCTTTCAGCAGGGATTTGTTGTTCCCCCCTCAGACTCCTCCAGAGGCAACTGGAAAGCTGTGGGTGAGGAGGAGAACCAGGGTCACTGTTCCTGCACCTCTGCCACCTCAGGCACTGTGGCAAATTGTCACTTCTGTGACAGTCGGAGGAGCCTTCCTAATGCATTCACAGAAAGGCATCCACACTGCTCCTGTAACGCAAAGAGATTTTTAGCATTAAAGCTCTGGCTTTGATGAGGAAGAGAGAGGCAGGCGAGGGGAGCAGAGCCAGCGGCAGCCCGCGGGGCGGTCGCTGGGAGTCTCGCCTGTCCCTTTTTGAGGGTCAGCAGAGCCCAAAGCCCACCTCTTGCATCCCCACTTCTGCCTGTGCTCATTTTCCTCGCCGTCCAAAAGGGGGCCACTGGTTTTGGATAAGAAAATATTGATTTAGGCTTCGTGGAGTGCAGACGGTTTTGGGGCTTGCACAGAAGTGGGAGTCAGTTGTTCTGGGTTTGGGCTCTTTCCCATGTACAACTCAGTCTTGTAGGCAGCTTAACAAATGAATTTAATGATCTTCCACTTAATGTTAAATGCTATTAATTTAATCCATGGAAAGAAGCATTTATTACTGTTGGAATGCATGCAGTCGTAAGCAAAATGCACTCAGGTTTCTGTTGGGCACCAGAGTGGATTTGGAGATGCCCAGAGAGGGCTCTCCATCCATGGAGGTGTCAAACTTGTTTAATGGCTTTTCAGATACATCAGGGAGAAACGAACCTGGTAACTAAGCTGAAGCCGAAAGCTGCAGTGGGAGGGCTGGAGTGGGAGACAGGGCAGGTCATTCAGGTCTTCTGCTGGGGCAGGATGGGGAATTTGTGTGTAACCTCCTGTATGGCATGGCTGTTGGCGTGCGGGAACGTGGGAGGGAAGAGTTCCTCTCCGGCTCAGCACTTATCATGTAAGTGGCAGCCAAGGAGAAGAGCAGCCATAATTAAACCCTGATGTTGAGCCCTGGTGCCCCGGAGGTAACATCCTTGAAATGAACTGAACATTGAGAACGGCAAACTGCAAGGGACGTGGTGACAGATTCTCTGTGGTCGCAGATCACCTCTGAGTGACAGAAAATTGGACACAGATCACGAGGAAGGCAGGAGGGACCACTGGGGAGGGAGGAGGAAGGGGAGAAACAACCATTCCTAAAACGAGCCTAAAATCTGCCTGGTTGCTAGGGAAGTGGGACTCCTGGTAAGTCATTTCAATTTGTACCTATATTTATAACAGTATGAAGATACGTTTTATAATCTGTGTAATAAAGAACCTCATCAGCAACTTCTCAAAGAAACTTGTTATTACGGAGAATGACACTCTAATTGCCTCCAGACATTTAGCTTGTCTAGTGAGTGAAGTAACCTGATAAGCTATTGAGCTATTAAGTGATGTAGAATCAATTAATGTAGTTAGATAAGAAAGTAATACCCTGCCTAGGTAAACTAAGTAATATGTGTCAAAGCAGTCACTATTAATTCAGGTCCAGAAAAGCATAGTAGACCAGAACAATTCCGAGTAACTTTCATAAAAATTAGGAGGTTATGTTTTGACCAAAGAGAACTAGTTTTCAAAAGATCATTTATGGAAAAAATATAGACAAATACAGAATTCATTACCACAGTCATTTTCTCAAGAATATTTTCCATGCCTTTAAGACATATACAGCTGAATAACAGCGCTGGAGAGATGGTTAAATTGTAGGCCCTGACTTCCTGAGTCTTGGAAAAAGAGAGAGACGTGGGGAAAACACACTCTGAATTTCCACACCTGCGTGGGAATGCGCACAGGACTTGGATAACCGGATGTGCAACCACCTGCAGCCCCTCTTGCATTCCCAGGGGTGGAGAAGAGGGTACAACATCACCATTAATGTCTCAATATACTTTTAGCTTAACAGCAGACCGGGCTCACGTGGCGTGGTGAAGGTGGGCTGTTAGCTGGAATGGCTGACGTACGGACAAGGTGACAGATGGGGATGGGTCGCGGTGCCTTGTGTAGATACAAGCAAGGAACGTGTGAGGAGCGAGTTCCAGTTCCAGTTAATTTTGTCCCTGTCTGATCTACCTTCAGGTGTGATTATCTGGAGTGTGTTAGAGCAGAGGGAAGGAGAACGGGTGAGAAATTATCATCCTGTCTGTCTCGCTGCTGCTGCAGGTTTCCTGTCCTGATATATTGTCTCTGTACATGGGGAGTGCAGAGGGAGGTTAATGAATCTTAAAACATTTCCAAGTGGCGCAGCGTAGCTCCGAGCAAGCCAGGGTGTGCAGGAAAGCCAGCGCAGGTCCCCAGCTCCATATCGTTCTGCTAATGGGGTGCTCAACAAGCACTAATTAGCCCTACCTGGGAGTGCACAGCACCGTGGGGACGCTGCTGTGCTGCCTCTAGCCCTGCACTCTCCCCACGCCCCCCTTTTGGAGGTTTTCCTTCTGTCTCCTCAAGTTTTTGGAAAGAGATGTTTTCAGCTATAAAATTACAATCTGATCTCAGTCTTCCTGTAAGGGTTTGTTCTCATCCAAGTCTCCAGCCTGCCTATTTATGTGCAGTATTTCATATGTACATATATATATATATATATATACAGCCTGCTGAGAGACCCTTGGAGCGTATGGGCTAGGGTTTAGGGCTCAGTCCAGGAACATTTTCTCCCAAGATCAGGTTCATTATGTGTGTTGTTATGCACATGTCTTGTTTGTAGAGTTTTTGCTCCACTGAAGGACTCAGGGCAGTGTGTCAGGGGTGGGGGAGCACCCCCAGGTCCTAATGGGACACTTGGCATTAGTATAACCTGCCGTGGTTAGGTACCAACCTCACTTAAAACTCTTCAAAAAACATTGGAATGGCTATTTGCAACTTTGGAAACTCACAGTCCTTTGGAAATCTGGGCCTAAATCTGGGAGGGAAGTGGCAAACTCTTGCTGGTAGCTTTATGGTGTATTACGTTGTGGATGGTCTTATGACAGAAGAACATTAGGGAGAAAATAACATTAACATCCTTAAAATGTCTTCCAGTCCATTACATGAGGTGTAACCACATGGTAAACTTGATGTTTCTTCTGTAAAGGACCACAGCAGTTCCCTGTGGACCAGCAGGGCAGCAGTAAGAGACCGACTGGCTGTGTTAAATGCAGAAAAATAAAAATACCAATAGTGAACGTTTTAGTGCTTCAGCTCTAACATTTAGACGTGCTACAGGATTTGAAATTTTGTTTCTGATCTCCTTTAAACAAGAACAACTCAGAGCCATCTGAACTGATTTGCTTAACGTGCTGCTCGGCACTCACGGCGCAAATTGAATTGTTAGCCTCTCTGTCTTTGCATTTGAATGTTTTGATTCTAATATTACCAGCCGAGCAACCTTCCCTAACTGGATTGTTCTCACAAGTAATGTTGATGCTTTGCACTCCCACTCAATTGATGTCATTGTGGTGACTGACAAGAAGGTGCCTGTTAGAGCGAACAGGCTGAGGCCGGATAAGAGGAGAGAGAGTGACAAATCAGAAATATCTCATTTTTCATTGATGTCCTTTATTGCAGAAAATTCTTTTCACCAATTTCCAGTTACTTGCCTCCCACACTTCTGACAGAGATCGAGCCTGCAGTTGCTTTACACAACTTTTGTGCTACCCCTCCTTAAAGCTGTACAGGAACTAACCCTCTTAGATCCCTCAGCTTTGTGCTACTGTAGTTAAAGCTGGTGAGGACGTAGCTTGGATGTGTCTGCACCTTTGCATACAGTAGAAATGTCCATCATGAAGCTTTCTTGCAGCTGAGCATTAGCCCCATGACATCAATGTGTCTACACAGTCTTTGTGTGCAGTGGTGGGAGAAGACCCAGCTCACCCCAGGTCAGTTGGTGCAGATTGTCCACACTGATGGAAACCAGCATCTTCTGGGGTGAGTGAGCTTCTCCCAAGTCATCTCTGGGCCTATACGGAGCCACTGTAGCTCTGATTTTTGTATATATTTATAAAAGTATGACTCATTTGTAGTACATTGGACCTGAAATAACAGAGGAACATGCAGCAGCTCTACAGCTGTGGACTTCTGGAGAGCAGTTAAAGGCATGAGTTGTGCAGGGAGTCTGAGGCCGCAGGACCTTCTGGGGCTGGAGTTTTAGAGCTGCTGTGGGGAGGGGGATTTTGAAGTGTGTCTGTGGTGCAGACGTTGGCAAAGAGCTGGGGCCTGGGTCTCTTCGAGTTGGATTTTGGCAGCAAACCAGCATGGGAGACCATCAGGGATCAGAGCCTTGGGGTGGAGCAGGGTGTAGTCGAAGTGATAGCACAACTGTACCCATCAAGAGCTGAGAAGCAAAAGGAGGGGATTTGCAAGGTAAATGTAAAAGCTGTGGAAAACAACATGGACGAGTGAGTACAGAATTTGGGATGTAGCAGAAATGAATTGTCACTATGAGATCTCAGGAAAGTTTCAGAGAAAGGGAAAGGCAAGACTCTGCGCTGGGATCCTTTGTACGTGAGTAACTGTTGTGACCTACGTGGTTTCCAGTCTTTTCCAGAGCTTGATGTTTCATACGTAGACAGTTGCCAGGGGAAATTTTGCTTACACCGTAATTTTCCATTTGCTGCTAGACTTCAGACAGATGAGTGCAAACTGTTCTTTCTGCAACTAGGGAGATAATTTTGCAGTCAGTGTGAACACTGCGAACCTTCTAATTTTTTTCTCTAATAACAGTTTGGCAAATCAAAGTGTCTCTTCAGTTAGTCAGTAAAAACACCTAGGAACCTTGCAAAAAAACCACAGAGGCATAGACAGGGACTCTGAGCTGGCTGTGCCACAAAGTAGATGTTCTCAGTGATTAGGGATATTGACAATTTTTAAATTTATCTTGTCTGAATCGAAACAGAAGTGTCAAAAATGACTACAGAAGGAGGAAACTAATACACACACGCAGTGTCTAAGTACTTTTATTTACACAAATTCCTTTGCCCTATTTCCCGTCATGGTAAGACAATGGTCATCAAGATAAATTCAGGAATCTAGCCTCTACTGAGAGGAGGTCAAATGGGGGGAAAAAAAAAAAAAAAGGGAATATTTGTGCTTTATAGGGTAGAAGTTAGGGAGACGTGATTGCATTTCCTGCCTTTCAAATAATTTCCTTTTTAAGCCAACAACCCTGATGGTGGGACCGCAAGTAAGAGGTAAGGATTTTCCCAGTGAATGATTTTTAGTTTGAAAAACTGGTAAATTTTGAGATATTCACCCAGATTGGTATATCCACAGTAAATAATAGCAATAAACTCTCCCCCTCTACTTACGTCTTGCATATATACAAGCACTCGCAAGCCCAGGTTAGCACAACCACACTTTCTTTTGTTCTCTTTGTTCCCTTTGTTCACTATGCAGTAATGAAAAATGACAGCCATATTTATTGTAACATTCCTCCAGGAATGCAGAGATAATTACCTGCCCTTAGCATGGGAGAGGAGAACGAGTGAGGGCTCCATCTCCTTCCAGCTCCCTGGAATCCAACCAGCGCGTTGGCGTGAAACGCAAAGTGGAGAATGTCGGGAGCAGAGAGATCTGCTGCCTCGAGAGGTTGTTTTTAGGGTTCGTTTTTTTTGTTGTTTGGAAAATAAGACCTGAGAAGAGCTCAAACACCTCTGTTAAAAGGAAACTGCCTTGAATTCCACCTATATCCTCTGCGCCTTCGTTTGAAGTAGGCTTGACTTTATGGATAATATGGCTGTTTTGATGTGGACTCTTGCAGGGTCTGCCCGGACAGGTCTGACTTCAGCCCTGTCCGTTTTAGCAGTGATTGAGCCATTCTGCTTTCCATTAATGGAAACCCAAACTTCATCCCATGTGTTAGTAAGAGGGCTCGTGGTGTTTCTGAAAAGTGCTAGATTAATAGGTGTCGGAACTGAAAACCACTAATCTAACAACAACATAAAAAAAAAAATCATTCTGGTGCTGTAAGAGTATGTGACCTGGTTCATGTTCACCACCATAACGCTACAGCCCGGGGATCAGAGGGAAGGGGGAACCGAGCGTGGCCCCCAACCACCCCCTGCGGTGGGAGCCCTGCTGTCAGGAGAGCGCCTGGTTCCCTCTCTGCCTCTGCTTTTTGGGGGAAAACACCCCTGGATGAGCATTTCCCCATATCTAAGATCCAGTGGAGAAAACTGGGGGGAATTGTATCACTTTTTACTCTTTTATTCAGTGAGGACAAATTATCCCAATGAGGTCGGTTCAGGTAACTAGGTGCCTCCCTGTGTTTTTTTATTATTATTTTCTAATACGTGTTCCTAGGAATTTAAAAACAAGACCCATTTAGCCTTTAATAAGAAAAATCTTTTCATATCTTAATATTTTTGTCCCCTGCATTTATTTCCTCACTAGCTGGAATTTTCCAGGCTGATTATTTTTTAAGGTATTAAAAATATAATCCATATGATATATTAAAATATAATTAAAAGTGTTATCATATTTTAAGCAGCGTGTTATGCCTAGGGAGATTTTTACAAGTGCAAATCCATTTTAGCATCACCCGCACTGGTGAGGGAGACCAACTGACCATTGCCAACCCTTCTTACTGATAGGAGAATGGAAACAAAAAAAATAGAGGGAAAGAATTTGTGATGCTTCCAGGTGCTTCACATTCAAACCATTTTCTTTCTGATCCAGAACGTCTCCCAGCGGTACAGCAAAAGGAGATAAGAATTAAGTTCATAGCCTGGATTTCCACCTTTTTCAGGTTGTAATAAAGAGTTTCTGGCAGCGTGATGGGGACGTGGGTGGCCCAGAGATGTGGAGCAGTAGCTATTTCTCATGGCTTTATCCCCTGCCTGGTGGTGGGGACTTTTGGTGGGGGCTTGTGGAGCAGGGAAGTGGCTGCAACACAGAGCTGTAAGTGGCAGTGTGTGGCTTAGTGGGGCTGTGCATTCAAAGGAGTCCTTATGGAGACCTTTCTGTGCTCAAAAAGACCTCTTTACCCTTGATATGTGACCCAACGCTTCCCCTTCCCAACCGGAGAAACCTCAGTCTTGGGTGTATGTTGTGGTTGTGCCTTCAGGGCTGGATCATATTTGAGGGCATGGTGGTTTGCAGGGAATGTGGCATAAACCAGGCAGAATGGATGTGAATTCTGGGATTTGCAGATCCCCTGCCCACCCCTCCTCTCCATCTCTTGGCTCTCCAGTGACATTTTCCAACCCTTGGGTGAGACAGGGCACTTTGCAGAAGGCTGATGTTCATGACTGCGTAGCAGTAATCGGTCATGCAAGGGACAATATATACGAAAATAAATATAATCAAAGTACCCAAGGGTTTTAGGAACCTGAATCTCTTTATTCCTCCTCTCCTCTTTTTCTCTGTACCCTGTGGAACTACTCATGTTCCTGCAGCTCATATTTTCAACAGTCTTTGAGTAAGTGTTTAATGGAATTTATAAAAACACCTGAGCAGGTTAGATAGGTTATAACTCCCACTGATTTCACTGACCTCTCTGTAGATGGGACACAGGCTCCCGTACCAAGCTGGCTTATTTAAAAATATGATTCCAAGTATGCTGGGAAATATTAGTTGCATTAGATGTGTTGGTTTCAGTTCTGGGAGGTCCCATCAGAGTTGGACTGATGCATAGAAATATAAATAAACATAAGGGTGTCTGGGTGCCTGCCTGTGCATGTGTGTGTATAGTCTTTATTGGCGACTGAAAACCCACTACCTGCTCTTTGGTTTTCCATTTTAGCTGGTCTATTATCAGAGATTTCTGGAGTGTGAGTTTCATAAGTAGAGGTTATCATACATTGCAGGCCATCTCTCCTGCTGGGGAGCAAAATGAAGGTTTGATAATGAGATCGCCCAAAGGCAGATAAGAGCTCTAGCTTGCTGAACAGTCCCTCAAGGTTTCCTGTGATGGCAAAAAGGAGGGAATGCAATTTATTATCCTTCTCTCCTTGTACCTTCCCATTGTTTGAAAAGTCAAAGCAACAAACTACACGCGTTCAAAATAAATAAATTAACAACCAGAGCAGGAGACCTGGTGTGTTGTCATTTTGCTCTGGAGAAGAAGGTCTGTGATTTGCTCTAACACCATGAAGGAAGTCTCTTAACTCCAAATCCTGAAACCCCATTTAAAGGACAGGCTCTCTCTCCCTCTGCCCCTGCCCCCTCCCCACCAGAATGGATATTCTAAAATTGAGTCAAGTGCTTTATTTTGATAGAGGATGGAGGATGGCTCCGTAACCACTGCCGATAACCTCCCCATCTCCAATTCTGCTTGCTCTTCTTCCAAGCTAAACACTACAAAGTGCATTACAGTAGAGCGAAAGGTCAGATTTAAACCGTAAACCACGGAAGATTCAGAGCTGAAGTTGCCACATCATTAAGTCACAGCATCTTCATGCTTATGTTTCCTAGCACATATGGTATATAAAATCACCTAGTGTTTCACAACCCTCTTAAATAATTAGGCACAACAGGGTTTGCTGGGTGACCACCTGGATAAAGTCAGAACAGTGGCATCTGCATCAACCAGATGGGAGTCTGCTCTTTGCTGCCATCAGGAAATGGACAGCCGACTTCCACTCCAGTGAACCAAAAGCTGCCTTTTCCCAGATAAGGAAGGGAAAGGAGAGTTTAGGAGAGAGCGATTAATGTGTCTTCAATTTTCAGGTTACGGAGCCTCTTACTGAAACCAAAAAGAAGAGACCCTGTTCCCCAGCCTGAGAAGCAGCAGGGAGGAGGTAAGGTAAATTTGTACATAATCAGCAAACCGGGTACCTGGCAATGGCATTTTGAGGCAGGTTGAACAAAGGCTTATATTTTTATTTGTTTCTGTCATTTAGAAGAAAAAAAAAAAGAAAAGAAAAAGTGGGGGAAGGAGAATATTAGCAATTTAGTGTGAGGCTCCATTAGATCAAATCAGTGCCAATGATAGTCACTTATTTCCTCCATTTCATAATGATTTACTCTATAAATTAATGGCCGCCTATTTAAACACACTCAGTGATTCAGTCCTGGGTACCATGGCAATAAGTGACAGGGAATAGGGCTGAACCCACCAGTCATATGGCTCTCTGTGCTGTCATTATGCTATATGTGCGCCGCCACTATGGTAATGGGGGGCTATGTGAGAACGTAGACAGATATTATGCAAACATATACTGACTTAAGTATCAATCTGTCACTGGTGTAACTCATTGTAATGGCTCCACCAAAGTCATTACAGAGTAATACGCATTACAGCATGTTAAACATCTATCACGGGTGGAGGTTCAGAGGAGCCATGAGGAAGCTGTAAGAAGCTACCAACATCCAGATCTGGAAGATACTCAGATTTAAGTTTTTCAGTTCAGCAAATCCCCAGCAGAGCGTTCCTTTTTTCCCTCCTTTCCACTCCAAAGAGATGAATGTGAAAAAAATGTCTCACAGCTTTAAGAAGGAAAAAAAGAAAATCCTCTTGAGCTCATATGTATGAAGCACACGTGGGGTAACTGCAGCAGTTAAATCCAAATCTCTCTTTCATAGACACACACACAGACACAAATAGGGCTTGATGGTGGGAAAGCTGTAGCCTGGCTGTGCTACGCAGCGTTTTTAGGATGTGATCCCTTCTCTTGTTACCTCTAGAAGTCACTCAGCCTGATTTTATGGTACAGAAGTGGAAGGAGGACGTAACCTCTGTGTCCCTCTTCAGTTAATCCATGTCCTCTCTCCTGACCCACCTTGATGGTGTATTAGCACATCCACAACCTGGCTCAGTCCTTTCCCCAATACACAGTTAGCCTGGTTAATAACCAGGAGCCTTCAGTCCCATGTTTTGCTGTGGGTC
The DNA here is from genome assembly GCF_964106895.1 of Numenius arquata. Taxonomy (NCBI): domain Eukaryota; kingdom Metazoa; phylum Chordata; class Aves; order Charadriiformes; family Scolopacidae; genus Numenius; species Numenius arquata. Next base: position 3,120,806 of record NC_133587.1, on the reverse strand, counting down.
ATTCCTCTTTCTGCTGAGCAAGGTCCTGTTTGGGACCGGACAGGGTGAGATACCTCCTGGATAACGGCAGTGGTTTAGGTTAAGCTCTTACCCTACTCTGCAATTTTATTTTTGGCTGCTTTTCAAAGAGCAATGCTGCAGAACCAGCTCAGCGAGCTGAGGAGCAGAGTGGGGTTGTTTTGTTATTCAGTGCAGACCTGGCTATTTTGGTAGCATAACATACATTCTTCAGCCAATCCAGTGGCTTACAAAAGTACTCTAAAGGTTAAATAGTTGATGCTCCATCAACGTGTATGGAAAGTGACACACAAGTCCAAAGCGACCCAAAGCGGTTGGTTGTCTCCGGCCAGCTGGTGGCGTAGCCAGGGGTAAATGCAAGTGCAGAGATTTCTAAAGTGAGTTTACCCACTGCTTACTGCTCAGCCTGGGCACTCAGCGGTGCATTTACTCACTTTTTTTGTGTACTAAAGCAGTACTGATACAGCTCACAGCATCCTCAAGCAGTTGTATAGAGGGTCAGGAAAGAGGCTTAATAGACTGAAGGTGCCTGAATGCAGTGTTACAGTAAGTAACCGACTCTCTTAAAAAGAGAGACTGGTAAAAGAAAAAGCCTAGGGAACAAACACTGGATCTGTTGTGCTGTTACCATTTAACCTGCATTCACTGCCAATTGAAATGCACTTTACATTACTTCAGTCAGATACTTCAAAGGAAATCCTGGAGATGGGAGCACTTAAGCAAGAGCACTTCTGGTGGTAATGTGTGTATTTGAAAGCCTGGCAATTGGGAAGGTTGTGAATGCAGCAGCGGATCCAAATATAGCTGTAGCTTGTTATATGTAAACCGCAAGACTCATTCTGATATTCCTGCTCCCATCCTGCCCTTCCGTCCTGCAGAACGGTGTGATTTCTCCGTCTGTCAGCATCTCCAGTATTTGTGTTTGCACATAACAATGTTCGCCTGTGCACATTATCCCACACGGCGGCTTGGTAGGAATAGCTGATGTGGTACTAGGTTACAGAACGCCCAAAGGAGACATTCAGGAAAGGCTCTTTGAGGGAAATATTGCTGCTTCTGCAGTGCCCGTGGGGGATGGCAGAAGTGTCAGGCACAGCCATGCACACAGCTGAGGGCCGGCAGAGGATACACAGGGCTGGTGCCAACTTTGGGCTCATTGGGTCAAGCATAACCAAGAAGATTATGGGGTAAAGGTGTAAAACCAGAGCAGGTGAAACCCTTGTATGGAGGCTCTCAGCTCACTGTAGTTAAATCCTCCTGAATGGGAGTACCCACGTGGAGGTCTAATGTGCTTTAATGTATGTGTGCTGGGTGTTTAGTCCATGGAGCTCCACCGTGTCCTGCAATGTGAGAATTGGGGTTTTCCACCATCGCACTTTTGTGCCCTGACACTTACACCAGGACTGAAGAGCCAGCAGGATCTGCATCTGCAATGAGCAGACTTTTGCGGAGTTTACTGGGACAGAACCTCTCCCATTTCCCACCACGTGTTGGTGGCCGGATGTGCATGTGAACGTGCAAGGTTGTACAAGTGAGTCTCAGACAACTCCCTGTTATTTAAACATTAGATCTGCTAATGTTAAACGGTAGATCTGCTGCCTCTCACCGTGAGACATACAAGACACAGGACACACAAAGTACATCATAAAGCAAGGGCAGTCTGTGAAACATCGAACAACGTGTGGGCAAATCCCAGTGACCCAGGGAAAAACTTATCAGCCAAACCTTTCTGGTTAACTTTCTTGGAGAAATGCTTTCTCTTCATTGCCTTTTACATTTGGGTACAATCTAGTCTTGGTCTTCGTTGTCGTGGTGGATGAGAGCTTAAAAGACAAATTCCATTTGGGTTTTTGGGTTCTCTTTATGCAGTGGGTTCATAAAAAATAGTTGGGAATACCTGACTATAGGAGAAGAGAGTGTGACATCTTGGAGGTGGGGAGAAGAGCCACAGCTGCTCTCTTTTCCCTGACAAAAACGGAAAGACTGTGAGAACACACTGACCTTTATTCAGCACAATTAAATGCCATACAAATAAATAGCTAATTCTGTTTAGCAGCAATGCTGCTTTTATCTCCCTGTGGCCATAATCAGGTAAAATTCCCCTTTGCTGATCTGACCATGTGTTGACACATTTAGGTCTGTGCCATGCAAAGGAAAGGTCCTGTTTGCTCTATCCCTGAGCAAGGATGTCTTCTCCTCAAACCTCATCCAAATAAAGGACGTATTCAGAGACCAACATCTCTTAAAAATTATTGCAAGCAGTCTGGTAGCTCCACCTCCTATTAATTTTGCTTGACTTGCAAAGACAGTTGTAAAGACTCTGGTTTGGTATCTACTGATGGTATCTGTGGATTTTGGAAGTATAATGACGTCTATTTTGTGCTGTTCACGTGTTCATCCATAGGGCTGAAATCTTCCTCTTCCTGAAAATGGCCACCCTATCCCACATTTCATGCTGACATCCTGGGCTGGAGTATGATCAGCCTGTGGATATGGCACAGCTCCAAGGTACTCAGGTGATTCTCTAGAGATTTTAGCTGCTAAAAATAAAAAAAAAAACCCTCTCTACTGAGCATGTGCAAATAGTAATTTCACAGATGCATTTAGCATGGCCAAATTTGAGCAGATATTCAAGAGAACTTCAAAAGGCAAAAGGCCTATTCCCAGCATAAAATCCATCTGCATCCCCCTGTAATAGTCAAAAATTTAACAGAGCAGATTGCCATTCATTTTTTAACATGGGAAAAACCACTTGTTTTCTTTTTTTTCTCCTCCTCAGAAATCCCTAATCTCTATTAATTCAATGGTTTTTTCAAAATTCACCACCATGAAATTTCAGACCACCCCATAAATTCCCAATAAAAATAACTACGAAGATAGTCCTGGATTTAAGACAGTTGTCTCTAAAGATGTGGATAATATACCCACTTCTGCCTCCCTCACAGCATTTCTACATGAAGTGCTAGCATTTCTGGAGTCATTAATAGATGCAAGCTGCTTATTTTGGGGTTGATATTATGGAATTCGGTGTTAGAGGGGTGCTGAGCTCCTCCAGCCACATCCAGGCAGCATAATAGAGAAAGAACCCCAGGGCATGAAATACCCAGTTCTGCATCATTGAAAACTGGGTACTGCAAATTAGTGCATTTTGGTGAACTTTCTGTTTGTGACTCAGCACTTTCCTCTGTAAAGTGACAATAATGCCACCCTTCTCCTAAATTGATGCTAAACTGATGAATGCCATCGAGAAGCCTGAAAGGAAATTAGTCATTGCCTCCAGAGCAGTGTGTCAGGAGTTTTCTGGAAATAGAATATCGACTAGGTGCTCTTTAAAGGAGCTCTGTACTTTGTGCACATGGACATTTTGGAAAAAAATGACGTGAACATTTAGCTTAAAGATCATATAACCATGTATATCCCCAAAGGAATCAAATTGAAAATGTTCAGGTAAATTGAATTTGACATTTCCAGGCTATGTATCACACAAAGATTGCATATATAATATCTAAATATTCCATGGTCTCCCTGAATCCCAGGTTTTAGTGTCGTAACATCAAAAAGGAGAGTCTCCTGGTAGTATCATACTGGTCCAGGGCCAACTACCCATCGTCATAGTCGTCCCTCCTCCTCCTCCTTGGACTGAGCTGTCAGCTAGCACATGCTCTTGGGAGAGCTTCCTGTTAAAACTAATCAAAGGGACTTCCTTGACTTTATCCATTTCCGATGCTATGATCGGCACTAGACTTATTCACTAGGTTTATAATTTTTTCCCTCCTTCCACAATCTCAGCTTCAAAGATTCATTTCATCCTTGCATCCTTTCAACCAGAGGGCTGCATTAAGGCTGGCTTGCTCTTTGCACCTAGGGCCAGTCCAGCCCCGAGTCTTTCTATCTGACCCCGAGGGCTGTGGTTTGAGCGTGGCCAATGTAGGAACCATCAGGTGGATTTGCTGCTCTTCCCACCACCCTTCATCTTCTCTTCCTCTTCATTTCTGCACCGTGCCATGGCTGGGTGTGCTCTGCTTCTCACGTGGGACTTTACGGCAGTCGTTAAGTGCTCGACAACTTCTTACGGCCTGCCATGAACAGTTGTTATCAGCGTTAATTAATCTATGGATCTATTAATTGTGAGAAGAAATGCTTACTGGAAAAGCACGCCTGTTTCCTACCCTTTTCAGGAGCAGTTTCTTGAGATCGTTATGCAGGACCTGTGAATAACCACCAGGAATGGGCAGATGGAGAAATGAGTTTAGTAGCTCCTCTGCAAAGCTGATAAATAGCCCTGAATTAATATATATATGTATATACATACATATTTAAGTGCCCTGTGATGAGATATGAAGCTTTTGTTGAGTTCTTTCACCCCTCCAACAAGTCTGGGATCCCACTCATTAAGGTCTGTATTGCTGAGACCTTCCTGACATTACCCACACTCGGGTTTGTCCTCTCTGAAATGGAAACCTGGCTATTTCTTGCTGTCTGGGGGGACATCCCACACTCAGTCTGGTTTGCTCCCTCTCCCATGTGCTTGTTGAGCACCACCTGTCCCATATAAACTCTACTGATCCAGCAGATCCTGACCCGGAGTCCTATCCCTGGCTGAAAGGTGAAAACAATCATGCAAAACTTCTTTAGGGTGATCATAGATTCAAGTTCATATTTTAAAGCTGAACTTATGAAGGAAAAAGGCTGTCCACCAACCAGGGAGAAATCAAGAAATTAGATATTTTTGGTAATTACAAAATACTGGAAAAAGACATGCAAATTCCCTTGTAGAGATTTGTTCCTACTGCACAGGCAAAGTAGCTTTGTTGCCATTTTATTTGTCTTTTCAACAGATATAACCTATTAATTATTTGTAGCATATTCAAGAGTAAACACACACTCCAGGGAGGAAGCGAAGGCCTTTTAAAGTTCAGCTGTTTCTGGCTCCTTTCTCCTGTACACAAATGTCCTGGGAGCACCACAGACAGGGCCTGCAAACAGGAATTTGTGTTCCTTTGCACTTTTATCACCAGTTTGTAGGTAAAGGTACTTTTTCAGTCCATAGTCTGATATTCCATGTTCAAAGTAAGAAAAGCAGGAACATGTTTCTACGTTGGCAGCATCATCTCCGCCGGGTCTTTTGACTTTGCAGGCAATCAGCAGGGACAAACCCGTGGGCAGAATTCCTCCTTGTTCTCATCTCCAAACCCACAAAACTCTTGAATTAATTTTATTTTCAATTTAATAAAATAAAATGAATGGTTCAAGTAGGAAACATTTGAGGACAAGTTTCAGCTCAGAGTACTTTATTATGGCTGAGTTTTAATCCTCGGTGCATAAGAAGGATTATGCTGAGAACACTGACATCACCTTAAATATAGCAGCATGAATACACCACTGTAATAAATCTTTTCAGCTTCTAATTTCAATTCAAGAAAAATGTTGGTTGAAAATATCTTCTCCCCCAATAACCTTCCCCTGTCTCAAACGTGCCCGCGCTCCAGGCATTATCTGACACAGCCTTGTCCCTCAGGAGGGTGAAGAGGTGCTATCTCCACCCGACACTGCCCACCTCGAAAAAATCTTGTCCAGAACCAGATATAGCAGCGAAATGCTGGTTTTACCTGTTGCAATTGCCAATATAGGGAGTAGGGATGATAAAGCATCTTGTTAAGCCATAAGGTTAACAAGAAAAAAAAGTTTGACCAGTAAAACCTGAGCTCACACTGGGAAATTTTCTCTGTTATGACTTTTTTGGGGAGACATCATGAAGGCAGAGGTGGCCTTGGGGCATCGCTCCCAGGCTGAGCCCGGCAGGAGTTTGCTCCTGCAGCTCAACAGGGAGATGGGACCCAGCCAAGAATCCAGGAAAGGGAAATCTGATTTATAAGTGAAGCATCAGCAGATGTCTTAAAAGGTCCTCCGAGAGTTTGTAATACTCTGGAAGAGCCGAGAGTAATAAAATGCAATAAAATCGATTATAGAGCCAAGTTTCTATCCTGACTGCTGCACCTAGAGGGAAACGAGCACTGCTTCTCGCAGGGACTCCGCAGTCACGGTCTGAATGCTTTTCTGCCCCAAAGGCGAGAAGTTGGGAATGGTCCAGCTCAAGCTGAGGTCTGATGACCTTCACCAAGAGGGCATGTGCTTCACCGGATATAGGAAACATCCTCCTGCCCGTTCCGGTATCTCCCGGCACTTTTGTGATTCCCCAGGGAATCTAATTGTCTCTTTTGTCTTCAAGAGTCATGAGACTGTAGATATGTTTAGGGGTTTGCATGGTGACTAGGGCGAAGATAATATCTAGGTTTCTTGCAGAAATGTCAGATGTTGAGAAATTGGTCTATAAATAATGCAATTCTGTGCTCACAGAATATTTTCTGATTGTTTTTTTATGAATGGGCATAATAGTTATCGTAAACGGAGCACTGTAGAACCAGCTACTACGGCACATAGATATCACCGGTGTTGGCCTGCACGTGATGTGCCGCTCGTATCCTCTCTGGCAAGCAGTGTGAAATGTTACAGCACTTATTTTACTAGGGAAAAAAAAAAATTAAAAAGAAATCCCAGCTACGATATCATCCATCTTTTACTGCTTACGGAGCATTATTATCACCCAGTGTTGATGGGAGCACCCGCAGCATCAGAGGCTGGGGCTGATAACACACCTACCATCCCAGATACATGCAAGACGAACACGTGGAGCTGCACCGCTTTGGCAGGCAGCGTTAATGGTCCCGTTCCGTGGAAAAGCGCAATTCGCAGCGTTTGTGGGTGAGCATATGCAAATCAGCATATAAATCAGGCTGATGAAGCCGCAGCAGCCACCACAAACCAAAAATAAGTGTCTTTTTTTCCCTCTAGGCCAACAGTAGCACTCGCCGAAGTAACAGCTGCACGAGGCTGATGAGGCCCAAGAAGGCCATTAGAGCCTCCGCTGCTGGTTTCGAGCACAGTGGACTGAATGCAAACCCCTCTTTGCAAATTTGTGCCCCTGCTAATTTTTTTTATTTTTTTTTTTTTGTTGTTGTTGTTGTAGTTGTTAGTTTGTTCAGCATCGTGCCGTTGCATATGTTTTCCCAAAAGGGTCTGTACCGGGTTGGTACCTACACGGTGGGGAAAAAAAAAGAAAAAAAAAAAGACTTTTAGTTTGAAATGAATATTGCAGTCATTTAAAACAGGCTTAGTTGAGAGTTGTAAAATCTTTGGTTCAGCCTGATCTGTCTCCTTTAAGGCTGTCAAACTGAAAGGAATTAAGATGCAGAGAAAATTATTTGGAAAAGAAAATGCAACTTTGCAATTTAACTTCGCTACAGGGAAAAAGTTTTAAGAAATGATTAGCAGTTTGTGTGTCTTTCGCCTTGGGAGCCTGAGGTCGGACTCATTAAAGAGAAACAATTTTCAGAAAATATTGAACGCCCACCTTTGGAAAACCTGTTCTCTGTAGGCTAGCTAAAGGTGGGCCCTAAACTCACTGGTCTGCTTGAAAGGCTCAGCTTAGCCTCAAAAAAAATTATATAAAATAAAGAACTAAAATTAAACCAGGTACAATGGAGTGAGTAACTGTGATACTCCACAGGCAAGAAGGCAAAGAGATGCTTTGACACAAGGAAGCACCGGTGTAAAGGCAGAAGTGATGCTCATGTTGGAAGGAGATGAGGTGGAAATAAATATCATCCTGGGCTGGTACCAGTAGCCACAGAGCAGTGGTAGAACAAGAGGGGAAGGTGGCCAGTCTTCATCAGTTGTGTAGAGAAAAACCATGAGGTCTCCAGGATCTTGGGACTTGTTGCTGCTGGTTCTGAAATAAGGCAAATTTGAGGACCTCTGCTTGTATTTTTTAAAGGGATCTGGCTGGTTGACTTCCTTTCGAGATAATCTTGTTGTAATTCTGCTGCTTTAAGAAAGATGAATTAAGGGAATTTAAAGTGTTAGATGTACATCCCATCTTTTAATTTAAATTTAAATAAATAAATAGTCAAGAATAAAAACAGTGATTTGGTGTCGCTTGCAGAGCTGAATAAAAACCTGAACCTAACTAAAACCCACTGATAGTGAAAAATAAACTAGAAGTTTAAAATTAATCCCATTATTGTGCTCTAAAACACTATTAATATGTGTAGACATTTTGGCAAAGCCCATTATTTTAATACTATCCTTTCTTCTAAATATTTCATAGCCAGTTTTTATTTCTTTTATTAAATAGTCACTTTAGAAGAAAGACAAACTCCCTACTAGTGAAGTTCAGAAGGACACGACCTGCAGGGTCTAGCGATGATGATTTTTAGAAAGGCGGTGTAGGAATTAAAGACCGTAGCACGGGAGCGAAGAGGAATTGCTGTGCGGGAGTGATCCTTCAGGCTGGGTACCCCTGCATCACCCCATCACCCAGCACATGTTACTGCAGCAGGATAATATTGCATTTGCAGGATGATAATATCATGCTGATCAATTCAGAACCGCAGAAGACCATATTCTGTCATCCCTATGCACGCAGAATAATAACCGCACTTTGCAAGTAGTCCCTTTCATTCCAGTGGGACTCTCTTGTAATCAATATATTTGTTTCCAAATTATAGTGTTATTGGTCCAACTTGATCTTTATTCCCGTTAACCAATTGCATGTGCAGAAGGCCTGGAAACGATGCCACGGCAAGGGCTGCTCTCGTCCCACTCCCATTGTTCCAGGACTTCAGTCCTCGGAGTTATTGTTCAAGCTGCCAGTTATCTCCGAGTGCTCCCAGCAGATGTTGGGGGGAGGGGGCAATTTATTTATTTTTTTTTTAAAGAAGTTTGCCTCTTTAAGGACCAACCCCAGCAAGAGACTAATTCTGGTTGCTCTCCCCTGCACTGTTTTGTCTCTTTAAGTTGGAAAATATTTAGAGAGGAAAACGTGTTTTCTTGCTGTTCAAAATAATAATAATTTGCCAGTGGAAATTTATTACTGACTTCAAAGGGAGCCCTAAATTTGCTGATAGTAAATAAGGGGCAATCCTGCTTTCGCTACAGTCAGTGTAGCTATTCTTGTGGGGTTTGGCGGGCACTGATTTGAATGCAGAGCTGTCCACGACATGACATTTCCATTCTTTGAGCATCCTCCAAAGTTCAGCATGTATTTTTGTCTGTGGTGGAACAAAATCAAAGAATTATGGGCCAGTTTTTGAAGACATTGGATGTATCAAAATACTAGTTTTCAAATCAAAACCTAGCTATCGTAAGAAGGCTTCTTAGATTTGGGACTGTTGGATTATCTTAATAAATAGAAGAGTCTTCTGGGCTATAATCTGATCTCTGGGGTGGTGGTTTCAGTTATAAAAGATGCAAGGTTTGAGCTCCTTCTCAAGAAGAGCTTTTCACTCTGCGTCTCCTGCTTGACGATCCACTCAACCTCAAATCAAGTGATGGAGCGTGACAGCTCGCTCTCTTCTGCTCTTCCTCACGTGCACATGAGAAGCAAACAGGGAAGCCCACGAGAAAGCTGGTTGATATGATTTATCTCCATGGAGCATTTTTGCCTTAATGATCCATCCTGTTTTGGTGACCTTTCATGAAGCTGACGATGTCCCAGCCGGTTTTGCTTCAGTGAAGGTGAAGGTGTAGAGCACCTCTATGAATGAAGCCTACAAGATCCACGTGGAGAGCTCATGCCGACACTTGGAAGTTCACATCCCATCCAAAGGGACCTTCTGGGCTTAGCTCCCTCCCTGCCCCTAACCTTATTGCTGAATATTTAAACAGAAATAAAACAACAACAAAAATATTAATCCATGCCATGGCTTGATTAGGGATTAGAAATGTTAACCGGGCAGTGCCTTTTTCTGCAGGGGTATGCAGCCCCTATACCTTTAATTAGAGTAGCCTGTGGTACTTGCCATAAAGCTGATAAGTAATAAATAGCTGCCTTTGTCACATGCAAGTTCAGCATTGTGAAACGGCACACGGACGGCTTTAAAAAGCCTTTGATTAAACCCAGCACTACAGTAAATCTACAAACACAGAGGAAAGAAAAGAAGCTATTTAGTCTGTGCCAGTTCCCGGCATTAAGTATGCAAATTTCTCGGTGTCTTCAGCTCCCAAGAACAGCAGGCGCTGAATGCAGCAGCAGCAGCAAGCGGCACGACATCATTCATTTCAATCATTAAAACAAAAGCGGGATAAATCGCTACCTAATTTGTAAAATATGCTTATCATATAGGCTCTTTGGTCTTTAAGAAAAGCACCAGCTGAATGAGAATCACTGAATTATTTTGGAAAAAAAAAATGCTTGAATCAATTCTGGTTTTCCCCCCTCTCCCAATGATTGTTCTTTTCTTTCTTTTTCCTTTCCTTCCTGTTCTTTTCCTTTCTTATCCCATCCCCTTTTCCTCCTCCTTTTCCTTTTTCTTTCCAATTTCAGGTGAAACCCATCCATAGCCTTCTCTTAAGCACCCACCTCAAGCCACTGGAAAACCAGAGTCTTTTTTCCTGAACACACACAACTCAACATTCCCAGGTCTGTCTTCTCTCTCCCTCTTTCAAAAAAAAAAAGTGGGGAAACACCAACAACCAAAGCCAAGCCGGGAGCTCCGTGCTGAGCATCCCCCTTCACCCCACTCCCACACATCCCGTCCAGCAGCCCCTGCTGCCGTCGTTGGGCACCTGATCAGCAATCTCCATTCCTTCCTGCATGGCAAAATGTATATCCAGATAGCCTGATCCTGCAACTTGCTGGGAGCCCAGCCAGGTGGTGTTCATCACCTCTGCACCAAGGGACGAGGCTGTTTCTGGCCTCTCTCCCTGTTCCTGGCTGCTCAGCTCAGACACCATCCCTGTTTTTATCAACAGCAGCGGTGAAGGTTGCGGTTACGTAGGGAGCATCATTACTGGATCCCTAAAGGTTATATTCTAGCCCATTTGAATGCATGGTGGCCTGTAGGTAACCATGTAGTATGGCCTGTAGTATTTTTCCCATTAGACTGTTCCTTTTACATCAACCAATTCACCAGCTTCTCCAGCTCGTGGCTACTTGGGTGCAGAGGACGTGAAGACTCTCACCGAGGCTGCCCCTCGTGTATATCGTTGTCTACGTGGCTCCTCTGCCTCCGCTCCACGGCGTGTGTGCTATGAGAAGTGAGGCCAACAACCCTGCTCTTCTCTGAAAAGTGTCCTTCGCTGCTTTACCAGCTGTTCAGCCATTCAGCTGTTAAAGGAGAGTGCCTCTGGCAGTACAGCTCCCCACTGTTGTTATGCTGGGGCGTCAGCAGATGGAGCATATCATGGTTATTGAAGCTGGATACAGGGACTGTCAGAAGCCTCGCGCTGCCTGGCATATGCAAATAGATCCCAGGCATCTGGTTGGGTCTTGGGCTGGCCACATTAACAAATATTAAAAGAAACCTATTGGTTAGGGAGACCCACTGGCCATAGCGTGGATGTGACCGTGTAATAGTTCCAAGATGTGGTAGATGAGCCAGGGAAGGAAGAGTTTTCGGAAGTGGTAGGTGTATGGCTGCCCGTCCACAATGCAGACCCCACGGCAGAGCTGGGCGCTGCCGGCCCCGATGGGTGCAATCGCACAGGCACGGCTGGGTGCAGCACCCACACACCAACCACCACAGCGCCTGGGGGATGTGGTCAGAACCAGGCTGCGAATGAAATACTTGATGCACGTCGGATGCTTGTGCCACCTTTCACTTCACTTTGGTATCGATTTAGTTCGTCGTTGGCAGAACACTCACGAAAGGGGAATTCAATGTTAGCTTGTCTTCAGCGTTCTTTGGGGTGGGTGCATGTCATCCATCCATTGAGCAGATGAACAACCCAAGGGCATGAAAAATCTAGCCCAACTTCGTGCCATTTGCTTTTGAGAGTGAAGTCCATGTCTTTGTACATGGATCTCACAGTCCTGTCACCATTTCTACTGTTTCATGTGATCTCCTACAGTGGGCTTATAACTCTCCACCTGAGTCTGAGAAAGGTTTTTCAGCCCCATTGCCTGTAGAATGGTGACTCTTAACATTGAGGTATTGAACAGCATTGGATATGATCTTCCATTGAACATCATCATTGCAAATCAGCTGAAAAACACAGCTTGATCCTAGAGCACTGCCCTTGGATATATCATAAGGGACCACTGAGATTAAATATTGTGATGTACAGGTATCCCAGGTGTCAGTGCCCCAGAGCCATCCCATGACTTGATGGATAGGGCTACAAAGATGATTAGGGGCCTGGAGCATCTCTCTTACGAGTAGAGGCTGAGGAACTTGGGTCTTTTTAGTCTAGAGAAGAGAAGACTGAGGGGAGATCTGATCAACGCTTATAAATACTTAAAGGGAGGGTGTCAGGAGGATGGGGCCAGTCTTTCTTCAGTGGTGCCCAGTGACAGGACAAGAGGAAACGGGCACAAACTTGAATGTAAGAAGTTCCACCTAAACATGAGGAGGAACTTCTTTCCTGTGAGGGTGGCAAAGCACTGGGATAGGCTGCCCAGGGAGGTGGTGGAATCTCCTTCTCTGGAGACATTCAAAACCCGCCTGGACAAGTTCCTGTGCAACCTGCTCTGGGTGGACCTGTTCTGGCAGGGAGTTGGACTAGATGATCTCCAGAGGTCCCTTCCAACCCCATGTGATTCTGTGATCCTGTGGATGCAGCAGGGTGTAACCCCACTCTTCTTCCAAGTTGAGAAAATGATGCTTTCTTTCCTTCTCCTGCAACGCCTGGAGTTACAGAACAGCTACCCAGAGAGTTTTCTTTGCTTCTCCTCTGGATAGGAAACACGTTCTCCTCTCCTCCCATCTGCTCTGCTTCTCCCTGGCTCCGCCGAGGGTGTGAGCGGAACCACAGCATCCCAGCGGGCTGCGCAGCCAAGGGATGTCTGGGGCTCCGGTGTGGCACATCCAACCTCCCCTCCTCGGCCCCGCAGTCTCTTGGCACTTTCTGCCAGGCAGAAGCCTTTTCTAGCTACTGCCTGCTCCTGTGCTTCATCCCTGGCTCCGTTTGCAACATCAGAGGAACATAAAATGGGGCAAGGGAAGAGAAATAACATCCTGAATATTGTGCCTTCTAATTAGGCTGGCAGTGATCAAACAGCTTTTCGGGAGCACGCTGTGGCAGGCTTTCTGGCGCCGGGCTTTCAAGCCACACGGGTTATTTCTGGGGGAAAAGCAAGCTCCGTCCTCACGGGAGCATCCTTCATCTCCTGGGGTCACAGAGCAGCTTCTAATTGATCCAGAAAAACCTGGAGAAAGAAGTTGAAATCCATATTCCTCCCCCGTCTTTGGTTAGGGTGTCCTCACCGTAAAGGGACTTGTAGAAACTTCAGCAGCGCAAGCTGTTCCCACGATGTTGTTGTATAAATATGTTTTATGTATAAATATGCATTTGAATCCGTGTTTGGACTCAAACCTGTCTGTTCATCCAGCTGTCGAGTAACCTCTGCAAACAGCAGGGTCCTTCGTGACAGATTGAAACCAAGAAAACCACTGCCTGTTCTGCAAAACATATTTAATTTGTTAAAGAGACGGGAACTTTGTTGAATTAATAAGATGTGCTAGAGCAGGGAGCCGCTCTCGGAAGAGCTGAATCCTGGTTACAAGTGCAGTTTGCAGCTTGCTGGTAATCCTGCAATTAAAGCTACAGTACCAGCGTATCACAAAAATGGGATTTGCATAATTTGAAATTTGAGGAAAATCTCTAAATACTTTAATTTTGATAGAAACTGTTTCCACTGCTGACATGTGTCTACACCTATAATTTCAGTTGATAAATTGCTGTAATTTCTCCTCCATTTCATGTTCTTTCTAACATTAATTGTCAGTTGTAGAGTAAAACAGTAGAAAGAGAGAGAGAGGGAGAGAATAATGTCATTGTGCTTTTGTGGTGTGAATAGCCTTCTGAGGAATGATTATCTTCCACACAGATGCAAATAAAAAAAAAATAAAATAGAGGGAGAGAGACCTCTTGGCTTGCACAGAACTATTATGATGGGCATCAATGTTCCATCGCAAGGTAGGGAAGGAAGGGGTTAAAGCCACGTGAAGGTACCTGGGAGTGGTTGTGGCCATTTCCCAGGCTGCTGGAAGGAAAGATGGGTATTCCAGTGGGATGTGGAGCTGGAGGATGCGTGGTGGTGCACAGCTGGGCAGGAGGAGGCCTGAGCTGCAGCATCCAGGGTCTGAGTCCTCTGGTCCAGGCATCTCCTGCCCCACACAAGCCCCTCATGGAGCCAGCAGCAGCCAAGGACTCACCCGGTTGAGTGTCCCCAGCCCAGGCACCTCCTCCACCCTGTTCCTGCTCCCCATCCTACCTCCCAAAATGCCACTTTTCAAGCTACTTTTAAATAAAATGCCCTTTCAAACAGAGGGCTAGTGGTACTAAATTATTCTATTAATTTATTATTCATGATGAAAAATTATTCTAATAAACGGTGAAAAATTATTCTAATAACATTCTATCCTATTAATATTCTGCAGCCGAGCAGTTAAACTCACTTCCTGTGGCTGCTCCCCTCCTTAGCGCTGATCTATTTCTTACAGAGTTTATTGAAATTAAAATCTGCTTCTTTGGAAATGTGCTGCATTTAACAAAACCAGTGGGGGGAGATGAGCTGCGAGCGAGGAGAGAACCAGGCACTGATTTTTCCCTGCTGCTGACAGAGCAAGGGGCTGCCCGGGGTGGTGTGAGCAGAGCCAATCCAGGAGATGGTCCAGCCTGGGTCATACGGGTGCTGTCACCCTGTAGACCATTAACTTTTAGCACCTGGTGTTGCTAATCCAGCATCTCCCTACATTTCTCAGTGCGGGGAGATGGCTCCTTGCCTGTCCCCTTCTCTTGTCCAGTGCCCTGCAAGCTCCACTCCTGCACCTACCTCAAAACCCTGAGCTCGTGTCTCTTCTCAAGCCGGTTCCTCGCTGCAGGAACCTCCCTAAAGCCCAAGGAGCCTGGACATCAGCCTCCACGGGACTGAGTGGAGCTTGTAGCCAAATCAAGGATGGGGATGGGGACCCTGCTGTCACCTGGACCTTGCGGCCAGTCCCAGCAGCATCCTGCCGCCCCTCCTCCCCGCAGCCTCCCTTCACGCTGGCATCACGCGCTTGCCAGGCTTGGTGCCAGAGATATTTTCCTAATGGTTCCTCTGCCTGCTTCGCTTGCCGCTCTCCTCGCCTGCCAGCTGGCTGCTCGCAGGCAGCTGGGGAGGGCTTTCATGGGTATGCAGGGCTTGAGAGCCCTGCGTACAGGTGGCAGAGCTTCCCCAACGCCCACCACGAGGTCCCACTGCTCCCCAGCAGGACCCAGGGCACTTTCTGAGTTCCCCACTCAGGGCAAAGGGATGCAGGAGGCTGTGACGGGGGAATTCCTGGTGCCCAGAGCTTACAAGTCCTCACAGCCGTCAGAGATGTGTTGAGGTAACATCCTACAGAGTGGCGTCTTGGGCTGTGGATAACTCAGGGTTTCTGTGCAACCGGATGCACTGTTTGAATGATTTTGGAGAATGGACAGCAGATGAGCCGGTACCACTGGGCACCTCTGAACCTGCCTGACCATCCAGTAAAGTGCTGCATCATCCGGCTTTGCTCTCCCTGTCATCCATACAGCTTGGTGGAAAAAAAATCTCTAATTTTGCAAAGGAGCAGCACGTCCACATCTGTGAGTCTGTTGGCCACAGGTGTTGCTTTCCCCAAAGCTCTCTGATCATCCTTGGTTCTGTCTGCACAGTATCTACTCCATGCCAGAGCCAGATCTTCTTCTGACCCTTTCTTTTTCCCATATTTTTCTGATTGTTTCTACAAACCTAATAATTCCTTGCACAAATATATCGGGTCCTACCTGCACCTCCCCAGCTGGCAGAGGTAGTTATGCCAATTCCTCAGCAAATTAGATGCACAAGCGCACGTTAAATGTTCCTGTGACCCCAAGTCCTAATAAAAAAGCTAACCTCCGGGTAACATTACTGCAGCTTTAACAAGTAGAGTGCTGTAGTGAAAGGACTTCATCTCAAAGGACTTTCACTGAAGCCATCTTCTTCTTTGTGTGTTCCTCCCTTGCAGCGTGGGTAATTAAAGGACCAGCCACAGCTCAGAAGATTCCTTAGGTTTTGCGTTTGAGGATATCTTTACTCTGTTTTTTTCCCTTTTCTCTGATGGCATATTAGATCAAGCCATTAAGCAACATCCTCTGTTTCTCCTGAGAATATTCATCAATAATAATGAATAGTACTTGCTCCAGGGATGCCCCCTCCTTGCCCAGGAATATCGCTGGCACATGATACAACCCTGTTGGAATAACTCTGGCATTTGTTTTTATTTCTGAGATTCATTGAATGTGTAATTTTTTTCCTCTCTGGGACTGTGGAGGCCCCGCTTTGTTCAGGGTTTGGAAGCAGACAGTCGGCTGAAGCTGAGATTTTATCTGATCCAGCAGGGAAAAGGGTTTCCATCAAAGTAATGCACAAGTGGAAACTCCTTGATACCGATTGACTGCACCACCTTAATTACACAAGGACTCAGCTGTATCGATGTGTATCTCTTTTTGCCCCAGTACAATATACTTATTTAGCAGGCTTGCATGAGAGCAAAACAAAACCAAAATATTTTAAACAAAGTTTCTTAATATTGGGGTATTTGTCCTAAACCCAGATGGCAATCTCGGAGCCTGTAAAGGGGCTTCTCTGAGGGATTGCCCTGCTCCTGCTCAACAGATGATGGATGAAACCTCGATATAATAATTCAATGAGTAAAATAAAGGATTGGATTGAGGAGATGTGGACAGTGCTCCAGAATTAGGAATAGGAGCACTCATCTAGAGGCTCTTTGAGCACCAGAGAAGCTCGTGCTGGTCTAACTCTGTGCACAGCAGTCTTTTTGCCCTGGTAATTTTCTGGACTCAGTCAAACTATGAGCAATGTAGACCTTGCTTTGCACCCTCCCAGCTTGCCTGTTGCATAAGGGATTTTCAAGGAAGTAACTACATCAATTACACAAAGGGAAATTACTGTAGACAGTAACTTAAGCTCCATTTGCCTCATACCGCTTATTTCTTCCTTCTCCGAGAAGTTAATCAAGAGGTTTAATTCATTCATGTTCGTAAATTTTTTACAGCTGACCTAGAATGCATACAGCCGCCCAGTGCTGCCCCACTCCATCACCACATTGCCAGGGGATCTGAAGGCACGAGGGGTGCAATCCCTGCCTCAAGCCCAGCTGAAACCTGCTTGTGTATCTAAGAAGTTCTTGCTCCTGGGCTCCCGTGTCTCTCCCAGCCCCTGTTTGCCCACGGTTTTTCATGAGCTGCTGCTTCCCAACCCTCCGTGCTTGTTTGCAAACAAGCCATTCCACCTCTCCCAGCCCCGTTCTATAACTGGGATCAGGCACTTGGGGCCCTCTAGGGTTTTTTAGGCTCATGTTTTGGCTTTTTCTTTTTTCCTGAGCATGATTTTAACTTTGGCAAGGTGAGCACTTGTCCCCAAGATGACAATGGCAGAGGTGAAGGGCAGAACCCCCATTTGGTGCCGGAGAGTCCCCAGCTGCTCTGGAGAGCCCCTGCACATCCCTCCTTGCCGAACCGCTTTCATGCCTCGTGATGTGGGGATGTTTATCTTCCCTCAGTTCTTACCCATCGGTGCGTCTCTCAGCTAAAGTGCTTTTACTCAGATTGTGAAACCCACTGTAGTCCTGTCTTTGTTAAGAAGATAAGCTACAGCAGGAAAGAAGCAGCAAAAAAAAAAAAAAAAAGGGAAAAAATATTCCTCTAGTGTGTTATATCTTTTTCTCCCAAGGAATATCACACAACTTGGACAGCTACTGTAATGCTAATATAAAAATCAAAACTCTGAGGAGCAAAATAGAAACATCCAGCCATATTAAATAAGGGGGGTTTTGTGCGTTTGAAAGCTCACAAAAAATCTAGATATTAAATTGATGTCCTGGCACTTGTGCAGTGTAACGGGCAGATTCAATTAAAAGAAGAAAATATGTCCAGCCTGTAGTGTGGGCTAAGCAGCAATAAAAAAGCAAATCAATTTTTCAGGAGTTTCAAAGCCTGGTGCAGATTTCCAGAAGGCAGAAGCCAAAAATATATTTATTAAAAAAGACCCTAGGGGCTCAACAGTGTCATTTTAACCAAACTACTGCACCTTCAATATGATGAACTGTCACTGTATTTGGAGAAATACTTTGTAAACAATCCATTTGTATGTATAGATACAACATGCTATATATGTATAGATAAATGCATATGCTTATGTTGCACCTATTCAATGTCATTGATTATTTGCGAGAGGTGCAATGGTATACTGCAAAAAAAACCAACCCACAGACCAAGCTAAGTTATAGTTATTTGTGTTCTCAGATACCCAGTGTAGCAGTAGCGTGGGGTTTTCTATGGAGGATTAAATTAGGGAACTCTATGTGTGTATATACATATAGCATGTGAGAGTGTGTGTATAGAGTGTGTATCTGTGCCTATAGGTTAACAAATTAACAAATTAGGTTTTCTTTCACAGAAAGAGTGGTCGGGCATTGGAATAGGCTGCCCAGGGAGGTGGTTGAGTCACCATCCCTGGATGTGTTTAAGAGACGTTTAGATGTGGTGTTGGGGGATATGATATAGGGAAGAACTTTGTGGTGTAGGGTAGATGGTTGGACTCGATGATCCCAAGGGTCTCTTCCAACCTGGATGATTCTATGATTCTATGATTCTATGTATGCACACACATACACTTAGATACATGTGTTAATGGATTATTTGCAGAATATTCCAGATGTAGCTGTACCAAAACTCTTGGTTTGGGGTTCTTAGCTTTGTCATGGTTGTTGTCTATAAGAGAACACCTCATATGGTGCCGCTCAATGTGCAGGGCTGAGACCAGAGTTTATCCCTCCATCCCAGTGCAGAACCACGAATGGCAGCTCAGAGGTCCCTGTTTTACCCCAGTCATGCACAGCAACCTTCAGAAATTAAAGGGGGGAGGACTGTCCCCACCTCCCTTTGACTTTTTCATCCTATTCCAGCAAGATGCCCGCAGCCAAAGCATTGAAATCAACTGCAGGGCTCCCGGGTGAACAGAAGAAGAGTTTCTGTGCCAAAAAAATTGTTTTAAGGGATCCATTTGAGCTTTTGCTTACTAGTTAGCTGGATCAAATCTAGAAATAGAGAACAGCAAATCCTGCTGCCAGCCATGGACTCAGCCTGTTTCTGGCTAATCCCTACAACGTCTGCACGCTCATCTACCCATTGAGACAACCATCCATCCAGCTTCTGACACTTGCAATGGGGGATTTTTACTGCCTCTTTTCTTTCCCCCTTTGATTTTTGTCACTCTTGTTGCTAGAAACAGGTGATCATAAAATGTTTCACCGTGTTCCGGCAGCAAACTGAGAAAAAATAATTTTTTCTTGTTACACTGAGCCACAGATTTATTTCCCTGAAGAAACCTAAGTGTGACTGCAAAGATTAAAAAAAAAAAAAAAGAAAAAAAAAAGGCGGGGGGGGGCAGTTAGCAGCATGGTGGTGATGATTAAGGTGCCCTTCCAAGAAATAAATAAATAACCCAACCTGCTGGCACCTCCGCGCAGATCTGCTTCGCACCCCGTGTCAGGCTCCCTGTGTAATCAGGACGGGAAAAGGCTCAGCAGAGCAAGGACCTCCCATTTCAGACCCTCGGTGCTAGAGACAATATATACCCAGCTGGCAGGATGGATGTGGGCTTTATTTAAAACACAGACAAACACAGACACGGAGGGAAAGAAACCCTGCAAAGCCAAATTTGCTTCTAAATCTATTTACGTTTCGCCAGAGTCAAGATCACCTTGAACCATCTTTGCTGTTTCCTTTCCTTTTTCCTTTGAAGTTGGAAGTTCTACATAAGCCCTTCAGGAAAAAAAAAAAATTAAAAAAAAGGTAAAAAAAGCAAAGAAGGAAAGGAGAAAAAAAAGAAGTGTATAAAGAAGCTATTTGTGATGTGTATTCTTTAATACTGACATTTTAAAAGGTTGAAATGTTATGGTGTCTTTTGCAAAGTTATGCCATTTAAACAAGATAACATGGCATTTTACTGTTGAAGAAAAGACCCTCTTTTTTACTCATACCTTTGAACAGTTTATCATTTTGTCGTAATATCCTTCAGCTATGTAGCGTTCTGTTCTTTCTCAAATGGAGGACAACATCTCTTCTAATTGTGCTTATGATACCAATTAGCATTGGGGGTTTCTGCTTTTATTAATAAACAGCCTTTCTATGAGCACCGTGGCTGTCCTAAATATTTTTTCTCCTATATAGGATTCAGGAAGAAATCGTAATTAATTCCTCTTTCAGTGAAAAAGCAAAGCTATTTTTAAATTGCGTGCCTGATTGAATTAACAAAGTGTTAGACAATTAACAGTCTTTCTTTTTATTTTTATGTTCTTTAAAATGCAGATTCAGTTTAATACTGCTTTCCCCTTCATCCTTTTCATGTGTCCTAATTGTTAGTTAAGTAGTGTCACGGCTGCGTGTTATCGGCCAAGGCAGGTGTCAGGTTTAATATTATTAAAGATGCAATTACTTCTTTCTCAAGCACAGCTTGTCAGTTTAGCTCATCAATGTACATGTCAATACATTTTTAAACGGAAAAAAATATCTATGTTTCCCATCCATAATTATCTCCTTGGTATCTTGCCCTGTGTTTTGGAAATGTCTCTCTGCCCTCAGTATGGAGAGGTCCTGGGGGATATAATGAGGTCTGACAGTCCGAAGGAGCTGCCCAGCCAAAACTCTCCAACTCAAAATCGTAGAACCATTTAGGTTGGAAAAGACCCTTTGGATCATCCCAAAGCCCAGCCTGGGAGCCTCCGAGGATGCTCTCTTCTGCATCATCTCCTGGCGCTACCGTTTTGAACGAGGGCTCCTGTGAAAGCTTGGGGGGAAAAAATACAATAACAGAGGAGCTGAGTGATTTCTTGACATTGCACCTGCGTCGCGTAAGGGCAGTGGGAAAGGTGTAAGAGAAAGTGTTGGTTTATGGTGCCAACAGCCATAAAGGAGATGAGAATGAAGGACTGGGAGCTCCTGTGCTGCCAAGCAGGGCTCCCAGTATCTGCTCCAGTATCTGCTCCCAGTATCTGCGTAGCCCAGAGAAGCATCTCCAGGGAAACCCTCCGAGTTACCTGGAGCTGAATTCCTCCTCATCTGCCCTTGGAAAGCCAGTGGGTTCGAAACACCACCACTCCCAAGAGTAACTTTGAGTTTTGGGGTTTTCTCCACTCACCATCATA
The DNA here is from genome assembly GCF_964106895.1 of Numenius arquata. Taxonomy (NCBI): domain Eukaryota; kingdom Metazoa; phylum Chordata; class Aves; order Charadriiformes; family Scolopacidae; genus Numenius; species Numenius arquata. The sequence goes on along the minus strand of NC_133587.1, from coordinate 3,099,570 downwards.
ACTGGCTGTCCCAGAGAATGCGCTGGATGGATGGTTTAGTCACCAAAATTGGATTCAGCATTAATCAAAACTGGTCACTAAATATGGCTTGAACTCATAAATCATTTTAACTGGCAAAGGTGAAAACATTGAAATAGGATTGTTTTTTAGAAATTTCCTAAATTCTATACTTCCAAAATTTCAAACTCATGTTTTCTTTCCATCTCTGGCTAAGTTTTAAAGGAAGGTTTAGGAATCAGATGTTTGGTTTTAGAGTGAACAACGTGCTCCATTTGACCCTAAGTGAAGTACAGATGCACACAACCCTGCAATTTGGCCACCAGTCAAAAAATCAATTATTCTCAAAGCTTACACTGTGCCCCTTGAGGGAAATTGTTCTCTGACCATTCCTGGTCAGATGAACCATGTCCTGAAGGGTATATAAGCCATGAACAGAGAACATCTTAACAGATCAAGCTATGGTTTATTCACACATCTTCTTCCAGCATCAGCACACCAAAGGTATTTTCCTTTCCTATTAGTCTACAGCAAGCTCTTTTTCAATCATAGAATCATAGAATTGTCTAGGTTGGAAGGGAAATTTGAGATCATCTAGTACAACCATCAACCTAACTGATAAAAAACCAAAAGAAAACCATACAATCTCTCCCCCCTGCCCCTCTCACGTTACTAAACTATGTCTCTAAGCACTATGTCAACCCGTCTCTTTTGAAAACCTCCAGGGATGGTGCCTCAACCACTTCCCTGGGCAGCCCATTCCAATGCCTAATAACCCTTTCAGTCTAAAAATTTTTCCTAACATCCAATCTGAACCTCCCCTGGCGCAACTTGAAGCCATTTCCTCTTTTCCTAATCCTTGTCCAAGACGGGTGCTCAGAGATTCCACAGCCCATATTTATTACCATCCTGGCTTGCCTCTTGCGGACTGGTCATTTCAGCATGAGGATGATGCACATTCCCAAGCCAGCTTCCGTTCACTCTGGAATCTTGCAGATATTCTTTGCTGCGGGACCTAATCTGCAGATGAAGAGCTTCCGAGCAAACCCAGCTGAGAGTTCTCCAGTTTAGAAAAATACATAAAAGGCAATGGGCTATTTTACTGAAATGTAAATGTTTATGGGAAATATGTGCTCCTTCACTGTTTTCTCTCAGAATGTCGTGACTGAGAAACATTTTCAGCAACGGAAACTTTAAAAATAATTGGCCAAATGTGAGAAAAAATGGCTCGTGCCTCTCTCCTCCCCCAACTCTTTCCGCTTTCCACCGATGAAAACTAAAGCGCAAAAGCCTCCCCTGGCACAAAGCTGCTTCAGCACGTGCCGTTCCCTCCACCCTGGCAATGCAGAGGCAGATTTTGGTGCCGTGGCTGGAAATCAGCTCATCCTCTCAGCCACAGTGTGCATCAGCTGGCTGCATTTGGGCTGGAAGCAGGGTGGGGAAAAAAGAGGAGCTCGGGTTTGGAATGGTTACTGGGTTATTTCCCTGTATCCTTGATTAATGACAGTGGTTCCCTGCTCTGGTGGGTCACTCCGGTGGCTGCACGGGAGCTGGGTCGCTCCCGGAGCAGCCGTGGGATGCTCTGGCTGCCGGCTCGGCCGTGCGTGGCTGGAGACTGACAACTAATGGTTAGTTTGCAAATAGCTGCATAAAAGATCAGAGGATAACGTGCGAGAGGCGGGGAAAGGAGGAGGAAGGAAGGGGAATGACTGGTAGTACTTAAAGAAAATTGATTCCCATTTAATTTTTATTTAGTTCGATATTAATTCTCAACAATGGAGTTCTTAATGCAGAATTTTGCCAAGCTTTCAGGCGGTATCAGGATCTGGCGGGGTGGTAGAAACTGTGACTGTAATTAAGAGGGCCACACATTCATCTCAAACTTAAATTCTCCAGGCTTAATTCTCTTCTCAACCCAGGACAAATCAGAAATAATTTCATTTCGTTAATACACTTCCCAGCCGTGTGAATCTGATGGAACAGCATGGCCCTTCACGTCCTCCATTCCCTTTTAAAGAGGAGACATTACGTCTGTCCCAGCATTACTGAGAATAGGAAATATGAGGTCACAAGATCAAAGTGATAGAGCTTTGTGTTTTAAGTTTTTGATGGAGAGAATAGGGAAAAAAAAGAGAGAGCGACCTTTATAATAAAAGCCTTTTAAAGACAGGACAACTAGGGAAAATTTACCTTCATGCAAGTGGAAACTCTGATCGGTTCTCATATTGTTATAGACAAGAAGGGAAGAAAAGGGAAGAGCAGTAGGTCTCCAAGGGGAGGTCTCCATGGCTCCTCACACACTGCACAGGATGTGAGAGCATCTGTGTGTCCTCACAGGTTGGCTGTATCTTTCAAGCCTGTCACCTGCCACCCCTTCCCCAGAGAAGCTGCAGGAAAAGCTCCTACACGTACCATGGCCTGGGCACCTCCAAGGAGGCCACATCTGACCACCTGCATCTGTGGGTGGCAGTGGGGAGTCTCCAGTGGAAAATGGGACTTCTGGGAGAGCATAGGTCATTTGGGGAAGACAGGGCAGGAAGAACAAGAGGTCCTGTGTCTGTGGGCTGCTAACGGAGACTGTGTCCAGGGAGGATGATGGAGAGGTCAGAAAAGGGGGGGACCTGCTGCCTGGAGATCCTCCAAGCTTCTGCACCAAAGGCTGAAAATGAGAGTCCTGTGCAAGGAGAAGTGTAAAGGAGGAGGAGCCTCTGAGACACTGAAAGCATTCATTTCTGTGGGAGATACCTGGCTAAATCCTTTCCTCACTTTTGAAAATCGCCACCCATGAATTTTAGCTCTGAAATTTGTTGTCGCGAGGCAGTCGTGTTACTGCTCCGCTATAAGAGCCGTTGCGTTATATTGGCAATAGCATTTGATTGTTGCACTTTGATATAACTGAATAGGTAATCAGACCACTCTTTATTTTAGCCTGAGGATATGCCTTTGATTTGTAGAGGTTGGCCATTTCTTATCTGAGTCTGAAAATGGGATTATTTAAATGTGTATTGATGTTTTTCATGTGGTCTAACTGTGCAGTTCAACATGGTAATTCAACTCATAGCTATACCAGATTGTTATCTAATCTGATAAGATATGAACAGCACAAAGCCGAGATGATGAAACAATCAGGATTGTTGACTCACTGGGGTCCTGCTAAATCCAGTCTGCTTTCATACTTAATTATCCTGTCAAGTTCCTCGAATCTTAGCTCCTCCAGCACTGCGATGGTGAGAACGGTGGTAGTGACACCGCTTGGTGAATACATAAGTTGATCAAAATAATTTCAGCAGATACAATGGCTATTTATGCCTCAACCGCAATATGAAAAGATACTGATTCAAATACCCTAGACTGCAAAATTGGCCCTCTTAGCATTTCTAGGATCACTGAAGACCGTTATTAAAGGCCTCTGGAAGTTGATGTTTTGCTAACATGAGCTGCCGCCTGACTACCTCTTACCAGAGCGGGGAAAAAAGACTAAGTGAAAAATTCAGCCTTCCTAGTTTTCTTCCTAAGCTGGTCTTTTCTAGCTACCTACACCAGGTACTTTACCTGCCCCTGAAAACTTTGCTCGAAATCTACAGCCCATTCCTCCTGATGCGGCTTACACCATATTTTACTCTTATTGTGACTGCCACTTTTATTAAAAGATAACTAAGCTGTATTAATTTGATCTAAAAGATAAATGTTAAAGGCTCCCCCCACTACTTGCAAAAAGCTCATATTTTTAGTTTTTTCTTGATCATCTAAGGGAGTAATCACGAGAGACACGTTGTATCACAAGTGGTGATGGCAGAGGTCACGGTGTCTATAGCAGATAAAAACAGGTATTTCAGGTATTCAAGAAAACAAGCATTAAGGATTGAGCAGAAGTAGTGGAAATATTGTAATGGTCTGAATTGAAATCACAATCCTGTAAGTTTTACTGGGGTCTTTGCTGTTAATCTGAGGTCTGTGTTTTGCTCTCGGGCAGTATTTAGTTGTAGAGTAGTCTGGGTCTGAAGGAGGCCCATCAATGGTGTTGCTTTACACGGTCAGAGAAGGAAAAAAGGACCCATAAGTGTTCACGGAAATCCCAAAGATCAAAATATCACAGTGTCAAGCATCTTTTGCTGATTAACTCACTGGCAGATTCACCTGTGGATGTATCTGGAAGAATCGTTAAGAGCTTTGTTAGGGTATGGAGCAGCCACTCAAGCATCCTTGTGTTTAAAATCGACACTAAAAAATATCCAGATATTAGATGGATATTGAAAGATGTTGCTATCTATGAGGTGGATTTTAAAGGGAAAACCTCTGTTTTCATTAAAAGCATTATCAGCGGGAAGACCGAGTGATTTAGATCAAAGCTGTTAATGTTCCCTTCCAGGGGCAGCACCAGGTGAAAATACCCAATTTTCCACAAGCTGAGCACCTCGTGATGGAGATCGGTTCTACCACACTCCTCAGCATCTAGACTCTGGAAACTTCTGGCCACAAATGGTACGGGAGCCTCAATTCACTTTCATATTGGTCCTCTTGAAAATTGTAGCTATTATGTTTAAATTAATTATGCTATTTTCTGTCGAAATTGCAGAGTGCTGTGCGAGAGAACCTTGCCCAGCCCCGGCACACATGGGGTGATAGGAGGCCCTGCCCTGGTCTTTCAGAAAGGCTGTAATTAGCATGGAAAGGAAAAACCAACTGTTGTTTGAAAATGTTAATGCTAAAGGTCTCGTTTAAGCCGGTATCTCCCGCAGAAGCCCGTGTCTCTCATATAAGCTGATGGAAAAAATTGTTACTTTTCTGCTCTGGCTTTTTCCTTCTCCCCTGTGATGAACTGTGCCTTTCAGGGGGTCTCGGAGGTGGGTTTAAGCATGCCCTCCCGCTCAGCCCCCTCCCCAGCTCCATCCCACATCAGAAGGACATGGACCTCTTGGAGCGAGTCCAGAGGAGGCCACAAAGGTGCTCTGAGGGCTGGAGCCCCTCTGCTGTGAGGACAGGCGGAGCATCAGACCTCGGGGTCCACGTTAGTGTTTGGGCTGACCAAACCTTGCTCATTTAGGAAAGCGTTGAGTATTTATTTTCCTTTTTATAAACATAAGCCCTCTCCTCATCGGACTCCTCTTCCACCCCAAGAGCTCCTTTACATGGCTGCTACCTCCCAGGGCTGCTGTCACATCCCCCCCGTGCACGTGGACCTGGTGGTGACCCTCATTCCCCACCACACCTGGGCTTCCTGATGAGGTTCAGAATGCCTTAAAATAGGTTAATTTGTAGGAAAGTGACAGAAATAAATTGCTGGCACTTTTGTGTGCTGATAAGTTTAACCTTTTTTTTTTCCCCCGAGCAGCTAAATTGCCAATCATCCGGAAACACACTGGAGTTCACCCACTACATAAAGGAAGCTGTTAGTCTCATTTAAAACAATATTGACCTTTTTCCCATCCTTTCCATTTTGACTAAATTACAGGGTACATTTTTTGAAATGTGGCTTTTGTCTGACTGTAACCAGGTGACCCTGATTTTTCCTCTCTTTTTTTTTTCCCCTCACTTACAGCTTTCAACCTTTCCTTTCTACTTCGAATGCAGTTCTTAGTTTAACCACTGAGATTTTCAAACCCAGAGATATTAAAAAAAGAGTTTGCATGATACACATATTTTCCAGTTACAGAAATCTACACCTGGAAGCTAAGGAAACCTTTGCTGGTGCGCACTGAAATACAGGGTGTGGGGGTAACAGGGGGCATTTGGAAAATGATTGAGAAGTGTCTCTGTTCTTCCAAAATCAGAGCAGTGAGCGTGCATGAGCTTTCGGTTTCACTAAATATTATTTTCAGATGCAACATTACCTATAGATTATCTTCTGGGAGCAAGAATACTCCTGCTAGCAAAGAAACAGGTCTTTTTCCTTGTCTTTGTCTTCAAATCAGGCTGTGAGAATGGATGAGTCCATCTCAAACCAACATAACTCATTCTGAGAGATTTTTTTTTCCTGCGCAGAAACATTTTTTAGTTCATTTGGGGCCCTGGGCTGAGCCTCTGATGTCAGCTTCTGAGGACATTACAATATAAGAGTGATGCTCGAGTTGTTTTTCTTGTACCCAAGCCCTCTGATAGCAGCGTGGCCTTACAGATATATTCTACTTATGTTTCCTTCATTATTTCCTGAAGATATATAAAGAGACAAAGCCTCTCTGCCCCACTTCCTTCCTTCCCAGTTAGTGCCCAGTGGCATCAACAGTATTTCCACAGACTGAGCTGGGGTAAATCTCTGTATCTCCATTGCCTCAAATGATGGAGGCTCAGTTACATCAGCTGAGGATCTGAACCAGCCTCCCGTACATTCGTGATGTGCTTCTGGCATTTGTTTCTTGTATTAACTTTTCCTGGATAAAGACTAAAAATATCACCATGCATGTTCCACTAGCTCTTGGCTCATATAGAAATGCGTCTTCTAATGCCAAACTTAAATTAATACAAGCATTTTTTTTTTAATTCAGACGTATGTTAGTTCTTTATATTATTTTTTCTAAATCACTGAAGTGTGGGTTTTTTCCCCAGTCGATCCTATTTCAATAGTTCCAGTGATTTTTGCAGGAATTCTGAGACACAGGAAGCTTTAGGAAGCTTTAGGATTCCCTGATAAGAGAAGCATTGGTATTTCCATTAAGCTTAAGAAATTTAGGCCTCTTCTGTGGAGCATTTATCCCCCAGGTTTGATGCCACAATACTGAGAGCCTGAAGAGAACATGGTATCTTCCAGCTTTAACGCCATCTCTTCAATATTTGAATAATCTGAATCAGTGGCATTGAAAATGGTTTGAAATGTTTAATCGTCTTCTCTAGGAAAGAGATATTCAGAACTTTTCAAATCAAACTGCCAACAGAGAAAATAATTTCTTCAAACTGCTCACTGGTCCAATGTCCAATCCGCCTGTGAAAATATTTGGGTTGCATTGCTGGGATTTGATTGACTCTTCTGCCAACACCAAAATTTTAATAAGCTGTGAAGGGACAAATTGTTCCAACCACCCTCTCTGCATTTTGCGACCAGGCTTTGGGAGGAGAGCAAAGCACTGGCTCTTGATTGCAGGTGGAACCATGTCCCTGCGACAGCTTCGTGGGCTGCAGGCAAATGAGATCCCGGATCTGTGGCATCTCCTCCTCTCGCTCCTCCCGGGAGAGGAGCAGCCCAAACCCTCCTCCTTCCTCCCCGGGGCAGGAGCATCGCATTTGCCCTTTGGGCTGGCCAAGATGCTGCCTTGCCGAAGGTTTCAGGATTTGTAATGCTGGTAGAAGAATTTCTTATCTTTTGGTTCTACTTCAGAGCCTCACAGAGGATCCAAACATCCTTTATAAGCAACGATGTGCACAGTGGACTTATACAGTGACAGGAATAAAATAATCCTACCTGCTGTATGCAGCCTTTAGATGATCTGATTTGACTCAGCTTTAGGATTTGCCTGCGTGTAAAATTGCCCCGCACAATTATGCAATCTTGTGACAACTATTCAGTTTGCAAAGCAAAAATAATCCTGTGATTACCCTGTAATTAGCTGATAGTTGCTAATCAATTACATCTGCGGAGCTTGCCTTCCATCGAGGAGGTGCGTGGTGGTGATTTACGGGGAAGGTGCGGTGCCTGCCCCGAGCAGCTTACAGATGTCCAGCTCCACTTCGCTGTGGCTGGAGGAAGAAATATGGGACTAAACTCTTCATCGGAGCTGAGTGGCAGGAGATGGACATCTCACCCACCAGCTATGGCATCATTGGGGTCTGGGTAGGACATGAATAGTCTTGTTGGGGGGCGGGGAGGATTCATGCTGAACGGGTTGGCTGCAAAAGTTTGTTTGAATGAATCCTGAGTGAAGAAAGCAAACGCATTGAGCCAGCAACGTGCCCTTGTCGCCAAGAGAGCCAACGGGATCCTGGGCTGCATAGGGAAGAGTGTGGCCAGTAGGTTGAGGGAGGTCATTCTTCCCCTCTACTCTGCACTGGTGAGGCCACAACTGGAATACTGCATCCAGTTCTGGGCTCCCCAGTTCAAGAGAGACAGGGAACTACTGGAGAGAGTCCAGCACAGGGCAACAAAGATGATTAAGGGATTGGAGCATCTGCCTTATGAGGAAAGGCTGAGAGAGCTGGGGCTCTTTAGCCTGGAGAAGAGAAGGCTGAGGGGAGACCTTATCAGTGCTTATAAGTATCTAAAGGGTGGGGTGAGGGAGGATGGAGCCGGACTCTTTTCAGTGGTTCCCAGTGACGGAACGAGGGGCAATGGGCACAAGCTGGAACATAGAAAGTTCCACTCAAATATGAGGAAGAACTTCATTACGGTGAGGGTGGCAAAGCCCTGGAACAGGCTGCCCAGGGAGGTTGTGGAGTCCCCTTCTCTGGAGATTTTCAAGACCCGCCTGGATGCAGTCCTGAGTGATGTGCTCTGGGCAATCCTGCTTTAGCATGGGAGTTGGACTAGATGATCTCTAGAAGGTCCCTTCCAACTCCAACAATTCTGTGATTCCGTGATCTGTGATTCCCAAAATATTTGGATATTCCTGTTGTGACTTGTCACCGGGAGACTTAGCACGGCCAGGGTGGCTTCATTTGCCGGGGCGGTTTGACACCCCTGCAATAGAAATAAGTGCAAAGTAATGTGTATTCTACAGGTGTTTATTTACCTTGATATTCCTCCTTTCCTGAAGGGATGAGGGTTCCAGGCTACACTTTGGCAGTGGGGGTTTGCTCTCCTGTCGTGCAGCAGGAAACACGGTGGTGTCTGAGTCTGGGATATTTCCAACTGGTTAGAAAAAATGGGATTAACAAGTATCTTTGAATAACAACAAAAATCGGGCAGAGTCCCTAATTTCTGGACGCGTACCCAGCAAACTCTCCCAGAGCATCCTTGGCTGGAGCTTGAATGTTCATTCGGCACACGGAGGAAGGGATGATTTTGCAATATTAGGAGCAGTGCTGGGAAAACTGAAGGGAGAAGTGAAGCTACCGGCAGGTTTGAAGCGGAGTTTGATAAATATTTCTGCTGTGAAAGAAGGAAGTAGGACATGACAGGAATAGAGATGTGCCCGTGAGAAGTTAGGCAGGAGTTTAAAGGGAAGGCTGACAAGCTTGAGTGTGATGCTGCAGGGGAGAAGCTTTTTTTTGAGAGAGATGGGGGAAAAGGGTGAAAATGTGATGGAAGAGGGAGAGGGACAAACCCTGAGGTTACAAACCAGGCAGAGCCATGCTCGAGGGAGCAAGAAGGGGGGAGGCTTGGGGACCTTTGGGCAGAAAAATGTGTAGTCGGGTGCAAAAACATGTCACCTGCCCAGCCAGTCATGAAGCTGTGGTCCCACGGCTCTGATGCCGGATGGCTGCTTCCAGCGCGGCTCTGCCAGCACCGAGGACCACGCTCCGGTCGGGAAGAGCCTGGGGAGATGGGCTGGATGTGCACACATCGGCTCCTGGCACCCACACGATGCGGGGAGGGGGGATGAAATCCATCCTCCTCACTTTCCTCCTTCCCTCTCTACCATCCACACCTCCTATGAAGAAAGATCCCGACAACACCATTAAAATGTCTTGTGTCGATTGGAAATTCATTGTTCGCTAAAAGCTAATCAAAGCGCGGGTAAACACAATGGTCCCCTTCTCCCCCCAGCCTGACGTTTCATTTACACAAGAGCTCAAGCCCTGGCACCGGCGCTGCCACGCAGCCGTCAAGCATTGATTGTGCTATTCAGCGGGATGGCTCAATAATTACAGCCCCGGATCTCCAAACCACACCAAAGAGCAGGCTTACCACTGCTCGCCTTTGTTACTAATTGTCCTTCAGGATACTTGAGATGAATTACAGTGGCTTACATTTTCCTGTTTTTCCTTTCTCTTGAGCTTAAAAAAAAAAATAAATTAAAAAAAAGAGAGAAATCTTCCCACTTAGCGGAGCTGGACGGATCAGACAAGTATAGCGTTGACTGTTGACAGCACTTCATAAGAAAACCCTCTGACTGCAAACTGTCTCATTGACATGTTCAGCTTGACACGTCGGATTGATTTTTGATTGTTTTACGAAGCTCGCTTCTGCATGTTTTCATTACCAAGGCTGGGCAGTTTTCATACTAACACTTACGAAATGTTAGAGCTATTAATATAATTTGATATCATCTACGCTGCATCTAATTGTAACAAGTAATCCAACAAATTAAGCCTCTTTCACCAAAGCTCTCCAAAATGGATTGCACTTCTGATTATTCTTTTAGTTTGTTTCATTTGGGAGCGCTTGAAACAGTAGCAAAATTATTGTAGTTCTAGATTTTTAATCCTGCTACTTGTCAAGACAGAATTAGGGCCGAAAGTTTTATATTCAAGACAGGCAAATGCGATCAGTGCTGAATCCATGCTTATTCCCAGGGACTTCATTGGGAACTGGATTGGCCCCCACGGAACCTGTGCCCGGCTGCGGTTTGGGAAGTGATGGCAGGCTCAGGGACAGGACAGATTCCCCACACTTGTGGACCAGTTGGATCGATGCTTGTCCTTCATTTATTAAATCTTCTGTCCCCAACCATCCCTGCAGTCATCCCCATGATCCCATGCCCATCCTCCAGGCTCTGACCCACCCTCTCCCTTGTTCTTTCTCATCTTTCTCCAAGGATGCTGCTCATCATAAGCCTCCCTGATCCTCCAGAAACCCCAGAGAGGAGGTGTGGTGGTGCTTGCTCTTCCCCATGGAATCATCATGCTCCTGCTGATGATCCCAGTGAGAGTTTTTGCACAGCAATGGCCTGGAGCTGGTCTGAACTCTCCCAGAAATTTAGGAGGAACTTCCCTTCCTCCTAAGACGGATTGAAGACGTGGGTTATGGTTGAGTAATGGGGCTACAGTGGGGGGCTTGCCCATATAGAGAACAAGTTCCTTCTGCTGGTCCTGTTTAGGAGATATCCCTTGGAAAAAAATGCTGCCTGCACTGCCTTTGCCTTTTTTGAAATGCGGTATGTAAAAAGGAGGAACAAAACCATCTAAGCTGAATTTTAGAAGATGGAGGCCCACAGTCCATATGTGAAACGGCAACTGGTTTCGCTCCCATGCTCGTTGTATCTGTGTTTGCAGCCGGCGCCATCACCCACACAGAAGCTGAGCCTCGCAGTGACCAGGCAGCCTGGATTTCACAAGATTGTCCCTTTTTTTTTGTCTCCCCTCACAGGAGAAAAAAAAAATCATTTCCCATCACTTTTCCCCCCATTTTTCCCCCAGCAAATTAAAATGTAATATTCCTTGGTGCCACACATCATTTTTCTGAGTCCGAGCTACAATTACCCCGGTTCCCATCAGCTGGGCAGCGGCTGGGAATTTCCACTCGTGAACAAATGCCCATCTTGCTTTGCTTTTTATAAAAAAGCGTGGCCCTAAACAGCGTGTAAGCGCTCTCCTGCGACTGTGTGCTCTCTTCATAACCCTTCCACTCCAGCAAAGTGATTGTCTGAACTGAAATCGCTTCACTGAGATGATTAAATTAGTTCCTACATGCCAGAGATGTACAGAGGTCTTGACATTTATATTTGGGTACTAGAGTCTGACATTCAAATGTGTTCGTGTTTGAAAACAGCGTAATTTAAAAAGTAGCATAAAATCCATTAATATAATAGGGAGAGAGTGCGATGCTTTAATTTGTTTGGGGCTGTGCAAAATGATCATTTCCCAGGGCTGCGGCGAGGGCAGCCCTGCGCTGGCTGGGCTGTGTGAGACGTGCTCTTCCCAGCATCTCCCAGTTTCACCAGCTCCCGTGTGCTGGGGTGAAAAATTAAACTCACAGAAGCTGGGAGAAAAATCAACCTTGTCTGCAAAGGGCTGAGATGCCTCTAATCGAGATAGGTTTATTTTGATGCACTATTTCTTCCTGCGGCTGGGCTGTCAGACCAATAAGGACACACGGGCTAAATCTCCAAAAACGGGCAAAATAAACAATTAATGATGTTCTCAGGGATCCCAGCGAGTGAAAAGCCACAACACCTATGCAGGCAGCTTATCACAAATTCCCCCAGCACCCCGACAAAGAGAATCTGACCCCACGCTAATTTCTGTCGTACGTGATGAGGATGCTGTAGGCTGTTGGTTGCCATTATTTAGAAACCAAAATTCTATGTTTTTTTAAATTATTTTTGGCCCAGTGATACACTTCTTTAACGTGTATATTAAAGACCTCTTTGTGAATCCAAATCCCATTGTTTTATCGTGGCTTGGATACCCCAGCAGACTTTCTTTTGCCTGGAAATAGGATTTTTGACTTTAAGTCAGAGCAGCATTGCCCCTTTTCAATGTTATTTTGAATGAGTGAATGCAAACGACATTATTCAATTTGCAGAAGCAGTTTCATTCATGATGTGACATTAGCATCGGGTACCTAAAGGAAACATTCTTCACCAACTAAAATGAAAAAAAAAAAAAAGGCTGATAAATTCCTGGGAGCAAATTCCCCACTACTCCAGCAGCGCAGCAGCCCAGGAGTTTCCTTCTTTTACATCAAAACAGAACTCTGCTGGGATATTGATGTTTTTCCCAGGATGTCCCTCAAATGTGGGGGGAAAAAAGAACTGTAAAGATCTAGTCTGAAGCACATGAGCTTGCACAGCCCAGTGGAAGGGAAGAAGGAGCCTGTGACAAACGTGCGTGCCCACATTTTGCTGGCGTGTGTCTGCACATATTTATTATTCTCATCTGCAATATTGATGACCGAGGACCGATCTCACTGCACATGCGTCCTCCTCCTCCTCCCCGCATCCTTTCCCCTTGACGTGCGCAGCTGAAAAACGCTTGGGTTTGGGTTTTTTTTGTTGTTGTTGTTTTTGGTTTTATTGATGTTTTGGTTTTGAGCAGCGAGGAAAATGCCCTGATGTTAATGCCAAATCATTTTCCCAGGTGGGAAAAAAATAAAAAAATAAAAAAGAGAGAGAAGAAACAAATCAAAACAGCAGAGGAATCGGGGCAGGCCACTGCAGTCAATAGCGAACGGGGCTGGGAGACGGTATCTCGGCTGTTGGGAGCGGGTCGGTGGAGGGGAATAGATTGCGAGTGCTAAATATGAGGATTTTATTATGCAGGGGAACCCTCGTTTTAAAGGAGCAGGATAAAAATTCGGGATCAAGATCAGTCTTCAAAATAGTGAAAATTACTCACATGGCTAGGACTACTGGCATTTCTCTTTTTTTGGAAAAACAACTCTTAATTAATTGGGAAAAAATTGGCACAGGAATAAGTGAGAATATACGTATGTATACATGGGTGTGTGTACATATACATAATACACTTATTTATTATGCACGTGCTGGAGTGTGTATGTGAGTGTGTGTACGTATGATAAGAATAACGAGCTCTAACAGAAAGGAGGGGACAATTATTCTGATCTTTTGTAACCCATCTCGGCTGCGCAAATTATCATTTTGAGCAGTCTGAAAACAGAAAAACTAAGCATAATAGACTATAGGGAGGCATATTTAAAAAATAAATTAAGGAATAAAATGCATAGAGACAGAATGCCATGTTTTGTTATGTCATTCCCTGCCTGCTTTTCTTCGGGAGAGAGATTTCAAATTAAATTCAAAGACTGTACTTTTAAATAAACAATGAAAATTGAAAATAGGCTTCCTTCTTAAAATATATATATATATATATATTTCCTCTCTCTTTTTTTTTAAGTAATGCAGTACTGTGCCACGGTAAAAAAAAAAAAAAAAAAGAGGAGGGCATTAGGTATTAGGATTCCAAACGGGATAGTACCTCTTTAATGATACATATGATAATTAAAGAATACAATAAACACAATTAGCATATGTTTTAAACAGTTTATTAGTGAAGCTTACCATAAAATCAGAATATATAGAGCTCCAGGGTTTGTTGGGATAACAGCTTCTAATCCTTAGAGTCATAAAATCCCTGGCTTGGAAGAAATGGGCATCTTTAAAATGATTGAATCAGCAGGCCTCGAGTGAAAACACACAAATTAGCAAACTCCAGCAGTTGGGCACTGCGCGATGCTGCAAAGCACGGAGGTGAAGTCATCGCTGACACTGCCCCAGCAGCTCTGATAGAGCACAGCGGGGATGTGGTGCTGCTGTGGACATCCGAGGAGATAATTACTTTAACTCCTTCCAGACCAGGGGCACCCAAAAAATAACATAATAATAATTAAAAAAAAAAGAAAAAAAAAATCGCCTTTATTTTGCAAATAGTCATCATGGGGAGGAATGAATGTCTGAATTAGTGACGGGTATAAAGGAAATCAGGGACTTCAAAGGAGAAGGGGGACTTGGTCTGTCCCCCCTCCCTCCCTCCCAGCCCTCCGGCCCCGTTCCCGCAGTGTGACCCAGGGGACCCGCAGGTGGGTGGCCCCCACCCAGGGCAGCACTGGAACCCAGGGGACTCCCCACAGGCATTACCGGGAGTTTAGAAGTTGAATAAAGGAGTTAACCAGTCTGGACAGGGCTCTGACAGCGCTCTCAGGCAGCCGGCAAATAACACTTTGTATTTCCTGCTCTTTCCGCTCCTCTTTTCCTGATGTCCATATTCTGCCTTTATCTCTCCACTTGTTTCCATCTAAATTCAGGGCAGCGTGAGCTGTTGGGATGTTTTTTTTCTGCTATGATTAACATATAAGCTCTTTATGTTCATCGCCCCACTGTAGAGATAATTTCTTCCCTCTTTTGTTATCTGTTTGTTTGTTTGTTTGGAGGGGGCGAGGATGGGTTTAATCCTGCCGCTCAGATATTTTGGGTTTTTTAAGAGCAGCAGGGAAGGCTTTGGATGAGAGTCGGTGTGGGCTGAAAGGAACGAAGCTCTGCTGAGGTTTTTGAAGGGAAGGGGCAAATTGTCAACTTTATAATGAATCCTCATCAGACGTGATGACTTCCCAGCTCTGCGGCAAGGGAGAAGAATAGCAGTCAAGCAATGTTTGAACACATCCTTATGGGGAAATTGGAGTGTTTGGATCCTGAAATTAGATCTGAAGACAGCCAAGCATCTCCATAAAAATGGGAGCTTCACTCAAATGAAGGCATTTCGAGTTTGCTCAGCTCCCGGTCTGATCTGAACAAATTCAATCACAGCTCAGCACAGAGTGAGCGTTTTGCAGTCCCTGCTGCATGGCAGAACGGGTGGGCACGAGAGAGGCTGCCTGCTAATTTGGGTGGTCGGGAACATAGTCTTCTGAGTCATCTTAAACATGCGAGGAATACTGAAAACACACGGCATGCGTGGAGATCCTGCCTCGCTTTACATTTAACCCACGGCTTGGGATTAGTGCTGATATTATTTTCCTTAACCTCTCCCTGAGACCTCCAGTCCAGGAGACGGATGCACTGTGCAGTAGCAACGCAAACGCACAGCGTACGCCATGCTTTGCCCCATGGATATTCTTCTCTTTTTGCCCCACATTAGTCTAAATACAAAAGAAACAAGCTGGAGGAAAAACGAAGGTCCAAAAAAGATGAAGTGACTTCCCCAAGGTCAAACAGCAGGACGGTGGCAAAGGCAGGAATATAAACATGAATTATATTGTCACACTGCTAGAGGAAAAGGTTGAAATGCAGCTCATTTTTTTTTTCCTGTAGTTTAGACCCAGCTTGACGTATTTGACCTCTATTCAGCGGGCCAAGGTCTAGGGAAAGAAATATGAAAAATAGGATTCTCTGCCTACTCTGGGGAAAGACAGGGAGGCAAACTGAGGTGTGTCATGGGTTCATTCAGCAGCTTCTCCTGGTTGAAGCAAGCCAAGGGGTGAGGACAGGGTCTGGTCAACTCGTTTTTCTATCGACTTTGTTGGTTTTGAGTTGTGTTTGAAGGGACAAAGAAATTTGGCCCCGCAGCCTGGGAGGAGGGGAAGGGATGTAACTGCACCCGTTTTTTATTGTAATGCTTCCCCGTTGACATTCCCACGCTGATTCAGAGCCGGTGGCGCTCGTCAGGCACCGGAGTCAGCACAGGACGAGGAGCTTCGGTCGCAAGACCTGAATTTTAGCTCCATCTCTAGTGTTTAGCAGAGGAATTCAGCATCTAGAGGAGCATTCACAGCCAATCCCCAGGGAAGGGCAGAGCGGCAGCAGCTTGGCGTTCTGCTCCGGGTGGGTATTTCAGCCTGGAAAACCCTCACTCGGGGCTTGTCCTTACCTGGAAGAAGGTTCTGCTGACCTCCATCCCCACCTGGGCTCTACACGCTCCTGCTGGGGAAGAATTTGTTGTCTGGGAGGTGTAATGGCACATGCAGCCATCTAATTATGGCACGTAAAGCCTGCTGGCACCCAAGTGTTAAAGAATAATATAGGTGCCAGCCGTGACTCACCCGGAGCTGGTGGCGCTGGAGGGCACCCGTCGCTGCTCCCTCGTCCCAGTTGCCCACCCCTGTCCCCTGCGATGGGTCAAGGGGCACTGGGGTGAGATTGCAACGCTCAGGAGCAGAATATCCCCCAGAAAAGAGCAGTTACAGCAGTAAGAATGAATCCGGATCAAAATCAGAGACAAAATTTAGTGCCAGCTTCCCCTCTGTGCTCTCGCCATTGTAGAGAGGGCCACAGCATTTTCTAAACCTGAGATTTTGAAGAAAACATTTAAAATAACGACGTGTGCACTGGTCTGTTTTTCACTCAGGTGTAAACATTAACACACTTTATT
Organism: Numenius arquata; assembly: GCF_964106895.1. Taxonomy (NCBI): domain Eukaryota; kingdom Metazoa; phylum Chordata; class Aves; order Charadriiformes; family Scolopacidae; genus Numenius; species Numenius arquata. The sequence continues at coordinate 3,082,941 of NC_133587.1, read as the reverse complement.
TTTTTTAACCAACCAAGCACGTGGCACAAGCTTTTTTACATTTTGAATATAAGGTCAATTTAGCATCTGCAGAATATTTTCCTGTTCACTTTCCATTAGCATTTTATATTTATTAGTGAGAAACTCAGCAATGGTGGATACCTAGTTCAGCTAAAAACTAATTCTGCACTGAATATTTGACTAAGACGTTGACTTTAAACTGTGTTAGTTATTTTTATAGATATACTAAAAATAATACCATAGGGTTTATTACCTAACCCGTATCACACATAATTTGACATTTGAATGTTGAGGGCTTGTACATGTGTTAAAACAGTGAGAAAATATGTACAGAAATTTTTCAAGACTTTAAAATAAAAATAATAAAAAAAACACCCCAGAAATTTATTATGTGCCCCAACTGCATTGCAAATTGAAAAACTGGGAGTGGTGGGTCGCCTGTACACCGACATTTATTAGCTGGGTTCCTCTGCGCAGACTTTTTAGGATGCTCTATCACGGATTAATGTCTCTCAGCAAAGAATGTGCTATAAAAAAAATAAGGAATGCAGCTGATAAAATTAATGAAACAAATCATTGTTGAAAAGCATTTGGTGAGGTGTGAATTTGAAAGCTAGTTTCCTAATACAATATTTGTAAAATAAACAGAAATTAATACCCATTAATATTAACATAATTATCTTAACTGAGAATGTTGAACTGTTGCCTGTTTTGTTCTTTTCAACTGCAGCGTCTCACTACAACTGTTTTTGTAGCAGGGGAATAATCTGCTTGTGTACGCTGTAATGACACAAGAAATAAAACGTAATAAAAGGAATAAAATCTGAATTCCCATCTCAGCAAAGAGTAATTCCACAATCCATATTTTTTTTTTTTTTTGGTGGCTTTCCCATAAGGTGAACACTTCTGCATGGCTTTATTTCCTAGACCCATTTTCACTGCCACCTTGAGTCGGGCTCAAGTGAGAAACTCATTCTGCTTAACACAAAAACATTTTCCCACAGCTTAAGTTCACCCCGAGTGATCCTAAATTTCCTAAATCTTGGGAAGGTGATGCGAGCAGGTAAAGCACACACCGCTCCGGCTGTCCCCCTCCCACCGCCCCCATGGGACAGCCCCTTCTCTCCACCTTTCCCACCAGGGAGGTTGGGTTCCCAGGTAGGCATCCCAACTTTCACATGCACATCCGAAGCAAACTTCAGATGTTCCCGGCTCCGTGTAGAGCTGCCTTTCGGGCCCGCCAAAATGTGAAAAAAATATGACATTTTCCATGAGAAATGGCTTATTTTTAGTTCTGCAGATACCGCAGTAGCTCGTGAAAGAAATCAGGCACTATGTGGACTGAATTAAAAATACCGATACCTCACAAAGTTAAACCATGGACAGAAAAAAAGGGGAATTTGTTCTTTTAATGACCAAAGCAACATGAGACACGTTCGCATCCCGGTGGTTTGTTAGGCTGTAATCCGTGGAATTCAAAGGTCATGGTGCCGGGTGGTGCCGATGGGTGAAGGGATGGGGCAGGACAAGCCCGATCCATCCCTTGGAGTTTCAGACCCTTCGGTGCTAAAATGAGGGAGCAGCTTTATGGCGAGGAGGTCTCCGCTTTCAGGATGGGGCAGCTTTAGCTTTGGCTTCAGGAAGACTCCAGCTCTAATTTGCCATTTGTTAGGTCCCGTGTTAGCGCGTGCACGGCTGCCCACACAAAGTGGGTAACGTATGGTTTACACGGGATCCTTTCTTTGAAGGGAAGTGAAACGCTAAAGATTTTCTTAGCAAATATCTTCTTTTAAAAACCTTTCCATCTCATGGAGATGTGAGTTAGTGTCTGTCCACTGCATCGCCACTAACGGTTGTGTGAAGTGTCCGTCAGGTCTGATCCGGAGAGGCCGAGTTATGGGAAAAACTGATTTTTCAACTCATTGGCTCAGCAGCCTCATTAATTTGCCCTGAATCAAAATATTTCATCCAACCTGAAAAAAAAAAAAAAGAAATTATGTTTTACCTAGACATTTCTTAACCACCTCTATTATGACTCTCAAGATTTTCGATGCTGTTTTGAGGGGAAAAAAAAAACCTCTGAAACATTTTGGTTTGGAAGTGTGGAAGTGAAACTTTTTTTAGTCTCTTTTCCAGCCTGCCACGTTGCCATATTTACCACGGCGCTAACAGTTGTCAGAGATTATCTGGCTGAGTCACAGATTTTATGGGCTCGACTCCGGTACTAGAGACGCGAAGCAGCTCCTCTGCAACCCAAGGTTTATGTTGGCATAAGCGAGATCAGAATTCGCCCTTCTGTTTACCATTTAGCTGAATCACCCCATCACAGACCAACTGTCATCTGTCACTCCATACTTTTAATGGTACATCGCACTGATGTTGTCTATTTTTTCCCCTTCCTAACAGCCCTGTCACTCTGGTGTGTGCTAATCTCTTCTTCCAGGCTTCTGTTGGATCTCTTAATGATGCCGCTGCTGCAATTTGGGGGTTTTTATACCAAAAAAAGGCAAGAGAGACTTTGGGGAGATGGAGGCAGAATGAGTTTTGCCCTGTAGCTCAGGCTGTGGACCAAATGGACCTCAGCCTTTGGGAAAGTGCCTTCAAGCTGTGTTTTACCCACGCGGTCCTGGGCATCGCTGTGGCTGGGGAGCAGAGGAGGGACCCCTCCCACCGCCAGAACCCGCCTGCATCTCTCCCACTAAGTGTGTCGCAGAGAATTAATTAATTTTAAAATTACACTCTGTTTTCCGATGCTCGGGCCTCGCCGCAGCTCTGTGTTCCTCTGGCCAGGGGACCAGAAATCTCTACCCAGCACTGGGCTTCCTCGGGTGACAGCGCTTCCATGCTTATTAACCCCTGCGGTGACAAAGGACGCGTGTGGCCCTGGCAAGCGCCGTGTCACAGTGTCTAACACCTGGTCGGCAGCTCCGGATGGGAAGGTGCTTTTCTAACATCCACAAGAGGAACCACATTTTTTCTCATACTGCAGTAAACAAACCGGGGAGAGCGGCGCCCTGCAAACAGCAGTTCAACTGGGGGAGGAACTGCCCACCCAGGGAAATATAATATATTTCAGTTATTGAGTCTTATTTCCTGCCCTCACAGGGATGTGGGTGTAGGGGGGAATTTAAGCTACAACAATCTTCAACGAGTTTTTCTACCCATTTTCCATCTGTATAGTTAGATTGTTCACTTAAGAATTTTAGCCTTTTTTTTTTTTTTCATTTTTGCAAACCTCTACAAAAGATTCTGAAGTTTGTTCATGGCCTTTCCAAAATTACCCATATGTGTGTGAAACAAGCTTTAACACCGAGCGGTGAATTTAGTGTGAACTATCACTTAGCTATGGCGGGTAGCGCCTGTGATATTAACCCGTTTGGGGCGGGGGGGACGACGACACGTTTTTATGTTAGCACAGGTTTTTGTCCCTGCAAAATACAAGTTAACGTATGCACCATTTTGGTGAGTCCAAGTTCAGGATAAAAATGGTTTTACTGGTTCAGCCGCTATATGTTTGCGATATATAGTACACATAACTTGTAGAGGTCCATCTGGTAAGAGAAATAATCCTGTGTCATTGCATCATATGCGTGCATGTATTTCTCCATGCTCCTTCTTTGTCATGATTCCAGGGTTTAATTTAAATATGTGTTTCACTTCCCTCCATATTTCAGGTTTATTACGGAGTATGAAAATTGGGAAGATTTTTGTTCACTTCATACATCTCCTCCAACAAAGCCAGGCATCAGCACCCCAGCACAGACTCCGGAGTGATTATTGTTACACATGATCTATGGAGCAGATAAATTACAGCTTGATTTTTATAAGGTACGTTGAGCCTGCAGGCTTCAGCAGAAACAAAAACAAAACACAACACAAAACCTTGGTTTAACTAGTAATTTGAGGAAATATGACAAACCTGACGTGGAAGTCACAGAGCAAATAAATATGCACATCCATCATTTTGTAAAATAATGCCTTCGCTAGAGAGACCTCTGCTTGCTGCAGTCTGCAGTGTAGCATTTCTTTGTGGTTTACTGGTCTCAGATCCTGCTACATGAGGAATCAAGTTAGTTATAGTTGAAAGAAACAATTGGATGCCTAAGAAAACCAGTGCCCAACAGTGAAATAGTGCAAATATTAATCTGTGTGAATCAAAACTAAGCTGAGTTTAGGACAGATTATAATATTCCTGGAATGTTTAGATGTGGGTTTTCTTCATGATATGATTGCTAAAATACCGATCGGAGAGTCTTTTCTTCTATTGTAAAATAATCTAGTTCCTACAAATAAAATCGCCTGGTGGTTATTGCAGATACAAAATCCTGCTTCATACAAAATACAACAAAAGGCAGCTTCAGAGTCATCTTCTGAGCACAATAGTTTTGCTGGTGCACTGCAAAGAAATTACGTATGCAATTCTCACTTCAGGAATCAGCTTTGGGTACCTACTATTTTTTATTATTTTTTTTCAGTTTGCCAATATTTGGAAGGTTTTGCGTGATGCTGAGGAACACAGTTAGTGCCCTTTGTGTGAGATCTGCCTCTCGAGCAGCCCCATCCCTGTGGAGCCAGGGAGCTGCAGATATCACCACATTGGTCTCCACAACCCAGCAAAGCTCAGAGGGGAGGCTGCAGAAAGGGCACTGATGGGGATGTCAACTTTGACACTGGGAGGAGGGTTTTACTCAGAGTTTAAGGCTTAAATCTAACAATTTATGTCTAACTGACTCTGGATAAAACAGAACCAAATGCTCCACTCCCAAACAAGTGTCTTCATCAAAGCCACAACCCCTTCCATGCTCCTCTCCTGATCCAATGAATCCTTAGGCTGATCCAATGAATCCTTAGGTTTTTCTCCATTTCCAAGGATGCTTCTTGAACGGGCAGGATGGAGAGGAGCCAGGTCACCACCACACATGTCCAAAATATCTGCCAGCCTGGAGAAGGAGACACTGTCACGTGCAGGGAGGTGGGTCTGGGTCCTCCCAGTGGCAGGACCTGGACCTCCACTGCCCTGTGCCTGGTCTCCGCCACTTTCAGTGAAATCCAAGCGGATGGTGCCTGGAAGAGAGTGGAAGAACCTCCGTGTGCAAGTTCCCAACCAGGCAGAAGTACAAACCAAAAACTGAGTGGCTCAGCTATGTCCAAACCACCATAACTCTGAGGATACATGGAGTTATTGCTGTAGGTTTCAGAGAGCTTTAACATCTGAAGTTGGAGTGCCAAAAAGTAAAGGATTTCAGGTTTATAGGTCGGGAAGTAGGGCTGAAGTCCCTTTTGAGGTGTTTACCTCCTTTATTAGATATGATCCACAGAGCCTGGCTGGGAGGTCTGCAGGAAACTGTCTAAATTGGACCACGAGCCTTGTATCTTCCACTCTTAACCACAAAACAATCCTCCGTATACAGCAAGCTGGTGGTCAGAAAAATAAGTCTAATTTTGACCTCCACAGCACCTGTGTTGGTCTGATCTTTTAGGTTTTGGTCCATATGTATAATCCTATGTTTTGGCTTCATCCTGCAGTTCTGGGTCAGGCAAACCCCACCCGAGTCCCATGGAGCACAGCCTACGTGAAGAGTCCATCATCTATTCCGCTGCCTCTTCCAAGTCACATCTTGCAATTTAGAAGCAAAATGCGTGCTCACTACTCTCAGCATTTCAAAGCCAAAATAACTGTTTTGTGCTTCATCCATAAAATTGCCAGCTAAATTTTCATTCTGGAATCATTACTCCAGGTGTTTGTCAAGGAAGATGTACAAAGCAGACGGAACATGTTTAGCATTTCATATACGAGGTTGAGCTGCGGGAGTGACAGGTTGAAAAATCTTGTTTGGACTCATGCACTGAAACCGTTTAATATAGAAGTCACTGGTGGACTATAAATATGGAAAATCAATGTGCCATATTTTTATAGAATCCCCATTCTGCATGTCTTTTAAACATATTAGTACTTCCAAGAAGCTGTAGGATCTAAACTCACCAATTTTTGCCTTGAATGTCTACAGCTCTTCAATGGGTGAACCTTCAGAAGCCTAAATGTCTGCACAATGTGCAGTTCATTTGAATGTGCACTTATATCAACTGACCCCACAAAAGCCAACTGTGTTCATTTAGGCTAGGAATTACCCAATTTGCTCACATAATCTCAGCAATTACATGTTCATCTTGTTTAAATATCAGACCTATGGTGTCATTTATGTAGTATCTGATCTTTCTACTTAACCTCAAAGATATTAATCTTTATTAAAGGGGGCGAGAGGCAAAGAGGGGGAAGAGATGCTGGTGACAGATATTCTGACAGCTAGGAAAAGTCATTTATAAAGTGAACATCAGTAAACATTAGGGGTGACATATTGATATCAGCAGCAAGTAAACGGATGGCCAAGCCAGGATGAGGTATTATACCTTAAATTGTGGCAACCATTTTTTTTCCCCAAGGTTGATCTTTTATATTTTTTAAACAGAAATTTACTATTATGCCTCCTGCTTCCCCTATGGTAAAATGCCAGAATTTTGACTGAGATTTACTTAAAGTGACAGCAATGCCCCATTTTGTCCAAGAAAGATGATTACTAAATGTCACGTCTATCTCCTCTCATGTGGATCACTTATTTGACATGTTCGTGTCTAAGCTTCATACTGCTTTGCAACATGTTTTCTGTTGCTCTAAGGCAATTTGAAATCTTTGTGGTAAAAACGTGAGCTGGCCGACAGCAGTTCATTAAAATAAATAAATAATAGAGTTGGGATTTGTTCCTCTCCATCCCAAGGCTGTCAGGCCAGAATTGGGCATAAAAAGCCCTTACAAAAGCAAATCAAGAGCGTATGCTTCTGGTCAGGCTGCGAGAAAGTCATTGCTGGTGGGATGCTCTTGCCATCTCAGCTGAAGTCAAAACACACCAAAAAGAAAACACCGGTGTTTAAACACAGAAAATAAGCTTGTAAAATTTGCTCTTTTTTTTTTTTTTTTTTTTTATAAAGCTGTGAAATGGTACAAAAATTTGAAACGGGGAAGCCCATGGGTTCTCCCACTGCGCTGCAGAGCTGGCTTCTCTTTTCCCCATTTTGTCCAGTTCCTGCAGGGGGGATGTGAAACCCAGCTGGGTACCAACAGAGCGGTGGAGTCAGGAGCACGAGTCTGTTCACATCCCCTGCTTTGCTGAACCTTGGAAGTGACCTAAGGAAAGTGAAATGGAAAACAAGGTAGAAGGCTCTTTGCACAAAATGGAACAGTAGTCATGAATAATGAATGGATTTCTACCTTCTTTGCCATTTTAGCTTGTTTTTCTTAGTAGTTATTGCCTTCCAGTCCATAAGTGTGTCTGGAGATTGATAAACTAATTCATGCGTGTTTTGGAGACCATAATGCAGCAACCTGAAGAGTGGAGAATTAAGGTGTTTGCTGGAGATGCCACCTCCCACCAGACCCAGCTTTCTCCAGCGCTCCCCACAGCCCCGGGGTGAGGGCATGTTCTCACCCAGAGCCAGGCTCTGGGACCCTCTTAGAAAGGCCAAGTGCTCTTTTGGCCATCCTCTTATAAAAATTTTTTTCAGTCCTGTTCAAATACAGCGGTTAAGAATAAAGGAGAGGGCTGAAGTTCCGAATGCAATGGGATAAGTGAGAATTACACACCTTCGAGTTTGTTTTAGCAGTTAGCCAGCCCACACAGGTGCCCAAATATTTATGAATTTTGAGGCAAAAACACTACAGTCACACAATATAACAAGAATATTGAGTAATGGCTTATCCTGTTGCCTGCCCTGTGCTGTCTATGCAGTCATACCCTCAGTCACGTTTGCACGATCAGCCTACCCCAGACTCGTGGCAGCTCTATAAAATTTTAAGTTTTTCCTTGCAGATATTCCTACAGACGCCCAGTTGCCAGCTCACCCATCAGAACTCACAGTTTATCTCCCAGAAAACCCCCAAGAGCAACAAAACCAGCTCTAAATGTATCCTATGTAATAAGAAAAGAGGGCTTTTTTTTTTATTTTTTTTAGGGCATGGTGGAAGATTAAAGCCGTTCTAAATGAAAGTAGAGTGTGTAACTGGGTACAAGGTTTCTAAATAGGTGGCACATGTCAGCAGGCATTACAACAGTGTCTTTAGGTGAGCCTTTGATATAGACTGCTGAATAGTTCAGTGAGATAGATGCGACCATGAGAGAGTTTCATAGCCTTGATTTGTTTTCCAGCTAAAATAAATTTGAATGGAATAGATTTAAATTACCTGTGATTTTTCTGTCTTTAAAAGGACACATAAAAGCTCATGAGATCACTGGGCTCCCTGGGAAAAAGAAGGGAAAGGAAGAAAAAAAAAACAACCAGGAAAACTATGAAAGATTCATTTTAATGGAATCCAGGTTTAGCTGTTTCATATTTAATAATGTTTAATATTTCATTTACTACTGGGGACTCACCTTTTTCAGAAGAATGTAAGATTCGAGGCACTATCACGCATTAAGATTTTATGTCTGACTGTAGCAATATTGTAAGGGTTGGCATTGCAGCTGCTGGAGCCCGATGCAGAGATCCTGGAAGCAGCAAGGTTTCCTTCTTTTTTCCTACAGCCAAAAGAGGCGCCGGAGCCCCGGAAAGCGGTGGGGTAGAGCTGTGAATCCTAGCAACAGGCGGAGAGAGAACTGTACGTTTCTTCACGTCCTCCAAGTGCTGGTGCCTTCTGGTACATCATTTACAGGGAGGAACAGAGACCTTGGAAAGGCCCTTCATGCCGTTAGATCAAGAAAGGGACGGTTTTCCCAGGGGGTGGGTGAATTATTACGTTTTGGGGGGAAAAGCAAACAAAGCAGCACACCAGAGCTCATACTGTTGTTGCCGTTGCGCTTTCCTTCACCATAACACACTGCCTACTGCTGAGGGGTTTTCTCAATTTTCTGTGCTTTTAGTCTTTTTTAAGCCCTTCTCAGCGATAATGTGGGCTTCTCTTTTTGAGCGAATGCTGAAAATTTACACTCAAAAGTGCGAGCACAGGGATCTGCAAGATCTGCAGATGAAATGCAATGAAATCATGAACGTTAAAAGGGATCACCTGGGCTTTGCAGAAAGGAAACTGAGACCCGAGCACATATTTCCTGGAAGGAGAGGCTCCTTTTAAATATGCAGCAGGTCTTGTCTTGCCAATACTAAACCAGCTTCTCCTTCTGGAGATTCTGTCAATACAGTTTGACCTCTCCCTGTGGATGTTCTTCAGAGTCTGAAGCACTCAGATGATCTAAAAGGGTCCCCCAACACCATCAAAGGAAGGTGGTTTTCAGTCAACTGGCTTCCACGGAGCCTGGGACAAAAAGCAAGGTGGGACCTCCAGACTCCTTGGTCCCATCACCAAACGTACCATTTCCCAGCTGACACCAGTTTGTTGGTTTTCCACACCAGTTTTCCTACTGGGTGAAGCTTGCAGGCTCTGAGGAGTTTTGCCTGGATACCAACAGTGGGAAGAGGGGCATCGAGAAGAGCTGGGATGCAGGGCATTTAGTTGTGCAACAGAGACTGCTGCTCCTGCTAAAAGATGAATTCTATAGTAAGTAGCACTGGTGGGCTGTTGCCTTGGAGTGGACCAGCTGCTGCAGGGATGAAGCACAGATTCAGACAGAAGGCTGCAGCAGAAGAGAGGGGTTTGGCTCCCAGCAAGCACCAAAGCTGAAGAAGGGTCCTATGAGACCTTCTGTCTGGGAGAGGGCATGTTCACAGTACACCCCCCTCCTGCAGCAGCCAGCTTCAGGATTTTCTAAAAAAGATTTATTGCTGGCAGAGGGCAAACTTTTTTTTTTTTTGCTGGCAATTTCAGTTTCAGAGCTCATCGAGGGGCTCTGGCATTTGCATACCTTCCCACGGAAACTGAATCAATGTTTGACATCATGGAACAGAATCTCAGGCGTGATTTAGCATTAGTAAGCCACTAGTCATCAGCGCACTGTCATTCCCCTATAGCTGACATCTTAATATAGTCAGCCCCATGCACACATAGGTTCAGCAGCAGCGAATTCTTATGCTCTCGCCATGCGTGAGGTGTTTGACATGGGCTCGCACATACGAACATCCAAAAGACACCGGTCCAATGCGGTCAGTTTTCAGTGCTCAAAAAGCATTTTCCTTTTAGGTAAGAAGGGAATTTTAAGTCCTCTTAAATAATTGAAGATACTACTGATACAATCAAAAGTCAACCTCCCCAAGATGAAAATGTCTAGATGATGAATAAGTTAATGGAACTAAAATCCCAGTCGTAGCTGATTAGCGGACCAGGAGAGTTTATCAGAGATGGGAATGTACAAGCCCAGTCACAGCCTGACCTTGTAACGAATGAGAGCTGAAAAGCAATTAATTGAGAAATTATCAGGGAAAAGCGAAGCTGTATGGTTGGTTAGGTAAAGCAATATGTCAATGGGCCCGGGATTGATTTGGCTGGAATACCTCAAGGTCTCTGTTCTGATGATTCAGGACTTGAAGGAACTGGCCCGAACCAAGCAATAAAAATAAAACAGGGTCAGCAGAGGGAGTCATCAGTCAGCACGGTGGATCAGTGTCCATGTATTATTTAGCTGATAGTTAAGGGGAGTTATCAAACAAGAGCAGTTTTTAAATCCAACTTTTTTGCCCCAGGGGAGGTGAGCTGAAGGGAGAGAAAAGAAAATCCTCCGTTGTGCAAACACTTGGTGTCCTCAGCTGAAGCACTGAGCTTGGAGATGGTCATGGGAACAAGAGCCTGCCACAAGTGCCAGTTCATGGCGAGCAGTGGGCATCATTTTCTGCCATGATATTTTCTTCCCTCCTGCTGCCAACAGGCTGCACAAGTCTTCTACTCCCATCTACCAGCAAATACCAGTACCTCTCCAGACCACCAAACTAACAGTGACCTCCTGCCCCTTTGTATCTTGGTTATTGCAACTCATCCACGCATCAGCCTCCCACGTCCTACACATTTGGGAAGCTATTGCTGAGACCAAGACTTTAACATGTTGATCTGAGCTGCAAAATGTGGCTGGAGACACAGTTCCTCTCCTTCACAGGATGCTTTAGGATCTGAGTATGAAACAACCTGAATGAGAACGTAGTATCCTGTGGCTCAGGAGAACAGCAAAGCAAAACAAATTATATATAAAGACTTCTAGAAGGAGTAGTGGGTTGGGTGAGAATAGCTGTCTCTTTGCTGTGTCTTGTGACAATTCCCTAAATAACACTAAACTATGTCTCTCTCTCTCCCTGAAGACAGGAGAAGACCCCCGCGGAACCAGCCAGCACGTGTTTCGTGGTGGGATCAGGGCCTCAGACACCACAGACTCTTCCTTTTTGGGCTCAAGATCCTGAGAAGCTGCAGAAAATTTGGGCTGAAGGTTTGTTGGAAAACTACAGCTAGCTTTCCCATCAGGACAATGTTTTACATTCTGGGGTGTTCTTTTTTTTTTTCTTTTTTTGGAGAAAGGCTTTCTAGATATTTCAGATTTGATATTGGGTCTTTTTGTCATTTCCTTGACAAAACCTAAATGACAACCGCCTCTGTGGCTGAAAATAGGAACGTCATTAACATCAGAGCTGTAGCGGGGCAAGAGACGAAGGTTTGGCAGATAAATATGAAATGTCCGGTGATGCAGATACAGGATGGGTGCTTTAATGTCAAGGCTAAGGAGTGCTGCCTGGAGACAGTGAAATGAAGAAAGATTATAGCAGGAAGAGAAACTCACGTCTCCCCATCACAGCAGCAATGAGTTGCACAGGGCTCTGCTCTTCACACTGGGAGGGTGGAGGGTGGCCGAGAATCCTGTGGACCTGGTTTGGTTGTGGGTGTCTTGTGAAGGGGGAGCCCAAATGGGGAGCTGAAGGAATGGAATGAAACTAAACTGCTGCCCACGGGAAACCAGTTTCTTTGCTGGAACTGGGCTCTGGCTGCAGCGAATGGTCAGAGTCCAAGAACACTGGAGATGGGGAGCTAAAACCCCGCTAATCAAAATCGGAACAAAGCTGTGATTTTAGCTTCTTAAACCTCAATATGTAATAAACAGAAGAAACTCCAATATTCCACTGTGAATAGCCATTGCTGCTGGAAACACAGGTTTTTAGAAAGACATTCCAGCAGCAACTTGGAGATAAAGGAACAGCTTTATCCCACTGCTTATGGACATATCTCAACACGCACTCCTTTCTGGGACTCACAGTATGTCACGCTCCACGTAATGCATTTTCCATTTGTCCTGACCCGAGAGCTTTGCGTTCAAGGAGCAGATCCCCCAAGTGAATTCATCAGGAGGAATAATAACCAACGCACCAGCCAGGAGTTGCTGGGCCAGCAGATCCATCCTGCAGTTGTCAGTGTGAGGAATTCCAGGGTAGCATAAATGCAGCCTCCCTTACTTAGGGACCAGAAGGAAACAGCAATATCTCTCCAGCCTATTTTATTGAAATGAGAGAGAAAGAGTAAACATGAAGTCTAAGCAGCAGCAAACAAGACTAACTAGCAGTGCCCAGTGAGGGGGCCATCAAACAAAATAAAGGAAAGAGGTTTAAATGGTTTCTCTTATTCCAGCAGATCCTCTCGGTGTTGCACAGGACAGCAGATGTGACCTGCTTGGGGATGCGGAGACACCTGGCACAGGATCCTCAATCCAGTCAGACGGGATGGGACAGGTGACCATCATGCTCTTGTATTTTTATGCTGACTTTGGGAGTTATGGGACCTCTTGGCTGTCTGTATCAGAAAGGTTTCCTTGGATCTCTTCCACTTTATGCCAGGATATTGTTCAGTCTAATGACCAGCTTGAGAGGAACGTCTGCACTTTCTAGAGTGATTTACTACCTTACGTCTCCCAGCATTTCCATATAGGTGAATTCCACACATTTTTAAAGCTGTAGCCAGAATTTTTGCTCCAGGATCCTTTTAAAGCCAGGCTCAGAGACAGTACTTACCATTAGCAGTGAATCGCTCTGAGAAAGGAGAATGGGATTTTCCTCACTGTGATCAACACTGTCTTTTCTGCTTTGTTTCCTTTCTGGGATGGCATCATCCCTCACCCCTTTGCTTCCTTTCTGGGATGGCATCATTCCTTCCCTCTGAGGCTGAGCTGCCGTGCAGCCCCTGTACAGCGTCTGAGAGTTTACGAGGTGGTAGTGGAAGTGTTGGAGTGTCCCGGCACTAATCACATATTATCACCTTACGATAATTATCCAAGCTGATTCCGAATGAATCCTCTTTGGAGAAGGTCCTTGGCCTGCCCTCTGCTTGGCAAAATGCCCGAGGTACCACTTGCACGAACACACGAGTGGCCGGCAGGAAGACTGGTGAAATCCAAAATGCTGTATTACGTTGCACGAAGCAGCTAGCCAGGTGTTACCACCGAGACATAATAAATTCCCGTTGTTATGGTAGGAATCAGGAAACATTTGTAGATACATATAAAAATTCTGTCTGAAAGAATTCTGTGATCCTCTGACATTTTCCATGTACACTTTAGAGCTGGTGGCATGATCTTGCTAATACGGGCTGGTGCATTTGCAAGCTGTGTAGCTGCAAGAACCCAGAGACCTATTCCTTGCGTGATTTCTTTTTTAAATTAAATGTGCTGATACCTGAAGTTCTTTTGAACTCCAAGTACCACTAGAAATAAGACAACAAAGGCAAAGCAGAGGTACCCTGGTACAAACAGAGGATTTCTGGCTTTTGAAGCATCCTGCTCCTCAGAAGCTGTGCTGGGCTGCCCCCTGATCTCACACAGTGGGGTGAAATTCATAGATTTGCCCTCTTTATTTTCTTTATTGTTTTCACTGACTGTCATAGACCTTCACTATAAAGGCTGTGGGATGAGCTAAGATTGTCACGATGTGGAAGGGCAGGAAAGTGCCCAGTCTGGAGTTTGATGTAGTTTCCATGATAAACTAAAAGAAGAAAGTCTGTGGGACACTTCACACCAGTAGCAGACTGGTGTGTACTTGTGTATGCATG